>NW_011495058.1:4661878-4679236 GCF_000754665.1 Bison bison bison
CAGCTGGCCTCTGTGGCGTTGAAACCCTGCACAGTCACTGTGGTCCCCGGAGGAGAGCGTCCCAAGGAGAAGAGAGTCAGCACGCTGCAGGTGGCTTTGGTTGAGGGTGGTGGGAGGAGAGGGGGCTTAAGAAAGTAGGAGGTGGCAGTGAGGGGCCTGGGGCAGGACCAGCGTGGAGAGCGGGCTGAGGACTCTGTGGGGCTGGAGCAAGAGGGCCCGTCAGACTGCCCATGGCGAGGCTGGGGTATGGGGACATCACCATGGGTCGAGCTCAGAGGGTGTGTCTCGAGGCAGAGCTCACTGGAGAGGGTTTGTCTCAAGATGCTCAGATGAGGGGCGTGCAGTGAGAGCTTGAGGAGGAGGTGACTCAGAGCGGGCGGTGGGCACGAGCCGGAGGAGGAGGGATGGGATGCAGCTCGCCCTGTGGCTGCCGGCGCCCGGAGGCAGCCTATTCGGGCGGCCTGTGGGCAGCTGTGCCAGGTGCTGTTCTAAGGTCCTTGGCGTGTGTCAGGTGTGCCGAGCCGAGCGCAGTATGTACTGCGTGTCTGACGTGTTCTCTGCTGCACCACTTAGGTGGAGTAACGGGGCAGAGGAGGCCCCGTCAGGAGCCCTGCAGTCTTGTCAGACACCAGGAGCTTTCCCCTCAGCTCACTCTGTCGGCCTGGAGGTTAAGAGGTGGGCAGGGCTTTCTGGCCCTGTGGCCGTGCGTCTCTTCATTTCTCCTGGTCAGAAGGAAGGGGAGAGGGTTTCCAGCCCAGTGTGTTTGCAGGGAGGACATGGAGGGCAGATGTGGGAGGGGACAGGGAGCAGCTTCCTGCTGCCACCCCAAAGGCTGGTGGTCCAGACTGGGATGATTGAGCCCACCTTTGATAACAGCTTTGGCCCCTGCCCCCAGGGGCTGTGGGATCGGTGATTGGTGGGTACACAGTCAGACATCCTGAGGTCTCTTCCTTTGAGTCACATTCCTAGACTATCTGAGAGCACAGGCCTGGAGACTACCCACCTTGTCCCTATGAAAGGGGAGTAGAGACCCTCTCTAGAGCTCAGTCGGCTCTGTGGGCTGTGGCCCTCAGGCCCTCTGGAGCTTGGACAGATACTCCTGGTGAGCAGGGACAGCATCCAAACCAGGAAGGTGGCCGGTGTTGCTCTGGGGACAGGATGGGGTGGAACCCGAATGTGGGGAGCAGGGGCTTGCAGAGGGTCTGCTGTCAGCCCAGGCGGGTCCTTTTCCAGAGGAAGCAGAGCAGAGCTCTGCTCTGGGACGTGCAGGCCTGGTGACTACAGTAACCTCTCTGTTTTCTGTTTGTAGAAAGTCCATGAGATGCTGAAGAAGGGGTGGGACGCTGAAGGCTCTCCCTTCCGAGGCCAGCGATTCGACCCCGCCATGTTCAACATCTCCCCGGGGGCTGTGCAGTTTTAATGACCGGAGGAGAGGACGCCCTCGCCGGCAGGGAAGCGGGGCCTCGGCCGCGCCCCTCAGCTCCCTCCTGCCGGGGACTCGCTGTCTAGTTCACCTCTGCCATCCTTTCTCTCAAGGGTGAACCGGCCTCCACCCCTGGCCCTGCGTCTCCTGACTGAGAGCAGGGCGGGGCTGTGCGGCCTTGCCGAGGGGTGTGGGGAGCAGGGGCTGTCCCAGCGGGCACAGCTCTGGGCCCTGCAGGCGCCGCTCGCCGCTCCCTCCCTCCCTGCACTCACTGCTCTGCTCCTGTGCTCTCTGCTTGCTGTTCTCCGTGCTCTCGGGCGGGCGTGGGTGCCCCTCGGCTGTGGAAGCGCAGGCAGGGATGTGCAGGCTGAGGGCTGGGCTCAGGGCCAGTTTGGGGAAGCTGCCGCCTTGCCCTCTTGCTGGGTGTGTTCTTGTGTAGTCTTGCCCATCTGCTTGTATGTGTCCCCTGCCTTCCTCGTCTGGGAGCCACGGAAACCAGGGTGCTGGTCTCTCATTCCGGATGCTGGAAGCGTCTCTGGTGGCCTCAGGCCCTGCACAGCAGGATCTCTGTCTTCTGATTGGCTTGTCCTGCTGCCCCTGGCCTGGCACTTTCCCCTGGGGGACTGGTTCTTGTCAGAGCAAGCTGGGCCAGGCGCCCTCAGGAGACCCCACGGTGTGCCACTGCTCACTGCAGCCCCGGGTCCTTTCTTGGCTGAAGCCAGACTGTGCCACCCAGAGCTTGGGGCCCTGCTCCCGCGGCTCTCCCAGGACCCAGAGCCCTTGCCCTTTGCCAGGACCGCGCGGCTGCCCTATTGGTTGTTACCTTGCAGGCCTCTGCACCCTGGAACCTGCCCTCGAGCTCTGTGTGCTGGACTTGGGGAGGAGGAGTCCTGGGGCTGGGGACGTTCCTTCTAGAAGCTTCCCCCTTCAGCTGCGTGGGTGGGAGCTGGTTCATTGCCGTGTGTGGGGGCAGGTTTCTGGCTCACAGGGCCCTGTAGACACATCCCTGGGAAGCAGTTGCTTGCTCCGGTGCCATCACGGGAGGTGTGTACACCTGGTGACTGGTGGGAGCACCACCAAGGGGGCACGGAGCACTGTTGTTGGCTGTCGTCACCAAGGCTGGTCATGGAGCTGCTGAGGCCCCCTTTCAGCGTCCTCCGGGTCTCACCTGTCCCACGTAGTGAGAGGTCTCACCCATCTATGTGAGAACCGTTCTGGCGCCGTGCCTGTCTCCTCCCCTCCGCCACCACCAGGGGGTCCTCTGCCGTCACCAGGTGGGGTATGAGGCCTGCACCTTGGCTGTTTGGGAGCTGTGGACTCCATGGTCAGTTGTCTTCCTTTTGCCTGATTTTATTTTCAAGTGTTCGCGTTTCTCCCCACCCCACTGGGGGTAATAGCAGCTTGCCGGCATCTGGGAGTGGCAGGCTGGAGGGCTTGCCATCCTGTGGGCTGCCTGCGCCCCTCGCTGCTGGCCTGGGCCCTGGACCTGTGCACTCTGCCTGTTTTCTCTCTTCAGACACGGCAGGAGCAGTTTGGCCACTGAGCTCCATCAGCTGAGGTCCAAGGAAAAAATGGGGTGCCTGCCTGCGAAATCACCCTGTCTCCGGTGTTGGTTTGCAATAAATCTGTATTTAAGCACTTCTGGGTCTGTGTGTGATATTTTCTGCCAAGACGGTTTTCACTATGTGGTCATTACCCGAATTCTAGCCATCAGGCCCATGTATACAGCAAACACCAAAATGGGAATTCCTAAATAGCTCCCAAAGCTGTTTCTTATCCAGCCTGCATCCTGGCAAGACTTCACACAGCTTTCAGAAACATAATAAGCTTTCGATCAGGAAAAATGATTGTAGCCCTAGAGCTCACATCCATTTCCAAGCAGGATTTGAAAGACTTCAGCCAGAGGGTCCTTGGTGCCCCATTTACCTGCAGTGGCCCCAAAATGCTGGGCTCATGCTTGTGCCTGCACCCCTCCAGGCATAATAGGCTTGTGGCACGTCCTGGTGCCTCATTTACATCGCAGGCTGTCCAGTGTGGCCTCCCCCCACCCCCACCCTCATTCCAGGGGCCGAGCTCAATGGGCAGAACCTGGTGGGTATTTCTTGAATGAATGAAGAAAGTAGACAGTTCAACAGTGAAATTACCAAGCAAACTCCCAGGACAGAAATAATCTGCCAGGAAAGACAGCACCGTCTTCAATAGTTTGTCTCCGAAGTGTGCAGGAGGGAGAAGTCAGGAGTATTTTGTGTGCAAATGTGTCCAGGAGGTGGCAGCTGCCTTACAGAGACCTGACCACTCAGAGCACAGTCTGGGGAACAGACCCAAACCCACCTCCAATCTGCTCCCCAGGCGGCCAGCTGGCAGCAATCTCAACCCAGGGCGGACAAGTTGTTTCCATGAATAAAGAGTGGAGTGTGGGTGTGGAAGCAGTCCTTGGTAAGCACTCTCTCCCTCTTGGACAGAGGGCAGGCGCCAGAGCAGAGCCCCTGCCCCGAACAGTGGCACACATATGGCGCTGGTCCCCCGTGGCCTGGGAATCAGGTTGTCCAAGCCTGGCTGCTCCCAGGCATACCTCTCCTGGACATGAGGTTGGCATGATGCCCCCTGGACATGCTTAGGGATCCCAAGGCCTCTCCTTCAGTCCCTATCACAACTTCAGGGGCGAGGAAAAAGTAATAATCTGCGATTTCAGGCTCAGCTCACCCCTCAGCTTGTCCACATGAGCTTGGTTTTATCTACATCCTTGGGTTTATTCTTTATAACTCAAGGTTGGATCACTGGTCTGCTTTCAAAGGGGAAAAAGGAGCGTCAGATGCCAGGTGGGGCCTTAGATCTCCCTGCCCCTGGAACCTTGAACTGGACGCCACTCCCTGCTCTCCCAGCCCTGTTCTGCGGAATCTGGCATCTGCTGCCATTGGCGTGGGGAGGGGACGTCTGAAACCACACCCTCCAGCCCCCGCTGGGAGAGTCTGGCTACTGTGACTCAGACTTGGTGGTGCTGAGAGGGGTCAACCTGGTGGCACAGGGAGATACCACCTTTTACAGGGCACCTGTGGGCCTGAGGTGGCCGTCCTCCCGCAGAGCAGGCCCAGGCCTGTCGTTTCTGGAGGAGGCCTTTGCAAGAGAGGTGTCGACCCGAGGGTGAGTCAGGGCTTCTCCAGGGAGCTCAGGCCAGGCCTTCCATCACCTCTGTCCTTGTTCCTCCTGGGAGGGATCCTAGGCTTTTGGCCAGCACCGGCTGGGGCATTAGAGACATTTTGGCTTAAACTCCCCGTGTACAATGGCCACAGGGGAAGTGTCACCACTGAGGCGTGAGCTGGGCCCCACTTGTGCCCTCATTCCCAGTGGGACCCCCTGCCTCTGCTCTCGCATCATCCCAGAGATGGTCTGGCTCTGCATATAGATGCTGAAGGGGTGCAAAGCATCCCCCAGCACCATTCACCCACTGAAACTCTGACAGCCCAGACACTCCGAGAGAGGCCCCAGAGGGCACTTCAGAAGCCACAGCGGAGCGATGATGGAGGGTGGGTGGTTGGCAGAGGTCTCTCCTGCAGGGATGGCGAGCCTGCTGCCTGAGGGACAGGGTTGTTGGGAAGCTGCTCAGGTTATGACCTTGCAGGGACCAGGGTCAGGAACATCGTGTTAGGGTTAGAGTGTCCCCTGATGGGCCTGGGCTGCAGAGGTGTGGCATGGGGAGTCAGCAGCCCCCAAAGAGGGTCTGTCTGGCCTACAGAGTGCCCACAGGGGGCTTGGGGTTAACAGAGGCCAGGGAGGGGGTGCAGAGCGGGGCCTCTGGTGGAGAAGGTGCCAGCATTCTCAATGACCACCCATCAGGGCTGGGCTGGTGCAGAGGACCCAGGGTGGGAGACCTCAGTCCAAGGTGCAAGGTGCCAGCAGAGGGCAGAGGACAGCAAAGGGAAGCGGAGGCAGGGGCAGGAAGGAGGAGAAGGGCCCTGCCGGGCCCCACAGAAGCTGTGTTCTTAAACAGCCCCATCCGTTGAGCACAAAGCATCCACAGGAGCCCCCTGAGTGTGGGGTTTGTGCCAGCTCCTTCCAGGGGTGTCGGCACACACATCGGTGATTCATACAAGCATCAGTACCAGCACCTGGGAGGACTTAAGATGTGACCTACAGGGCCAGAAACTAGGCGGGAATCCAGATGCTTCCCAGGGTCTGAGCAGTGCTGTCCACCCACCCTGGCGGAGCACCCTGAATCCAACCAGTGGGTTAGCAGTGCGTTTGGGGCCCACTGACGTGTGTTGGCCCTCGCCCGCCTTCAGGAGAGGGCTGGCGGTGCTTGCTAGAGAAGGAGGCTGCGTTCTTGTGCTCCAAATTCCTTCTACCTCATTTCAGGACACTCAGGGTCCAAGAGCGAGGAAGGAAGGAAGAAAGGAGAGCAAGCAGCAGGCAGGTGGGGAGTTTGTGCCCCTCCCAGTCTCTGAACCACGTTCCTATCAAGAGGTTGCATACGGGGTTCCTCAGGACACTGTCAGAGGCTTCCTCCAGTGGAGAGGGTAGCAGGGCTCACCCCTCCCCATGGGGATTCCACTGGCTTGTTCCACCTGCTGCGACACCTCCCTTGGGGTTCCTGCCCAACCCGACTACCTCGGGGGCTACAGTGCAGCCATGCTCTGTCTCTGAGTGCATCAACCCAGTGACAGGAACCCTGTGTTCAAATTCTTGGTTAGGGGAAGCAGGTGGTGTTTCTGGAACATTCTATCACATTCTGTTGGACTGGACACCATCAGGACATCCTGGGTACCCCCTGGGACTCTAGATCAGCGTCTCCCAGTGCCAGTCACAAGAGCACATCCCGTGTTTATGGTTAGTAACAAGCAACAAGGTCTCTGGGACCCCCAACTCCCTGGGTTAGTGGCTCACATGAAGCCCAGAGATCTGGGGCAGGCCAGGGTATGGGCAGGCACCCCACACGCCCCTGGGCCTGGGGCCAGGGATGCGGCAGTGAGGGCCCAATGAGTCCAGGTCTTGAAAGCCTGTGCCAGGTGTGCAGGGTGGCAGGTCCTGAAAAGGCACCCGTTGACCCCTCCAGTGGCATCGTGACCCCAAGCTCCTCTCACCATCGCCTTCACACCTGGAGAGGTGGGTGCACCTGTGAGTCTACCCAACCATCCCTGGCCTCTGCTCGCCTCCCCGCTCCGGCCCCCTCTCCCCTCTGCTTTCATACTTCTCTCCCTTCCCCTTCCCACTCCCCACCTCCACTTCTCTCTCCCCTTTTCTCCTCTCCCACTGCTTTCATCTCCCCTCTGTTTCCCATCCTTTCCTTCCTCCCTGCACTCTCCTCCTCACCTCCTCAGCCCTTCCTCTTCTGACCCCAAGGCAGGAAGATGACCACACCCTTTAACATGTTTATTGTGGTACCATATGCATGAGACAGAATTTAGCATCTTACCCACGTTGAAGCGTGCAGTTCAGTGGCATTAAGTGCATTCACGTGGGTCTGCAGTCATCACCACTGTCCACGTCCAGAACTTACCTTCCCAAAGCGAAATTCCATATTGGTTAAAATTTTTAAAAATTCGTTGCAGGTATTGGAAGTGAGATTTAACAGAAGTCTCCGTTTCTGGGCTCTGTTGACAGCTTTGGAAACCCAGACAGGTGGCATCCGAGCAGCTGTGGCCGTAGCAGGTGGGCGGAGCCAGCTACTGCAACCCCCTTCGCTCCACACTGCCCACCGACGCTCCCTCAGGTGTTGGAAGTGGGGGCAGGAGAGTTCACGTCAGAGTGCTGTAATAACGGGAAGACATGACCAGCCGTTGCTTCCTATGAAGATGGTGGGGGCCTGTGGGCCAATAAATGTAGGCAGGCTCTCCAAGCTGGAAAACGCCAGGAAAAGGACTCTCTCCCAGAGCCTTGAAAAGAACACAGCCCTGCCAACATTGCTTCTCGCCCCACGAGACCCATCTGGGGCTTCTGACTTCCAGTACTCTGAGAAAATAACTATGCTTTTTTTTTTTTAAGTTATTTATTTATTTTTGACTGCACTGCCTTCGTTGCTGCCTGTGGGCTTTCTCTAGTTGCGGCGAGCAGGGGCTTCTCTAGTTGCAGTGCACAAGCTTCCTGTGATGGCTTCTCATTTTGGAGCACAGGATCTAGGGTGCACAGGCTTCAATAGTCTTGCCTCAGTGGCTCAGCTGCCCTGTGACATGTGGGATCCTAGTTCCTAGACTGGGGATTGAACCCATGTACCCTGCATTGGCAACAAATTCTTAACTACTGGACCACCAGGGAAGTCCCAAATGTGTTCTTTTAATCTACTAAATTTGTGGTAATTTGTTAAAAAGCAGCAGTAGGAAATTAACATGCCTGAGTGATAGACACTGTCAATATTTTATATTTTAACTGGTCTAATAGGTGGGTGCTGGTTTCTCATTGTGATTTAATTTGTATTTTTCCAGTGGCTGACTGTGGTAAACATCTTTTGATGTGCCTTTTGTCATCCATATATCTTTTTAGGTGCAATGTTTGTCAAATGTTTTGCTTGTTTCCTAATTGGACTAATTGTTTTTAAAAGTTTTAAATGTTTAAAATATATTCTAGGTAAAAGTCCTTTGTTGGATATGTGATTTGCAAATATTTTCTCCCTGTCTGTGATTAAATCTTTTAATCTTTTAGCACAGACTTTCTCAGAGCTAAAGTTTTTAATGTTGGCAAGGTCCAATTTATTAAAATTTTTTTATAATTCATGCTTTCAGTATCATTCTGTTTTGAGATAAGGTCCTTGTAGACAGTGTATAGTTGGGTCATGCTTTTTAAATCCATTCTACCAATCTCTGTCTTTTAATTGGTGTATTTAGACCATATATATTTAAAGTAATTGTTGGTATATTAGGCTTTTGTTTGTCATTTTAATATTTCTTTTGTTTTTGTTCCTTTTTTCATTCCTCTGTTTCTTTTTCATTGGCTTTCTTTTCATTTCTTGAACCTTTTAAATAAGTCTACTCTGATTTATTTGTAACATTTTTTTGTATATTGCCTTGTATAGTTTTATTTAGTGATTGCCCTAAGTATCTCATACACATATATAACTGGTCACAGTCCAGTGGTATTGACATTTTCTCACTTTGAGTGAGTCTAGCCATTTTACTTTTGTTAGTGTCTCTTTATTCTTCTAAGTTTTAAAATACATTTGTCTTCAGTATTTCCTCTACATTGAGAAACCGCATCAGATGGTATTAGGATTTTTACTTTAGCCATGAAATGTTATTAAAGAAATTCATGAAGTGAAGTAGTCTATTGTGTTTGTTTATTTTTTGGCCACCTCACATGGCTTGTAGGGTCTTAGTTCCCTAGCCAGGGATCAAAACCAGCCCCTGGCAGTGGAAACGCAGAGTCCTAACCACTGGGTCACCAGGGATTCCCTGTTTTCTTTATATTTGTCCTCTCCATTGTTCTTTTCTTGAAAAAGGTCCTTGCCTTCTTTTGTCATTATATCTGGAGAGCTTCCCTTAGCCATTCTTTAAAGTTAGGTCTGATAGCAACATATTTTCTTAGTTTTTCTTCATCTTGGAATACTTTTATTTCCCCTGCATTCCTAAAGGGTAATTTCACTGGATTTTGCAATTGACTGTTCTCTTTTTTTCAGCACATGAAAAATAATATGATAATTGTGCCACTCACTTCTGAGCCACCAGGGTTTCTGGTGAGAAATATGCTGTCATTTGAATGATATTCCTCTATTAGAAATTTATTGTTTCTGACTATTTTGAAGAATTCTTCGTTTTCAGAAGTTTAGTCATGATGTCTTGGTGTGGATCGCTTTAGGTTTTTCCTGTTTGGGGTTTGCTCAACTTCTTGAATCTGTACATTTATCTCTTTTGTAAAAATTGGGATTTTTAAAAAGATACCATTTCTTAAATTACTTTTTCAGCCCCATATTCTTTCTTCCTGCCTTCTAAGATAATAAGAATGATACAATATGAATGTTGGATCTTGTGTCCTTGTTCCATAGATCTGTTCATTTTATTTTTCAGTCTATTTTCTGCCTGCTGTTCAGAATGAGTAAATTCTATTGATCTTTCTTTAAGTTTACTGATTCTATCCTCTGTCATCTCCAATCTACTGGAGAGTTTATTCAGCAAAGTTTTTAATTTGGTTAGTGTATTTTTCAGTTCTATAATTTATACTTTATAGAAAATATTAATTTTTTTAATAAAAAAATTTTCCCTACCCCTAACCCCACCTCTGTCAACCACCAATCTGTTCTCTGTATCCTGAGCTTTTTTTTTTTTAAGTTCCACTTATAAGAGACATTATATGGTATTTGTCTTTCTCTCTCTGACTTATTCACTTAGTATAACGCTCTTGAGGTCCATCCATGTTGTCAACAAGTGGCAGGACTTCATTCTTTTTTATAACTGAATAATACTCCATTAGTATATATATATCACAATTTCTTTGTCCATTCATCTATCAGTGGACACTTAGGTTGTTTTTATGTCTTGGCTACTGTAAATAATTCTGCAGTGAACACGAGGGAACGTATATCTTTTTGAAGACTGTAAGCAATGGAGACAGAGTCCTTAAACAGCCACCCTCAGGCAGAGCAAGAAGAAAACCTGTTAGCTAATCATCATGACCGAGGCCTAAGGGGCAGGTTTCCAATTAGATACATTTAGGGGCTAACTGTAATCTTTTCCAGAGACCCTGGAGGGTGGATGCTACCTTTCTCCTTACCCCTGCCATGCTCAGCAGCCGTGTCTTCTGGTGGCAGGGAGTGGGGGGATCTTTACCTGCATTAGTGCCCTTGTTTCTATGTTTGGTGCCCGTTTTTCTGTGACTGACCCACGCAGGAAGCACCTCTTGATCACCCGGTTCCAATGACCAGAAGGGCTTTTATTCCTGGGTCCCACAGGATTGCGGCAGTTGGAGAGATGGTTCTTGTGAGGCTGCTACTCCCAGGACACTGCCCAGACTGTGAACTGAGGCACGTCCTCCAGTCTTGCTGTGAAAAAGGCTTCTTTGCTTCTCTTAGAAGCATCAGCCTGAGGGGCAAACTTCAGGTTTGGCACACATTTAGTGGCTTATAGAGCTGCTCTCAAGGAATGTAGGCTGTTGTCACCATCTTGACACTCTCCATCTGTCTTGCTTCAGCTCACTGGAGTCACCCAGAAAAGAGTTACACTCATCTGGAGCCCTGATTTTTGTGGCTGTGGCCCAGCGGATAACTCCAGATCACCTAACTCTGATCGCCAATGGGGCTTACTTACCCTTGCAGTTCCACAGGACTGTGGATATTTGTGTATTTTAAAAGCTGTTACCTGAGGGTCTGGCTTCCAGCCAGCATGAAGCTAAGTACAGAGATCCTGTACTTTGGGACATTGACTTGTCTTGGCACATTCTCAACTACTGGGAGCTATTAAAAACGTAATAGGCTGTTTGGACAAGCACAAAATTTGAGAGACAACAAAAAGTTGGGGCAGGGTTGAACAAGATTTCTCTTCTATACAAGGTAGCTCTTTTCAAGACTAGGAGAAGTGGTTGTTTTGTCTATTGGATAGAAGCTTACACATAGAGTCAAGTAAAATGAAGCAACAGAGAAACAGTTTTCAAATGAAAGAAGAAGGCAAAAACCTCAGGAAAAAAGCTATAATTAAATAGTATTAATTATTTACTTGATAATTTACCTGATAAAGAGTTCAAAGTAATTGTCATAAAGATGATCACTGAACTGGGAAGAAGAATGGACAGACACAGTGATAACTTCAACAAAGAGATGGAAAATATAAGAAAGTACCAAATAGAAATAACAGAGCTAAAGCGTACAATAACTGAACTGAAAAAGTACATCAGAAGTGTTCAACAGCAGACTATATGAAGCAGAAAAAAATAAATAAACTTGAGGACAATGCAGAGTAGCAAAAAGAAAAAAGAATGAAGAGACTGAAGGTAACTTAAGGGAATTATGGGACAACATCAAATGGAGTAACATTCACATTATAGGAGTCCCGCAGGTGAAGAGAGAGAGAAAAGGGCAGAAGTCTTATTTGAAGAACTAATGACTGAAAACTTCCCTAACCTGGGGAAGGAAACAAGCATCCAGATCCAAGAAACCCAGAGACCACCAAAAAACAGGATTCCAAAGAGATCCACAGCAAGGCGTGTGATAATTAAAGTGTCAAAAGTTAAAGATACAGAGAGAATTTTAAAAGCAGCAAGAGAAAAACAGCTTAGTATATACAAGGAAACTCCCATAAGACCATCATTAGATTTTTTTCAGCATATACTTTGCAGGCCAGAAGGGAGTGGCATTATATATTCAAAGTGATGAAAGGAAAAAAACCTCCAACCAGGAATACTTTACCCAGCAAGGTTATCATTCAGAATTGAAGGAGAAATGAAGAGTTTTATGGACAAACAAAGCTAAAGGAGTTCATTACTACTAAACAAGAAATGTTAGAGGACCTTATTTAGGCTGAAAGAAAGGCTGCTAACTAGTAAAAGGCCACATATGAAAGTATAAATCTCATTGGTAAGCGTAAATAGATAGTAGTGGTTTAATTACTTGTAAAGCTAGTGTGATGATAAAAAGACAAAAGTAGTAAAACTGAGTTTAGTAATTAGCTAAGGGATACGTTGAAAGTGAAAGTGACAGTCTCTGAGTTGTGTCTGACTCTGCGACCCCGTGGACTATATAGTTCATGGAATTCTCCAGGCCAGAATACTGGAGTGGGTAACCTTTTCCGTCTCCAGGGGATATTCCCAACCCAGGGATCAAACCCAGGTCTCCAGCATTGCAGGCAGATTCTTTTCCAGCTGAGCCACAAGGTAAAATGTGACATCAGAAACATTAAGCCAAGGGTGACAAAGTGCAAAAATGTTGAGTTCTAGAACGGGCTCAAACATAAGTTGTTAATCCACTTGAAACAGACTGTTGAGGATATAAGTTGCTGTATGTAAGCCACATGGTAACCAGAAAGCAAAAACTTACAGTAAATACACAAGATAAAGAGAGAGGAATAGAAGCATACTGCTTAAGAAATAAAGCCACAAAAGAAGAGGACTTTTTTTGAGTCCTCTCAAAGAGAAGAACAGAGGAACTACAAAAACAGCCAGAAAACAATTAACAAAATGACAATAAGCACATGTCTGTCAATAAAGAGTTTAAGTGGGGTAAATTCTGCGAAGACATAGAGTGGCTGAAAAAACAAATGAGCAACAACAACAGAACCAGTACGCATCTATGGGCTTCCTACAAGAGACTCCCTTTACATGTAAGGACACATAGGCTGAAAGTGAAGAGATGTGAAAAAGATATTTCCATGCAAGTGCAAACCAAAAGAAAATTGGAATAGCTATACTTATGTCAGACAAAAGAGACATTAAAGCAAAGGCTGTTAATGAGAGACCAACAAAGGCGTTATGTAACGATCAAGGAGTCAGTCCAACAAAAGGATAGAACAATTGTATATGCACCGAACATGGGGTGCCTGAATATATAAAGTAAATATTAACAGGCCTAAAAGGAGCAAGAGACAGCAACGCAATAGTACTAGGGGATTTTAATACCCCACTTACTTCCACACAGAAAATCGGTACGGGAACATTGGTTTTAAGCAACATGTTCAGCAGATGGACTTAACAGATATTTTTAGAACAATCCATCCAAAAGCAACAGAATACACATTCTTCTTAAGTGCACATGGAACATTTTCCAAGATAGCTTGTATGTCAGACTATAAAATAAGACTTAATCAATGTAAGAGGATTGAAATCATATCAAGCACCTTTTCTAAGCACAATGGTATGAAACTAGAAATTAATTACACGAAGAAAACTGGAAAATTCATAAATATGTGGAGATTAAACAGCATGCTACTGAACAACCAATGGATTGAAGAAGAAATTTAAAAAATACCTTGAGACAAACGAAAATAAAAATGTCTGATCAGCATACCAAAATTAATGGGGTACAGCAAAAGCAGTTCAAAGAGGGAGGTGTTTCTTTTAATGTGTTTAGTTGAACAAATATTTACTAAGCACCTACTTTGTGCCAGGCACTGTGTTAGGCACCCTCAGTGTGTCGTGTCCCCACAGCATTGTAATCTGCTCAGAAATGAAACCAAGATAAAGAAAATTGTCACAACCCTACAAACTAGGGGCGGGTGGAAGTGGGCAGAGTGAATGCAGGCGATTCCTGTGCCAAAAAACACACCCACCAGAAACTTGTTTTCTTTCTTGGGACAAATCTCTACTAAGTGGTTGTTTTGAAACATCTCCATGTATACTGAGAGGGAAGTTGCTGTCACCACATCCCCACGCACTGGTGCCTGATGGACATTCGAATACTCTGAACACTACTCAGAAAAAGGAAGTGGCAAAGGAAGGTATTCATATTTGGATTAGAAGAGACTTTTTTTTTTCAGTTCATGTGGTTGCAACAACCCTTAAGAAAGATATAAACATCCCTGCCTTGACAGCATAAATGTTTAAGGTAGACCTAGTTTTGGATTCCTGAGTCAGAATTGTTCAGTTATCTACAAGCTCATAAGGCCAGAGAAGCGAAGGGAGATTTCTGTTCTGAGGAGGAGAGCATGGACAGCACCTCGGGTTTGGAAGCGCGACACACTGCACCTGCATTTACAGAAGCAACGAAACGAGAGGACAGCCTAGCACTACCACTAGAGACCCCTCTCCCACACACAGACTGGGGACTCAGGAGGAGACCCCCTCTCTCATACACATGCTGGGGACTCAGGAGGAGACCCCCTCTCACACACACACTGGGGACTCAGGAGGAGACCCCCTCTCTCACACACACTGGGGACTCAGGAGGAGACCCCCTCTCTCACACACACACTGGGGACTCAGGAGGAGACCCCCTCTCACACACACACTGGGGACTCAGGAGGAGACCCCCTCTCACACACACACTGGGGACTCAGGAGGAGACCCTCTCTCACACACACACTGGGGACTCAGGAGGAGACCCCCTCTCTCACACACACGCTGGGGACTCAGGAGCAGCCCTGCCTGCTGGCACCTGGCTTGGAGAGGCCCTGGTGGACGTCTTGCAGGGCACAGATCCTCCCACCCAGCACCTCCGAGAAGCTCTCCAGCTCCACCTTCAGGTGGTGGTGTCGGCACTTGCTCTCCTCAATGTCTGTCTTCAGAGAACACACCTTGTCTTCTAGGTTCCTACCGTCTCTCTCTGCTGCCTGTAACTTCTCAGAGACGTGTTCACACTCTGGCGTGAGTGGAGGTGTGATTTCACTGTGTTTTCAGAGGCCTTTCAGCTTCATCTCTTTTTCTTGGACTCCAGATCCTCAGCTCTTCTCTTCAACTGGATATTCTTCTCCTTCTCTCTGTTTATCTCATTGCACTGCTGTTCCAGCTCATCAGATCTTGTTCGGAGCCAGTCATTCTCACTGTGGTCTCTTCAATTGCTTTATGCTGGCTGCTGACACTTGTAGTGCTGCGATCAGCTGAGCATTACTAGGAAGGAGTTTATAGCAATAAATATCTATCTCAAGGGGAAAAAAAATCCTGAACAACCTAACTTTGCACCTCAAGGAACAACAAAAAGAAGAAGAAAGCCCAAAGTTCATAGAAAGAAGGCAATAACAAAGCTTAGAGTAGAAATAAGTGAAATGGAGGATAAAAAGACAATAGAAAAGATCAATGAAACTAAGATCTGGTTCCTTGGAAAGGTAAACAAAATTTACCAACATTTAGCTAGGCTTGCCAAGAAAAGCAGAGAGAATATATAAATAAGATTGGAATTTCATGAAAAATGAGGTACCACAGAAATACAAAAGATCATAAGAGACTGCTATGAACAATTATACACCAACAAATTGGACAATCTAGAAAAAATTGATAAATTCCTAACAACACAGGACCTGTGCTATGCTGTGCTTAGTCGCTCAGTCATGTCCAACTTTTTATGACCCCATGGGCTGTAGCCCACCAGGCTCCTCTGTCCATGGGGATTCTTCAGGCAAGAATACTGGAGTGGATTGCCATGTCCTCCTCCAGGGGTTTTCCCAACCCAGGGATCGAACCCAGGTCTCCCGCATTGCAGGCAGATTCTTTACTGTCTGAGCCACCAGGGAAGCCCATACCAGGACTTAGTCATGATGAAACATTAATAGAAGATCTGAACAGACTGATTACCAGTAAGGAGATTGAATTCATAATAAAAAACTTCCCAACAAACAAAAGTCCAGACCGGATGGCTTCACTGGTGAATTTTACCAAACATTCAAAGAATTGATATCAAACCTCCTAAAACTCTTCCAAATACCAGAGTAAGAGAGAACTCTCCCAAACTCATGGGCTAGCAATATCCTGATACCAGAACCAGACAGGGATGCCACAAGAAAAGAAAATTACTGGCCAATATCCCTGATGAACATAGATGCAAAAATTCTTAACAAAATATGAACAAATTGAATTCAACAATTCATTAGAGAAGTCCTACACTATGGTCATGTGGGGTTTGTTCCAGGGATGCAAGGATGGTTCAACATCTACAGATCTGTCACTGTAACACATGTGAAAGAACAAAACGAAGGATAAAAGCCATATGATCATCTCAATAGATTCAGAAAAAAACATTTGACAAAATTCAACATCCATTTATGATTAAAAAAACTCAACAATTGTGGATATAATTTTTACTTTGTAGGAAATACTTTTCTTTATAGAAAAATTTTTATAAAAAAACTTACAAAACTTCTGCTTATTGAAGCATTTTCATGATGGCTGCTCTAAAATTCTTGCCTGATAATTCTAACTGCCAAGTTAGCTTGGCATTGGCATTAGTTGATTGTCTTTTCTCATTCAAATTGTGGTTTTCCTGGTTCTTGGTATGATGATGGGTTTTTGTTGTTGTTGTTATATCCTGGATATTTTGGTTATTATGTTGAGTCTTGATCTTATTTAACTCCTCTATTAAGCAGGTAGTCACTCTTCTCAGGTTTAATGTATACTTTCAGGCTTACTTTTATAGACTGTGGCAACAGTGTTTACCATGTGTACAGATGTGAGAGTTGGACTATAAAGAAAGCTGAGCTCCAAAGCGCTGATGCCTTTGAACTGTGGTATTGGAGAGAACTCGTGAGAGTCTCTTGAACTGCAAGGAGATCAAACCAGTCAACCCTAAAGGAAATCCACCCTGAATATTCATTGGAAGGATTGATGCTGAAGGTGAAACTCCAACATTTTGGCCACCTGATGTGAAGAACTGACTCATTGGAAAGGACCCTGATGCTGGGAAAGATTGAAGGCAGGAGGAGAAGGGGATGACAGAGGATGAGATGGTTGGGTGGCATCACCGACTTGATGGACATGAGTTTGAGTAAGCTCCAGGAGTTGGTGATGGACAGGGAAGCCTGGTGTGCTGAAGTCTATGGGGTCACAAAGAGTCAGACATGACTGAGTGACTGAACTGAACTGAACAGTGTTTAGTTTTCAGAGTTCTTGCATGGTGGCACAGCCTGTGAGGCCAGGCACACTTCTACTGGGCCTGGGGCTCTGCATGGCACTGGATGGAGGTGGGGAGAGGCAGGGCTCCATGATGCTGCTTGCCTTGTCATCTGATGGAAGAGCACAGAGCACCAGCTCCGCTGGGCCTCCCTCTCCCATCCTTTGGCCTCAGAGTAGCTTTTCCTGTTGTTTGTCTGTTTTGTCGATGTCTGGTGTCAATCCAGATTGCAAGCCCCTGTGCTCAACCCTGGATATGTATGAGGGATAAAAAGAAACCCAGGGACACACAGCATGTTGCTCTCAAGTCCTGTGACCCCAGGCTGCCTGCCTTCTCCTTTCCAGCTTTCAGGGTCCTTTTATGGGTGTCTGCTGGATTATGTCCAGGCAGGAGGAGCTGGAAAAGAGAGTCCACACCATCCATCCTGTTCTGGAACTGAAAGTCCAGTTCCGGGAGGTTTTACCATCACAATATTTTTTCTCTAAAACAA
>NW_011495058.1:4679375-4701467 GCF_000754665.1 Bison bison bison
AACAAGGAGCCATGATGACTCCTAGATGACAGCTTGGCAGATGGCAGCCCACACAAACAGCACTAGGGCTTTAGGCTGCCGGAAGGTTCCGATCATTGTGGGGGGCGGAGGGCAGAGAGAAGGCAAGCAGAGAGGAGCTGGGAGCGGGAGGCAAGGAAATGGTCCAAAGCATCCTACAGCTGCCCAGCCCACTGTGACACTGGCCCCACAGATCCCCCGGCCGATGGGGCACAAAATGCAGCACAACATGGAAAGTATCAGTGATTTGGGATGTGGAGACAGAGGGATGAGGAAAAGAAAAAGGGAGGTAGTGAGTGAGGAGGGAAGGACAGGTCACTTTGGGAGCCTCAGCATCTATTCAGCATTTCCTCACGGACCGAGGGATTGCCATTCCTCTCTGGGGGCTGTCACGATCCTCCCCCCTACCTCCCAGAACTCAGGGACCCCTACAAGCGAGAAGGGAAGGCAGAGCCAGGCATGGGGCCAGGACTAGCGTCTGGGGAGGCGGGGTCCCCAGGTGGTGCAGGAGGAGGCCACTTTTCTGAGCCATTCCAGTCCCAGGGATAAAAATACCAGTTTGCAAAATCAGCTGCTAATCTTGTTGCTAGGTAGAGTTCAACCCCAGAATTGCCATTCTGTGCTAAGTTTGGCTGAACAGCTTTTTCTGGGAATTAAGATTCTCAGACTCAGGCCCAGGTCTTAGAGGAGGCGTAGGGAGACAGGTGCTTTGCTTGTAGCCTTGTGAGGGGACAGACAGACAAACAGGGTGCTTGTCACACCCAAACTGTGGTGGTATGGTGGCTCTGTGGAAGAGGTCCCCACTCTACAGATTCTGTGAAGAGGCAGCACTTGGAGCCCAGGGGTCCCACTAGGGAGGGGCTAGGGGCTGGCTGGCTGGGCTGGGAGCAGGGGACACCACAGTGAACTCCTTTGGGCAGAGCTCCCAATGCCAGAGGGACAAGGCAGACAGTGGTCTGGACGCTATTGAGGACCCTTCTGTGGGAAGTGCTTCTGCTCTCACCCAGTCACCGTGGCCTCTGCCCAGCGCCAGTGTGATGGCCAGTGTGAATGGGGCAGGGGTGGTAGCGGGGCAGGAGATGCTGCCTAAAACCCTGCCTGTCCAGCTGGGGAGGTGGGACCTGGGGGCCAGAAGCCCCAGGGGACTGTGAGCCCTGGAGGGAGAGCGTTAGCAGCCAGGCGGAGGGGTTGAGGCTGAGGTGCTCCACACGGAAAGGCCTGGAACTGCTGACAGGGCCGCAGTGGCAGGAGGCATCTTAATGACTGTAATTAAAATGCCAAGCAGCTCTGTAGCGGCCAGGTGGTTCCTGAATCCTGCTGAAGAGCCGCAAGTGCCTGACACCGGGGGCAGCGGGCCAGCCAGGCCCCTCAGGCCTTCAGGCCAGGAGAGGGGAGGGCTGCGCCCTGCTGGCAGTGTACCCTCTGGCCCTTCTCCTTCCCAGCCTTGCAGACTTCACAAGGAGAATCAAAGGACCTTCTTCTCAAGCCTGTTTTTTCCACCCAGAGTCCCACGCTTTGCTTCCCCTGGGCCCCAGCCCTGTTGGGAGGCAGGAAAGTCAAGAGAGGGCTCAGGGCCCCCAAGGCCTGCTTGAGGGACCCCAAGCTTCCTGGGTAGAGGCCCACCGGGGGCCACACAGCAATGGCACCAACCAGACTGGTTCCAGCCCCCCTGCTCCCAACCTAGAGCCTTGGTCATACTGAGGGGGCTGGAAGTGGCCCAGGGACCCATCCACGGTCATTCAGCCACAGTCCTCACCCCTTGCCTGCCGCCTTCTCCTTTCTAGCCCAGGTTGTCAACAGCTTTTGCTTAGGAAGGCTACCAAGGTGGCACCTCTAAAGTCCCTGGGAGAATGCTGACAGCCCTGCCCCCAGCCCCTGCTCCCCCAAGTGCAGGAAGGCAGTGCGTTTCCTGAGACCCCCATGCCCAGGACCATGAGAGATCTTCCCATCCCCTCAATCCACAAAAGGGCCCACAAAGCAGCCTCGTGCAAAGAGCCAGTGCAAATCGGGCCTCCTGAGAGGCTGTCCATGAGTTCAAGTGCTCAAGTCCCAGGTAGAACCCGGGTTGGCCCTGCAGCAGGAAGACCCCCAGACACCTTGCCAGATTCGTTCATGCCAGAGGACAGGTTGAGTCCCAGCCCCTCCCCGCACAGAGGGAGCTCGGGGCAGAGCTTGATCTTGGCCTCGCCCACGGCTCCACTGGGACCACTCATGCTCCTGCCTTTCCTCTGCACGTCCTCCACTCCCTGGAAGAGACAGACGGCACAGGAGCTGCTGTCTGCACGCTCTTTCCATCTTGGTGATTTGCCAGGATTAAAAGCCCACTGCAGTCGCATTTGGGGTTGGGACCGAAGTGGAGAAAAGTTGGTGAAAGAAGATCCTTTCCTCTTAAACTGTGACACTGCAGAGGAGAATGAATCCTGGGTCTGGGCTGCGAGTCTGATTTAGAACACAGCCCTGGCAGTCCTGGAGCCTGGCTGGCGGCCATCAGAGGCCACAGGAGGGCAGCATGCTTGCTCTCCTAGAAGCAGGAGGCGGGGCTGCCAGGCCTGTCCCCCTCCTACGGGCCACCAGCTGTTCTTTTTGTTTGTTTGTTTTAATAACAGCTTTATTGAGGTCTAATTCACATAGCATAAAATTCACCCTTTTAAAGTGTACAATTCGTGGTTGTTAATGTATTCACAGTTATGCAACCATCACCACTATCTAAATGCAGAATACTTTAATCATCCCCAAAAGAAACCTCATACCCGTTAGCAGTCACTCCTTATTCCACCTACCCACCCCCATCCCCAGGCCTCATCAACCACTAATCTGTCTGTATGAACTTGCCAGTGTCATAAGATAATGTTGGACCCCTACCTCACACCATACACAAAGATTAACTCAAAATGGATAAACCACCCAAATATAAGAGCTAAAAGCATAACACGCTTAGAAGAAAACAAATCATTGAACTTCAGATTTTATATTAGCTTCTTAAGTATTATACCAAAAAGCACCAGCAACAAAAGAAAACTAGATAAAGTAGACCTAATTAAAATTAAAAATTGGGGGGCATCAAAAGACATTATCAAGAAAGTGAAAATACAACATACAAAGTAGAAGAAAATAAGTGTTTAATATCCAGAATGTAGAAAGAACTACAACTCAGTGAGAAAAAGACAAACCAACTAAAATATGGGAAAAGGATCTCAATAGACATTTCTTCAAAGTGCATAGACAAATAACCAATAAGCAGATGAAAAGATCCTCCATATCATTAGGCAATAGAGAAATGCAAAAACCACAATGAGGTACAGTTCACCTGTACTAGGACAGTTATAAATTTTTTAGAAAGGCAAGTAAGTGTTGGTGAGGATGTGGAGAAGTTGGAACTCTTGCATATTGCTGGTGGGAATGAAAAATGGTGAAGTTGCTATAGCAAACAGTTTGGTGGTTCCTCAAAAAGATAAACATAGAAGTACCATATGATCTAGCAATTCCACTCCTAGATAAATGCCCAAAAGAATTGAAAACAGGTTCAAACAGATACTTGTGCACCCATGTTGATTGCCTCATTATTCACAATAGCCAAAAGGTAGAAACAACTGACCACCTGCCAATGCAGGAGATGCAAGAGACTCGGGTTCAATCCCTGGGTCTTGAAGATCCCCTGGAGAAGGGCACAGCAACCCACTCCAGGATTCCTGCCTGGAGAATCCCAAGGACAGAAGTGCCTGGCAGGCTGCAGTCCATAGAGTGGCAGAGTCGGACATGACTGAAGCGACTTAGCACACACAGAAACAACTGAAATGTCCATCCACTTATGAATGGATAAATAAAATGTATCAATAGTATATCCAGATAGCAAAAATATAATTCATCTATAAAAATGAATGACTTTCTGATATAGTAGTTCACCCTTATCCATAGTTTCACTTTCTAAGATTTCAGTTACCATGGTCAACTGTAATCCAAAAATATAAAATGGGAAATTTTAGAAATAGACAATTCCTAAGTCTTAAATTTCTACCATTCTGAGTAGTATGTTGAAATCTAACACCATTCTGTCCGAGATCCCCAATCATCGACATCGTCAGCTTATGACATTCAGCCACTGACATCATCATGGCCCCATGTTCCAGGATCGCCCTAAGCAGATAATCCTCCTTCTGACACATCATCAGAACGTCAATAATAGTTTGATGCTACATCACAATGCCTACTTCATTCACACTACTTTATCTCATCTTGTAAGCATTTTGTCATTTCATGTCATCACAAGAAAAGTAAATATAGTACAATAATATATTTTGAGAAAGAGATCACATTCATATAATTCTTTTATACAGTATATTGTTATAATTTGCTCCCCCAGTGGCTCAGTGGTAAAGAATTCGCCTGCCAATGCAGGAGACGTGGGTTCGATCCCTGGGTAGGGCAGATCCCCTGGAGGAGGAAATGGCAACCCACTCCAGTATTCTTGCCTGGAAGATCCTATGGACGGAGGAGTGTGGTGGGCTACAGTCCACAGAGTCACTGAGAGTTGGATACAACTGAGCACATGCAGTGTACATTGTTGTATTTATTTTGTTGTGATGGTTAATCTCTTATTATGCCTAATATATAAATTAAACTGGATCACAGCTCTGCCTGTATAGAAAAAACACGATATACATAGTGCTTAGTACTATCTGAAGTTTGAGGCATCTACTGGGGAGCTTCATCAAGGCTGTATATTGTCACCCTGCTTATTTAACTTGTATGCAGAATACATCATGAGAAACGCTGGGCTGGAGGAAGCACAAGCTGGAATCAAGATTGCCGGGAGAAATATCAATAACCTCAGATATGCAGATGACACCACCCTTATGGCAGAAAGTGAAGAAGAACTAAAGAGCTTCTTGATGAAAGTGAAAGAAGAGAGTGAGAAAGTTGGCTTAAAGCTCAACATTCAGAAAACTAAGATCATGGCATCCGGTCCCATCACTTCATGGCAAATAGATGGGGAAACAGTGAACACAGTGGCTGACTTTATTTTGGGGGGCTCCAAAATCACTGCAGATGGTGATTGTAGCCATGAAATTAAAAGACACTTACTCCTTGGAAGGAAAGTTATGACCAACCTAGATAGCATATTAAAAATCAGAGACATTACCTTGCCAACAAAGGTTCATTTAGTCAAGGCTATGGTTTTTCCTGTGGTCATGTATGGATGTGAGAGTTGGACTGTGAAGAAGGCTGAGTGCCGAAGAATTGATGCTTTTGAAGTGTGGTGTTGGAGAAGACTCTTGAGAGTCCCTTGGACTGCAAGGAGATCCAACCAGTCCATCCTTAAGGAGATTAGTCCTGGGTGTTCATTCGTAGGACTGATGCTGAAACTGAAACTCCAGTACTTTGGCCACCTCATGCTCTTTTGAAGAGTTGACTCATTGGAAAAGACCCTGATGCTGGGAGGGATTGGGGGCAGGAGGAGTAGGGGACGACAGAGGATGAGATGGCTGGATGGCATCACCGACTCGATGGACATGAGTTTGAGTGAACTCTGGGAGTTGATGATGGACAGGGAAGCCTGGCGTGCTGCAATTCATGGGGTCGCAAAGAGTCGGACATGACTGAGCGACTGAACTGAACTGAACTGGGGAGCTTGGAGTGTTTGGATGAGGAGAGATTACTGTACAGGCTACACTGTGGACAAACCTTGCAAACATTATGCTAAGGGAAATAAGTGAAGTGAAGTCGCTCAGTGATGTCCGATTCTTTGTGACCCCATGGACTGTAGCCTACCAGGCTCCTCCCTCCATGGGATTCTCCAGGCAAGAGTATTGAAGTGGGTTGCCATTTCCTTCTCCAGGGGATCTTCCCAACCCAGGGATCGAACCCAGGTCTCCCGCATTCCAGGCAGACGCTTTAACCTCTGAGCCACCAGGGAAGCCCGAGGGAAATAAGCCAGATGCAAAAAATGACAAATTGTGTATGATCCCATCTATCTGAAATATCTAGGATAGGCAAATTCATTGAGATGGAAAGTAGATTAAAGGTTACCAGTCTCTGGAGGGTGGTGGGATGGGGAGTTATTACTGAATGACCACAGAGTTTCTGTTTGGACTGATGAAAAATTTGGAAAGGCACAATAGTAGTGATGATTGCACAACAATGTACTTAAATATCATTGAACTGTACACTTAAAATAGTTGAGATGGTAACTTTTATAATATATATATTTTACTATAATAAAAAACAACTTCAAATTTTGTGTGTGTGTTTCAGTTGCAAGGGATAGACTGGTTGCCTGGACAAGTTGATTTACCTCCTAAGTCTCCCTTTCCACATTTGTAAAATGAAGACAGACATAGTACCTATCCTATGAGGCTGCTATAAAAATCAAATGGCATAATGCGCGTAAGTACTTAGCATCAAGTCTGGCACACGATGAGGGCTCCTTGGAGAGGAGCAGTCATCATTATTTACTCTGTGTGTTTGTGTGTGTGAGAGAGAGACCTGTCCAGTTTGATGTCATCCCTTCCTCGAGTTTCTACTTCCAGCTATGGTGGAGGACTTGGCTAGACTACTGTGAACAATTAGAAAATCCAGACGAAACAATTGGTTTGAAGGCATCTGAGAGCTGCAGACAACCATGAATTGAGGAGCCAAGTTTCCCAAGAAAAGAGAACTGGAGAGATGTGAACTGACATTCTGCACACCACTTACATCTTCAGATGTGAACCAATTCTTGGCTTAGAGAGGCTACGAATCTGAGCATAGGGCTGCTGTTGTTAAAAGGCACAGAAGCCAGCATAATTTTCTACGCGTACATGGAGAAGAGGAGACATTTTTAATTATAGTGCCAACAAATTAGCCAGGACTGAAGAGACTGGAAGCTCCAAACTCAGATGTGGCCCCTAAAGCATTAGCCTGTATATTAAATGCATGGTGAGAGGCTAAGAACCAAGGAGTGGGATTTTCAATAATCTCATGGTTATGAAGAGACAAAAATTGGAATTTAGGATCTGAATTCGGGCCTGGGGAAGGCTATACCCTGGGAATGGGCGTGAACTAAAGACAGAAGGAGACAGAAGGACTAAAATCCTGCCTCCCATTACTTTGGATTAAAGTAGTCTGCCCACACACTAGCCGCCTCCCAGAGGATAAGATGAACCCTCTCTGGAGATGTAGAAGAATCCAGAAACCTCAGTCAATTGTCACGGACAGTGTCCAGCATTCAGTGATAAATTATTGACATACCAAGAAACTCTTAGATGATACAGATTTTGGAGTTATCGGACAGGCTTTAAAATAACTGTTATTGATATTTTAAAGAAAATAGATGATGAGATAAAGAATTTCGTTAGAGAAATATATATTACACATTCTAGAGCTGAAAACATAATAATTGATATTTAAAATAAGTCAGTGGGTTTATGTGGAGAAGGCAATGGCACCCCACTCCAGTACTCTTGCCTGGAAAATCCCATGGATGGAGGAGCCTAGTAGGCTGCAGTCCATGGGGTCGCTAAGAGTCGGACACGACTGAGTGACTTCACTTTCATTTTTCACTTTCATGCACTGAAGAAGGAAATGGCAACCCACTCCAGTGTTCTTGCCTGGAGAATCCTAGGGACGGGGGAGCCTGGTGGGCTGCCGTCTACGGGGTCACACAGAGTCGGACACGACTGAAGTGACTTAGCAGTAGCAGTGGGTTTATGATGGGACACAAGAGAATAAAGAACTAATGAAAGTTGATTGACAGGGTTAGTAGAAGCCAGGACAGTAGAAAATATCAAGGCTGATGCACAAAGATGGAAAAAAAGAAAATATGGAATATGTTGAAAAGTTCTAAAATGTGTACACTGGAGTCCTAGGAAGAGAAAGGAGCGAAGAAATATTAATGGACATAATGGCAGATGATTTTAAAAATAAATGAATGCTATCAGCCCACAGATTCAAGATACTCAATGAACCCACAAGCAGGATAAATACAAAGATAATCTTAAAAGGAGCCAGACTAAAAATAAGTAACTACAGTGTAACTTCAAAGGAGTGACAATCAGACATAGCAGAGTTTTCAACACTAATGAATAATCAGAAGGCAATAAAAAAACATTTTTAAGTGCTGGCAAAAATAAACACCAACCTAGAATAAAGTAGAATTTGGTCGCAAAAATCTTCTTCAGAAGTGAGGGTGAAATGAAGACACCTCAGGAAAAATAGAAAAAATTTAAAAATGAAAATCTTCATTGGCAGAATGCGTGTGCGCGCTAAGTCGCTTCAGTCATGTTCCACTCTGTGCGACCGCATGGACTGTAGCCCACCAGGCTCCTCTGTCCATGGGATTCTCCAAGCAAGAACACTGGAGTGGGTTGCCATGCCCCATTTCAGGGGATCTTCCCAATCCAGGGATCGAATCCGAGTCTCTTACGTCTCCTGCATTGGCAAGTGAGTTCTTTACCACTAGTGTGACCTGGGAAGCCCATATTAAATATAAAGGGATGAATTATTCCAAGATAAAGACTAAGAAAGACTGGATCAAAACAACCTGTATGTTGCTACAAGAGGCATATCTTAAATATAAGGATGCAGAGAGTCTGACAATAAAGGGGTGGGAAAATATAGACCATGTGTGTCGCAGGTCCCTAAGACTACTCTCAGGCTTGGTGGTTCACTAGGACTGACAGGACCCAGAGGAGCTGTTATATTCACAGTTACTTTTTTTTTAAAGCAGAAGGAAATAGATTACAATCAGCAAAGGGGAAAGGTGCATGAATGAAATCTAGGGGAAACCAGGCACTAGCTTCCAGGGGTATCGCTCCCAACGTGTGTGTGTGTGTGCATGCTAAGCTGTTTCAGTTGTGTCTGACTCTTTGTAACCCTATGGACCATAGCCCTCCAGGCTCCTCTGTTCATAGCATTTTCCAGGCAAGAGTACTGGAATGGGTTGCCATGCCCTCCTCCAGGAAATCCTTCTGACCCAGGGATTGAACCCACATCTCTTATGTCTCCTGCATTGGCAGGAGGATTCTTCACTACTGGCATAACCTGGGAAACCGCCTTCCCACCACCCCCAGGGAAGCTGCTTAATTTCCCTGATAAAGTGTGATAATACACATGTGTGCTGCGTGTTCTTAGTTGCTCAGTCATGTCTGACTCTGCAACCCCATGGAGCAGAGTCCTGCCAGGCTCCCCTGTCCATGGGGATTCTCCAGGCAAGAAAACTGGAGTGGGTTGCCATGCCCTCCTCCAGGGGATCTTCCCAACCCAAGTATCGACCCAGGCCTCCTGCATTACAGGAGGATTTTTTTTACCGTCTGAACCACCAGGGAAGCCTGATAACACACATGAAGCATTGCCAGCTAAGGAGTTCAGCCGAGCCTTGATGTCAAGGGTTTGTATTGGGAATTGGCTGCACTGTCTAATGACTAGGCTTAGTTGCTCAGTCTGTAGCCCCCAGAGATAAGGCCAATACAGGGTAGCCCAGGGCCTCAGGCTATGAAACATATTCACCACAAGTCACGTTAGCACAGCTGTGTGATTGTATAGGTCAGCTAGGGCTGCCATAACAAAATTCCACAGACTGGGTAGCTTAAACAACAGAAATTTCTTTTCTCACAGTCCTGGAGACTGGAACATTGAGATGTCAGTGTTGATTTCTCTGAGACCTCTCTCCATGGCTTGCAGGGCCACCTTCTCCGTGTGTCTGCCCATGACTTGTTCTCTGCATCTGTAGTATCTCTCTGTGTGTCCTCGTCTCCTTATAATGACATTAGCAAAATTGTATTAGGGCCCACCCAAATGACCTCATTTTAGCTTATTTATCTTTAAAGACCCTCTCTCCAAATGCAGTCACATTCTGAAGTACTGTGGACTAGAGTTTCAGCATCTGGATTTGTAGCAGACACAGTTAAATTCATCAGTTCAGTTCAGTTCAGTTCAGTCACTCAGTCTGTCTGACTCTTTGCAACAATCGCAGCACGCCAGGCCTCCCTGTAACCCTGGTCAAACTGATAGAGCATGGCCCAAGATCTCAGGAATATCAAAACATGGTTTTTAGCAAGGATATTCCAAGAGCTCATAAGTTATTTCACAGAAGCCAGCCAAGGATCAGGCCTGTCTTGGAATGTGCAGGATTTGGGCAAACCAAGTCTGCTGTGTTAACCCTTTATTCCATACCATGCAGTCACTAACCAAAAAAAAGCTAATGCGATTATACTATCATTAGATTAAAAAAAACACTCAGAAAATAAAGGTAACTGGAGATAGACATAATAATTAAAAGTGTACTTGCCAGAAATACACAAAGATTAGGAATTTTGTATAAACCTAGTAAGCTCAAAACATATAAAGTAAAAATTGACAATACTAAAAGGAGAAACTTTAAAATTGGCAGAGGATAACCCATCTCCCTTAATTTATGAGAACAAGAGGATAAAAATCTCAGTAAGGACAAGATCTGAATAACACGATTAACAAACTTGATATCTTTGATATATATGGAACATTACAAAAATTGATCATATGGTTGAACTATAAGTTTCAACACATATTAAGAGACTTAAGTTATTCAGATCACGTCTTAGGAGTGGTTGGTAACTTGTATTCTGTTAAAAACTATCTATAAAAGCATTCTTAGTGATGAAATATTGAAAACATTCCCCCTGAGATTGGGAATGAAACAGGATATCTATAATCACCCTACGGTTCAACATTGTACTGAAGAGGTTCAGTCAGTCAATTCAGTTGCTCAGTCGGGTCTGACTCTTTGCAACCCCATGGACTGCAGCACGCCAGGCTTCCCTGTCCATCACCAACTCCTGGAGCTTGCTCAAACTCATGTCCATCGAGTCTGTGATGCCATCCAAACATCTCATCTGTCATTCCCTTCTCCTGCCTTCAGTCTTTCCCAGCATCAGGGTCTTTTCCAATGAGTCAGTTCTTCATATCAGGTGGCCAAAGTATTGAAGAGTTTATCCAGTTCTAAAGGCAAGTAGATAAAGACCCAAAGTTTGAAAATGAAGAAATAAAATGATCATTACTTAGAGATGACATTATTGTGCAAGTAAAATGTCCAAAAAAATTTCAGGCAACTTACTAGAATTAATATGTGAAATTAACAAGGTTGCTGGCTATAATGTCAATATTTTTAAATTTGTATTTATATGTACCAAAAATAATTAAAATATTTTAAGAATTATCATTTTGATAGGATTAAAAAACACCAAATACTTAGTAATAAAACTAACGAAAGACATGCAAAACATGTACATAGGAAGTTAGGAGCTTTATTAAAGTACACCTAAATAAATGGAAGGGCCTATGCCATACTTGTGGATTGGAAGATGATACTGAAGTAATTTCAACTCTATGCAATCTGGGCTATGTATGTAAGGCACGTTCCCCCCCCCCCCAAAATATCAGCAGTTGTGTGTTTGTGTGTGTGTAAAATTGACAAGCTGACCCTTTTTTTGTTTTCAGTTTTACTACCTGAAATTTCAAAGGGCTAAGAAAGGTAAGATGAACTGAAGGAGGAGGAACAGAGAAACAGCAGACACAAGGCTGTAGGACTTGTACCAGCAGCAGCATCACTCACTGCAAAGCTTCAATAAATATCCAGGGTGGCCTTAGTCAAGAATAGACAAATAGGCCAATGGAACTGAATTGAGTTCAGAAACAGGCCCACACATGTATGACAAAATTACTACTTGCTTATAAATTAGGGGAAGGAGAGTTTTTTCCAAAATTACTGCTGGGTAGATTGAATATACATATGGAAAAGTACTTTTGATGCTTACTTTATACTATACACACACAAATACTCACACATATGTGCATACGCACATACCTCTAATTCACAAGGATTGTAGAACTAATTCATAGGGATAAACAATAAAGCTGTAAGAAAAAAAAACATAGGAGAATATCTTTATGACCTTGAGAATAAGCAATAATCTCTTAAATAGGATGTAAAAAGCACAATGCCATTGAGGAAAAAATTGATACATTTAATCACATTGAAATTAAGAACTTATACTGGTCAAAATACACTATTAGTGATGTGCACAGACTTCCCTGCTTGTCCAGTGGATAAAAATCTGCCTGCCCATGCAGGGGACATGAGTTTCATCCCTCGTCTGGGAAGACTAACTTGTACACCACAACTACTGAGTCTGCGCCCTGGAGCCCACAAGCTGTAACTACTGAAGCCCGGATGCCCTAGAGCAGATGGGCCACGAGAGAAGCCACCACAGTGAGCAGCCCGTGCATGGCAACTAGAGAAAGCCTGTGTGCAGCAATGAAAACTGAACGTGGCCCAAAATAAATAAAAACATAAATTAATTAAAAAATAATGTTCAAGAAGGTGAAAAGGCAAGCCCCAGAGTGATAAAAGATACTTCCAGTGCCTGTATCTGATGAAGGATCCTGATCTAGAATATACAAAGAATTTCTACAAGTCAATAAGAAAAAGACAGACAATAGAAAAATGGGGGGGGAAATATGAACTGCACTTCATAAAAAGAGATATCCAAAGGTTCCTAAAACATATGAGAAGGTTGTCAGGGACATGAAAGTTAGGATCACAGTGTAATACACACCCACCTGAATGGCCCAAAGTTTTACCACTTTATACTCCCTGGACTATGGAGCAGCCCAAACTCACAGTGTTGGTAGGAAAGTAACTTGGTAGAAACCACTGTGGGAAACCTTTGCAGATTGTAAGTCGTCCTCTCTGGGATTCCAGTCTGGTCTGTCACCCACAGCCTGAAAAGAGTTATCGCATACATTTTGTCCAGTTTTATGGTTATCTGAGGAAAGGTTACTCTAGTTCCAGTTCGTCCATAATATTTAGACATGGAAGTCACAAGTAAGCTTCTTTATTTAAATTATTTTAATTTTAATTTATTTATTTAGGCTCTGCTGGGTCTTTGTTGCGACATCCAGGCTTCTCTAAAGTTACTGCTCATGGGCTCTAGAGCGCATGGGCTCAGTAGTTGCGGTGAGAGTGTTTAGTTGCAGTTTGTGGGCTCTTGGCTTCCTGACCAGGGATCAAATACAAGTCCCCTGCATGGAGCATGGAGTCTTAACTACTGGCCCACCAGGCAAGTCCTGAAAGCAAACTTCTTGATGGAGAAGGTGACGCTTGTCTCCACCCCCTGCCCCCACCACCTGTGATACTTCTCTGCCTGGACACTTCTCAGGCCTGGCTTCCAGAACGTCTCCTCTCTGGTTCTCTCACCCTCAGTTTGCTCCTTATTTTTAGTTTTTTGGCTATGACATATGGCTTGAAGGATCTGGGATCTTAGTTTCCCGACCAGAGATGGAACCCAGTTCTCGGCATTAAACATGCCAAGTCCTCACCACTGGACCACCAGGGAACTCCTGGCTTTCTCCCTCTAATGTCTTTCAGCACCCCTTCCTCAGATCATCCCCTTCCTGCAGGCTTTCCCTGGAGACCTACAAGTGGCCCTTTACTCTCTTCCAGTTGACATTCACTATGGCTCCCACGCGCCTCCTTCACATAAGTCCCTGGTCTGGACCTTCAGTTCCTACCTTTGCTCTGGCCTGAGGGCCTGTCTTCACCTGACACTGCAGGTGGTGGTGCCAGGGGGCTGTTTCTCAACACCAAGAAGTGGAACTTACTACCTATGCCTCACACCTGTTCCTCTCTCGTGTCTTTCTCCCACACTGCCCCCCTCAGCAGGAGTGGTCATGCAGCATTTCCTCTCCCCTGACTTCTCCATTGCAGTGGCCACCAAATCATAATTCCAAATGGATACCTTCTGTGCTCGGTTGCTTCAGTCGTGTCCGACTCTTTGTGACCCCATGGACTGTAGCCCACCAGGCTCCTCTGTCCAAGGGATTCTCCAGGCAAGAATACTGGAGTGGGTTGCTGTGCCCCTGCAAGGGATCTTCCCGATCCAGGGATTGAACCTGCACCTCCTGCATTGGCAGGCAGATTCTTTACCCACTGAGTCACCTGGGAACCTTCTAGCTCCCTGCCAATGACAGTAGCTATTACTAGTATTAATATTAACACCATGAAGAAGGTCAGATGTGCAGTTTCCAGGGTGTGGCTTTCAACAGTTTCTCTTGGGAGGTGAGGGGAAGGTGAGGAGGTTTCAGTAGACCCTGGTTCCTAGACGAGGACAAGGATCTGCATGGCCCCCCGCAGAACCCTAGGCAGGAAGACCTGGACACCAGTCACTGTGATAGAGACCCAGTCACGTGGCAGGGAGCTGCTGAGGTGTGAAGGGAGCCTGCCTGGGACTGGCTGGCATTGGGTGGCTGCTTTAGAGCCTGACCAAGCTGCTGTTCAGCAGGCCTGCCAGCGAGTCTGCTGAGGCCCCTACTGTATGGAGAGGGCTTCTGTAGTCACGTCCCTGAAGGACAGGGACCTCCTCCCTCTGTGACTGTCCTGTATGTGTCTGTGTTAGTCGCTCAGTCATGTCTGATTCTTTGCAACCCTCTGGACTGTAGCTCTTCAGGCTCCTCTGTCCATGGGATTCTCCAGGCAAGAATACTGGAGCAGGTAATCATTCCCTTCTCCAGGGGATCTTCCCGACCCAGGGATGGAACCCGATCTCCCGCATTGCAGGCAGATTCTTTACCATCTGAACCACCAGGAAAGCCCATGAGTGTTCTGTATGACAGCCCCGAAACTATTGTGGCCTGCTAGCCTGGGGGTGCGGTGCAGAGGGGTCAGAGACTGGGGAGAGTGGCAGGGGGGGTGGATCCATGGTGTGAAGCTTCTCCTGACCCACTAGGAAGGCCAGATGCAGGCAGGAGCTGGCAGAGGCCAAGCACCTTGGGCTGGGGTCTGGGCAAGAGTGAGGCCACTCCATTCTGTGGGCCTCAGGGTCCACCCACCACTTTGCTTCCACCCACTGCCCTCATGGCCTCTGGGTGGAGGAGAGCCCAGACACCTGGGAGACCCTCATGGGATGACTGCAAGAGGGGGAGGCCCTGCACCCGGGCACCTCAGAGCAGGGCCCAGGGGAGTCCTGGCAGGATGAGGGAACGTGGTCCGAGAGGGAGAGTTAAAAATGCTACCTCCCCTCTGCTCCCTGAGACCCAGGCTTTGTTCCTGCAGTTAGGAAGGAGGACCCGGCTAGCTTAGAGGTAGGCATTGTATCCCTGGGGCCAAGACCTGTGATCTTACAGCTCTGTTTCCATCATTGGACTGCTTTCAGGTGGCATCGCACAGCTGGCTGGATCACCTGCCCCCAGGCCTGGGGAGAGCTTCCCCCACCACTCTCCTACCCCTAATCCACTGGGCCCCACCACTATCAGCCCCACGCCTCAGAACCCTGTGTCCTCGTTAGCAAAGTGGTGACCACGTGCCCACATATGGAAGGCTCCGGCTAGACTAGCACTCGAGTTACTCTGGCTGTTTGCTGCCTGGCCGTGGCCTGACACCTGTAAGGGTGCGCATGTCTGCAGTGTCCCGTAATTACGGTGGCTGTGTGCAAACTGCATTATATTTGGCTCCCCCCACGCACAAGGCTCTTGTTTCCACGGAGCTCTCCCTCCCCATGTGTCACGTGGCCCGGTATCTCCATCCCTTCCTCCGCAGATCTGCCAGGCCAGTCCCAGAGGGGGGCGATTTGGGCTGTTTCCAGTTTTCTGGTTTATAAATAACACCGCTGTGCATGTCTTTATTACAAATCCTTCTTTCCTCTGAAACCCCGAATAACTAAGCCCCACGAGGCACTGGCGCCCCGCGAGCACATCCTTCCAAACCCTCCTTGCTTCCTGGCGCATCCTACCTGCGCTGCATAGACCCTTGCTAGGGACGCTGGCCTGGCAAGTGCACAAAAGGGCACCAGGGGCTGGAATGCAGCCTCTGCTAGGCTCACGGGCATAAACAAACCAAACGAAAAGTAAAGGAGGAGCACCCAGTATTTCCTAATGTTTTATTCCTTTAAATTTGCAATGAACTCTTCTGTGCAACTGGATAGAGGTCAGGTGTGATGGGCCCTGGTCATTCCCCAGTCATGGCTGTTGCTTTTGTTTGCTTATCTTTTTTTTTTCATATTTTCATTGGCTTTTTTGTAGTACAAATATAATATGTGAAAATATTCTTGTGCAAAGTTCACCATAGTTTTTGCATTTCTTCTATGGTATTTTACTCTTTTTTTGAGTCTCCATGAGTCATTTATATTTTCCTAGAAAATTTTCCATTTCAACTATGCTTTTCCATTTATTGGTAAAATGTTGTGCATAGTGTTCTTTGGTGATCATTATCTCTTTGTTTCATTTTTGTCTTCCTTTTCAACTTTTTTGGGACATATTTTTGCTATTGGCCAAACTTGGCGAAAGTTTGTCTATTTTACTATGAAATTTTTTTTTCAAGTTTTGGTATTACTGGTTAGTTGAGCTTAGCTTGGCTGTTTTTTATTTCACGGATTTCTCTTTGGTTTTATCACACTCCTCCCTTTACCTTTCTCGGGGTTGTTTTTCTTTGCCAACATTTTCAGCTGTAAATCTCAGCTTATTCTCAATTTCACTCATTTTCTAGTAAATCAAACTGGCTTATCTCCTAGGAACACTGCTTGGCCGCACCCGACGGCCTATGGACACGCTGGTTTCACTTGTGTCTGTTCATGTTTCACTTTTGTAGTTTCTGTAGTTTATCATTTAAATTTACTGCCGAGTGGATGTATTTGGCTTCCTTTAGTTATTTATTTTTTAATATTATTGCACTGTTGCCGCTGATGCCTGCTTTTGTCAAATTTTTTGAGACCCGCTCTGATTTCTGATCCTTGGCCAAGCACTGAGACTGTTCCATGTGACTGAGAAGAACATGTATTCTCCACAAATGATGCCAACATTTTGTGTAATTTTAAAGTTAGGGGTAATTTACATACATAATGATATGTCACTGGCATGTAAATTGCATTCACATAAAAATGCATCGATTTTAAGAGTATGGTTTGTGTAGAGTATATGCTTTTGACAAATGTATACCCTTGTGTTGTTGTTGTTTAGTTCCTAAGTCATGTCCAACTCTTTTGCGACCCCATGGACTGTAACCCGCCAGGCTCTTCTGTCCAGGGGATTTCCCAAGCAAGAATACTGGAGTGCGTTGCCATCTCCTTCTCCAGGAGATATTCCCAACCCAGGAATCAAACTTGTGTCTCCTGCACTGGCAGGTGGATTCTTTACCACTAGCGCCACCTGGGAAGCCTACCCTTGTGTAATCCCAAAGAAATAGAGACCATTTCTACCACCTCAGAATCTTCCCTCAGGCTGCTGGGAGCTGACCTCAGCATTCCCTGAGCCTCTGCTGTGCAGCCGCTTTTATGATTTCTATAACCATGGGCTAGTCCTAGAATTTTGTAGAAATGGTATCTTGCAGCATGCGTTCTTTGTGTCTGGTGTCTGGCTTCTTTTATTCAACTTTAGTTCTGAGAGATTTGCTCATGTTGTCAAGTGTATCAGTAGTGATTCTTATTTACATACACCGATTTGTTTACCTGCTCTCCAGTGTATGGACATTTCCGTTGCTTCCAGTTTCAGCTGCTATGAATAGAGTTGCTATAAATATTGCTGTACAAATGCCTTTTTTTTTCTTTTGATATACATTTTTTTCTTTTGGGTAAATACCTAAGAGAGGAATTAGTGGGTCATAGGGAAGGTATTTGGTTAGCTTTATAAGAAACTGCCAAACAGCTATTGAAAGTGGCTGTCCCTAATTCTGTACATTTTCTTTTAGAGTATTTTGCATCTGTTAAAAACAGTAAATCCTAACAGCTATTAGATATTAGCTCCTGTCACAAAGCAGAGACTCTCAGTTGGGATCAGAATTAGACCCCTGAGCTGGCATGTACTCAGGCCCCTGTCTCTTTCTATAGCAGTGGGCTCTGCAGACACTGACTCTTTAAGACTGATACCCAGAGAATTGGTGGGCCATGTCACAGGCCAGGTGGCAGAGAATTCTGCTTGTCCCCAGGATGCATTCTCCCCTCTACTTCAGTGATGGATCTCCATATTTTAGCTGGGTCAAGACCTTTTCCCCAGGATCTTTCGCAGCTAAATGAAGTCATGGATAGATTCTGGACAATGGGCCGTTAGGAAGAGGGTCATGTGACCAAAAACTGATGAGGGCCCTCAGACCATCCTCCCTTTCGCTATCTGGCCACTAGGAACACGGATGTGATGGTAGGGGCACCATCACCACCATTATCATCACCATCATTATTACCATTACCACCATCATTATCACTATCTTTAAAACTTAACATTCAAAAATTAGGTCAAGGCATCCGGTCCCATCATTTCATAGCAAATAGATGGGGAAAAAGTGGAAACAGTGACAGATTTTATTTTCTTGAGCTCCAAAATCACTGCAGACAGTGACTGCAGCCACAAAATTAAAAGACGCTTGCTCCTTGGAAGAAAAGATATGACAAACCTAGACAGAATATTAAAAAGCAGAGACATCACTTTGCCAACAAAGATATATATAGTCAAAGCTGTGATTTTTCTAGTAGTCATGTATTGATGTGAGAGCTGGACCATAAAGAAGGCTGAGGGTCGAAGAATTGATGCTTTTGAATTCTGGTGCTGAAGAAGACCCTTGAGAGTCCCTTGGACAGCAAAGAGATCAAACCAGTCAATCCTAAAGGAAATCAGTTCTGAATATTCATTGGAAAGACTGATGCCAAAGTTGAAGCCCCAATACTTTGGCCACCTGATGTGCAGAGCTGACTCATTGGAAAAGACCCTGATGCTGGGAAAGATAGAGGGCAAGAGGAGAAGGGGGCAACAGAGGATGAGACGGTTGGATGGCATCACCGACTCAGTGCACATGAGTTTGAGCAGACTCCAGGAAATAGTGAAGGACAGGGAAGCCTGGTGTGCTGCAGTTCATGGGGTTGCAGAGTTGGACATGACTGAGTGATTCAACAACAGCAACCATTATCACCATCACCAGCTTCACCACTATCATTGTCATCATCACCACTACCACCACTACCATCACCATCGTGACCACTATCATCATTATCACCATCACCATCGTCACCATCCCCCACCACTACCATCCTCTCCCCACATGCCTGCCACCATGTCCTGCACGGCCTGCCGTGTCAGGGCCAGATGACTGGAGATTGATGAACTAGGGTCTTCCTGCTCTGGGGTACTGCAACCTGCTCTTCCAGGCAGATGGCTGGGCCTGGGAGAAGTGGCAGCAGTGGCATCCCTCCCATGACAGCAATCCCTTGAGGCAAGGGGGATAGGGAAGGCCGTGGCTTTCCTGGGAGAAGGAGCCCCATGTGCACCACTTTTGGCTCTGCAGATGTGACGCTTGTTGCCATGGTGACCGTCCTAACAATAACCTCCCAGAACTGATCTTCCCCACACCCGCCCCAGCTGCCACCGGGGAGGGAGAGCCCTCCTTACTGACGAAAGCCAGCTAGAAAGGATGAGGTGGGAGGTGGAGATGACGTGGGGGTGCGGGTGGAAGAGGGCCCTTCCTGCAGGAGGGGTGGGAGGCCGAAGCCAGATGAGAGGGCTTCTGGGGCCTAGTACTCCTGAAAGTGTCTTGGCTGGCAGCCCTTCTCCCTTCCAGCTTTTCCACTCTGCTGGAGAGGAGCCTTCTGGGTCTGGAGGTGGAGAGTGGGGTTGAGGGGTGGGACTGTATAGGCAGGGACAATCTGGGTCTCTTTGGTAGCTCACTCCTTCTCAACTGTGATGCTCTGATCACCCTGCTATCCCTGCCCCCCTCAGGGTCACTTGATGTCATGCCTTTAATGTCCCAGCCCAGAGGAGGGGCTGCCCTGTTGACTTCCAGTGCTCACAAGAGCAACATGGGGGCCTCAAATCACACTCTTTTAGTGACTCTGACTTCTCATGTAAACTTGATCTGGGCAGCCTCCCAGGGGAAAGGACCTCAAAACAGATACCCAGAGTGCTGTGGTGTCCTTGCCCAGTGTGGCAGGACATCGTGAGTGTGTGTGAGTGTGTGCTGGGTATGTACTATGTGACTGTGTGTTTGTATATGTGTGTGTGAAAATAAAAGAGAAAAGAGTCTTAATGGGGAAATAAGGTTTGAGCCTCAGCCACTTCTCGGCTGCGTGACATTGGACAAGTTACTTCACCTGTCGCTCTGCTGTCCCACCTAGTAGCGTGGGAATCATAATAGTATATGCTTCCTAGGACTGGTTGAGAATTAGATGAGATAATACGTGTAGAATGCATATATGTAAGTCACTGTCTGCTGTCATCGTGACTTTAATGCCACTGTGTCGTGGCATGGACTCGCACTGGAAGGAGCGTGTGTGACCCTGGCAGTGTGCAAGGTCTGCTTGTAGCCTGGAGAGAGCCTGATTTACTGAGGGGTGCAATTTTGTTTTGTTTGTTTGCTAATTGTATTCTATTGTGTGGGACTGCCTCCTTCTCCTTCTGCAGCTCAGAGTGTTGCAGATCGCCCAGCATGTGGGGAGAGGCCCCTGTGGGGCAGAACACAACCCCAAGAGCAAGCCTCTGTCAGTCCATGAGGGGCCTCCAGTCCTCCCCCGGCTGCCCCAGGAGAGGTGGGCGGCCGCCCATCGGGAGGCACCTGGGGCACTCTGGTTCCAGCACTGAGGCCTGGAGGAGGTCTCATCTCTGACCTGCCCTGCAGAGATCAAGGCCACGCCCACCACAGGGCCCTATCTGCCCCCCAGTCCAGATCTCGCCTTGTCCCCTAAGTGTTCCTCGACCTCCAGCCCTCTTTTGGGTACAAGTTGGGTCTGCAAAACCAGCCAGGACTGGGATTGGTCACCACCTGGTGTGCTCACATGCCTGTCAGCTGTGTGCCAAAGGCATCCTGGTCGAGGAGGCCCTGGGTACACCCCTGCCCCCTAATCCCTGCATTAGATCTTCTATCCAGGAGACATTTATTGTGAGTTCTAGAGCCAGCCCTGGATTGGCCACCAAGCTGAGAGAGATGAGCAGGACAGGCCCAGACCCTACTCCTGGGGAGCCCGACATGCAGTAAGTGGCTTCTAGCAGGGCAGCAGAACGACCCAAATCCAGGGCTGGCAGCTGGAAGCTTCATTTCCTCTGGGCCTGCCCAAGACTCACTCTGGCCCTCTCCTCTCTGAGGAGTGTGAGGGTGTGGAGCCCAGTAGATTGTCTTTGCTGAATTTGGAGTCCTGGTTCTAGATGGCCGCCTAGGTGTGCCCTGGGAGAGGCTCTTCTGTGGGAAACGGGGTCAGCCCAACCTCTCCTGCCCCTCCTCCTGCTCACTTGTCCTCCTCTCCAGGGCCACTCTCAAGATGGACCATCTTCTTCCAGGCCAGAGCTGGGAGCAGGCAGGTGGACTATGCCTGGGAGAGGAAGAATACATACCTCTACCTGGGCAAGGGGGCTGTGAGCTCTCAGGACCCCACGATGCTGATGGACCAAACACTGTTCCCCGATTCAGGGACCTCTTTCTGAATAGGAAATGTCTGTTCCTGGGACCTCTGCTCGCCAGCCCCTAGTGCCAAGTGCTAGGAAGAGGGAGGGGCTTAGACTGCGGGGGAGCAGGCAGCTTCTACCCTTTCATCTAGAACTCCCTGTGTTCCCAGTGTGCACACCTGGTCTGGGAGGCTCCTGGGTGGCTCTGCCAGGGAGGTTGGACGGTGTGGTGTGTGGAGTGGTGGAGACCCGGGCCGGGCAGGAGGGGTCCTGTGCATGTCCTCGTGGGGGTGTTAGGAGTCTGTGGAGGGAGGGCTCTCCCCCCTCCCCATGTGCACCTGCGTCCCCTCTTGAGGTCCAGGTCGAAGCAGGCCTTCAGAGGAGAAAGGCGGCTGGGTTCATTGCGTGCAGTCCCCTGTGTATGTGCGCGCGGCAAGGGAGTCGCCAGGAGGCAGCGGAGAAGTCAGCTCAGGGGGCCAGCGGTTGCCCATGTGCGTGGCCCCAGGCGCCTGGGCGCGGGTGCGAGTGCCAGCGCAGCAAGTGCAGGGAGAGGGTGCGGGTACGAATGCCGGGAGCAGGAGCTGGTGCGAGAGCGTGTGAAGGGCGCGAGTGCGGGTGTAGGTGCAGGCTCAGGGCTCAAGTGCGTGTGCGGGTGCAGGGCGCGGATGCGGGTGCGGGGCGCGTGCAAGGGGCGGCGGGCGGGGCTGGCGCGGC
>NW_011495058.1:4702202-4713358 GCF_000754665.1 Bison bison bison
GGCCCCGGCTCGAGGCGCGGGGCTCGGCGCAGCGGGGGCGGCAGCAGGTGTCCCCGGAGCGCCCGGCAGACGTGACGCATTTGGCGGCGGGAGGTCAGAGAGGAGCCGCGCGCGGTTTCGGCCGCTGGGCCTAGAGCGCGGGGAGGGGGCGGCCCTGGCCCGGAGTGTCGTCCCCGGAGCGGGCCACGTTGTCCCCACCCCCACCGGGCGGCCGGGCGCGGGGGCGGCGGGACCTGCTCTGCGCCTGCTTCTCCGCGTGGCTTCATCTACGCGGGGGGTGCCCGTTGCGCTCCGCGCCGCGTGGGAACAGCCTGTGCTGTGGGTCCTCAGGAGATTTGGGGTTCTGAAGGCTTTCCCCCCAGATCCTCCTGGAGAGAGGAGTCTGGAGAGCTGGGGGCTGAGGTCAGGGAGCTGGGATCAGGTCACGGGGGTGAAGATGAGGAACTTGATGGCCTTCAGGGTCGTGGGGGTGGGAGGGGGCGCAGTTCCGCAGAGTTATTTGCGGGGAGGCAACAGGACGGACTTTGAAGGCTCTTTTCAGGTCGGGCCTCGTGGAGGGAACAGGTGGCTCCTGGGCTCTGCTCACCGATGTGAGCCGTGTAGGGCCCTAGTCGGGGCTCTGCCGCCGGGCTCTACCCCGAATCTGATCGGGGGCTCCTCTCTAGGCTGGGAGTCTCCACTCTGTGAATCAAGGTGGCTTCACCTGGCATCTCCTGGTCTGGCTCCAGAACTCCTGAAATCCCTCGGTTCCAGCCTGGCGGCGGCCAGAACCCCACTCTCCTCCATCCTCCCCCATCCCTCCAGCATGGTGGGGGCGCTGGTGAGGTTTCCTCTTACACCTCCAGTGGCAGATCCCTTTTTCCCTCTTTATTAAGAAACGTCTGTGGTGATACCTTGTGTTGGCGAGGGATGCTGATCATTGATAATTGTGGGTGAGAGCTGGGAGGAGTGTGGGGGCGTGTGAATTCCCCAGCTCTCCCTGCACGTGGGGGAGGATGGCAGTCAGGCCTGTGGGGCTGAGGAGTGAAGGAATGGAATGGAGGAAGCCCATGATGGGGTCGGAGGAGGCTGGGCCCTGGGGACTCAGAAATTCCTCGGCCCTCAGGTGGGGGCTGGTTGAGTGCCTGTCCCCAGGGCAGGGGGACCTGGAGAGCAGAGCAGAGAAGCGGGGGAGGGGTCCAGCACCCAGATTGTGTATACACCCGAGGCCCTGAGGAAGCTTCCAGGGCTTGTCTGGGACCAAGCCTGTGAGGATAGGGTGATGGGCTGGTGGTTCTCAGATGGGGACAAAGCAGGGGGCGGCAGTGGGAGGAAGGTCACCCCGTTCTAGAGGACCTTCTTGTTGTTCCTCTGTGCCCAGGCCCTCACGCCAGGCACCCTGTGTCCCCTTTGCAGAAGTGCCTTTTCCCGTTCACCCCATCTCCTCTGCCTGAAGCTGGCTCCACGGACCGCTCCTTCACTTTTCTGTGAACCTCTTTGGGCCAGCGGCCCGGCAGGGTGGTCGTCCCAATCCCAGGGCTCTAGTTCCAGGGGCCACAACTGGTTATCCTGGCTGCTGCGATCCACACCAACACTGGGGGATGGAAGTCCTTGGGATTGCCCTCGGGGAGGGTGTAGAGGGGGGTAGACCCTGCAGTGGAAGCCGGGCTCCCCTCCTGTCAGCAGGAGTGTGAGCCGTTGTGGAAAGGGAGCCGGGGCCTGAGGCTTGAGTAGGTGAGGAAGCGTGGCTGTTGAGGAGGACCAGGGGCCTGGGAGAGGAGGGGAAGGTACCCCATCCCATGGGCTGGCCCAACACCCCTTGGCAGAGCCTCCAGGCACCAGGCCCACTGAGGGATGCCCAGGGGCCTCTCATAGCCCCACTGGGTGGGGAGGAGGCCGGGCCAGTGCAGGGGGAGCTGCAGTGGGGCAGGTGTCAGGAGGGAGGGTCAGGCACTGGGGCCACCGCCTCGGCCCAGGGCTGGGGTCCTCAGTGGCCATGTCGGCGGTTGTTGACAATGCCTGGCCTGCCCGACGCTCAGTTGGTATTGCTTCCTGGTCCAGGTGGATGAGTCCAAGTTTATTTAAAGATGCAGCCCCTGGCACCAGTCAGGCGACACTGAGCTCCCTGCCCGGGAAGGGCTGGGCCACAGGCCCACAGCTGCTCGCGTGACATGGCCACTGGACTGTCCCCTTCTTGCCCCGTCCCTTCTCTAACTTGTCGTCCCCCCCACCGCCCGCCACTGTCTCTGTGTGGGATCAGCCCTTGGGGGCCTGGGCTTTGGGTTCAAGGGCCAGCAAAAGCTGTTTTCTGGGGTTCTGCCCTTCCTCGCCTGGCCAGGGCACGGCTCTCCAACACCAGCATACAGGTAAAGAGCCTTAACTTTGGCTTTAAGTTACAGACAGTTATAGATCAAGGCTGCGGGAACACTCAGCCCAACACTGAACTGGCCAGCAACATGGCTTAAAAATGTTTCATATTGTATAGATTTTTTTCAATGGAAAGAACTTCCAGGAGTAATAAAATAAACACTTGTATCCCTTCTACCTGGAATTGGAAACTGTTTCTTCTTTTGTCATTTTGGCTTTCAGTTCAGTTCAGTTGCTCAGTCCTGTCCAACTCTTTGTAACCCCGTGGACTGCAGCACCCCAGGCCTCCCTGTCCTTTAGAGTTCTTTAAAAAAAACATCAGAAATAAAGCCTTACCAAGAAATGTTAAGTAACCATTCTCCGCCAACAACTGTGATGTGTTCAGATTTATCCTTTTAGACTCTTGGTTCATTTGCACACAGATAGAGTCACAACTAACATACAGGATTCTTTGGGGGTGCTTTCTTTTTAACTTTATATAAACATCTGGAAACTTGCGCTTTCCCGCAGCTTAGTCTTCTGGGCATCTGTGTGTGGGGACGCTGTCTGGCCTTTCGCTGCTGCTCTGTGTAGTGACCGTAATACCTGTAGTAACTCGTGTTCCTCTCCTCGTGGCAATCTCCGTGTTGCCAGTGTTTCTTCCAGTCCCACCGTGGGTTTGCTGGTGCCCAGGTGCGAGGGTTTCCTCAGAGTTTGGCTCTGGTGGTGGGGGTGCCAGTGGGGGTCTGGACATTCTCCGTGTCTCCCCTGGGCCCACTCCCCCACAGCCCCTTTCCTGGGCTTGGTGCTGACCTCCTTGTCTGGCTGTTTGTTGAGTAGGAATTTTGTGCATTTTGTGTTCAGGCTCCCGGAGCTTAGACTCTGGGGAGTCACCCCCTTTAAAATCTGAGTGATCCCCCTCTCCAGGAGAAAGCAGCTCCCACATGGCTTTGGATGTAATTCAGGGATTCGTGGACCCCTCCCCTTGAGAGAAGGTGAGCCCCATTGTAACAACCTCTAAGTGGCGCATCACTTTGAATGCCTGATTTTATTTGATTCGAGTTGCTCGGGAACCCCCCCTCATACTCCCCCTTCCCATTTTATAGACACACAACTGCAGCTCAGAGAGAGTGGACAATATGCCCCCGTCAGCCAGGAAAGCCCCCACTCCCAGTCCAGGGCACCCCTGTCCTTCCCAGCTTCCGCCGAACCTCAGGCAGGCCCCGAGCTGACCTTGGTGTGTCCTTGACTCTATCCAGTGTGCCCCAGTTGGGGGAGAGCAGATCTTGTCCTGGGGTGTGACCCCTCAGGGGGAGGGTCATCACCATCCACCTTCTGTGCTTTCTTGACGTCCTCTCCACTAGCCACCAGCCTGCTTGGTGGTTAATAGATAAACTCAGGAAATTCAGAGCAAATCGATGGTGAGCCTCCTGAGCGCCAAAGCCTGGTTGCCAGGAAGAGAGGACTCGGGTGGAGGACTCATCACTATGTTTGCTTTCTCCCGCCCTCACGCACATCGGGTACTTCCTGCCCCAGGACCTTTGCCAGTGCTGTTGCCCCCTCCTCTGATGGCCCCACGCTCATCCCCCTGGCCACTCCCTTGGAGAGGTTCTCATGCCCGCTTCCTGCTCCTCCCCCACCTAGCCTCTCCCTGCTTCTGTCTTCCCCTGTCGCTGGGCACCATCTGACACAAAGGCGGATGGGTGTCTGGCCTGCCCACAGTGGAGTTTCCTGCATGCGTGAGGAGGGGGTGAGTGACCCTGCCAGTGGCTTCTGCCTGCTGGGTGGCCCCCAGGGTCGGAGTCCAGATGCCTAATGTAGGGTATTTAGAGAAGAAGTCGCACATGTTGAGGCTGCTGTGAGATGCACATGAAGGTGAGGCTAGTTTAGTTACTATTGAACGGTATTTTTATACCATAACCTACTTTGCTGAGAGCTAAGAATATATCTTGCGCTTGCTACCTGCACTCTTTCTCTCCTGGTAACAGTCGCTAGCAATTAAATGGTGCTTATTACATTAAGGTGCTTGATCTGTGAAATAGGTACCGTGATCACTCCCAGTTTGGAGAAGAGGTGCCTGAGACTCAGAGACACTCCACACGGGGCTAGGGTTTGAGTCCAGGCTGTTGACTAGAATCTACTTTCTGCTTCTCTCAGAAGCTTGTGACCGTACGCCATTCTGTGTTTTTAAAAGGCAATTATTCCACTCTCTCACTCATGGCCCGGTTGTCCACTCATGGTCCACTCTGACCCTGGGCTCCTCAGGGTCTCACTTGTCCTTAACAGGCTGCTCACTGAGCCCTCTTTGTGCTTTTCCAGCACAAGGCATTGCCCTATGGCTCCTTTTTATAAAGACATCATTTCCTATGGTTGTCCCTCTGTGACAACCAATACTCTACCCCCATTTGGGGCTAGCAAGTCTTATTTGATTTTAATGATTAAATAGACAACAGGGATAATATCTTAAAAGAAAAATCAATACATAACTATGTGCAGTAAATGTGACTCCTTCACCCTCAAGTTTATTCATTCCACAGAGGAACCTGGACTGCCTGTTTTAATGTTAGTATAAGGATATGTGTGGTATATATATATATATATGTACACATTTGTATACATGCATATACGTTACACACACATGTATATGGTTTAAAAACACAATGGAATCACCATATATGTGATTCTGCAGTTTGTTTGCTTCTAACACTTTTTCATGATGATCCGTCATGTCAGAGACTTTTTTTTACAGATAAGTGCCTGCCAGTTCTCTTAGAATCAAGGGATGGATGTATATATGGTGGCCTTATTTTTAAAACCCCAAATGGAGACCCGTTCTCTGACAAGCAAGACAGAGGGAAGAGAGGACGCTGTGTTTGAAACAGGGGCTCCCAGGGTTATGAGGAGGGCATGATCGTGGTGGATGAAGGAGCACTTTTCGGTGGGGTCCTGGGTTGGGGCACAGGGGTCTTGATCAAAAAGAAGCCAAGAACGTATTCCTCTCCTTTTTTTTTTTTTTATCTGAAGGATCCCCCAAGAGCCTAGGCAAGAGAGATGCAATGTTGGATTTTCTTTCTTCTACCTAAAGTGAAATTCTATCAGAGATGATTCCCTTAGAGAGTCCACATTGAGTTGCCTGGAATTTATCAAGTGCTTTAATAAGAAAGACCAAGTGGAGGTGACATGAACAGCGTCTGCTCCCTGGAAACATCTTGTCCCTCCCACTGCTCTCTGAGGCCACCTGGTCCAAGGCAAGAGATGAGGCCTTTCTGGAGATCTCAAATATATTTTCAAAATTTTTAATTCCTTCTCTCTCCCTGCCTCAAAATGGAATCCGATTTAGTTATTTTTAAAGCATCTTTCACAGCTGCAAGTCACTTTGTTAGTGTAGAAATGTAAAAATGCATTATGTATCAACTTGGTTTTCCAAAAATTACCATATTGGCATGTTACAGAGAAATGTATATTTTATTCATATAAAGATCTGAATCTATTTAAAATGAAAACATCCTTATTGGCAGCTAGTGGTGTTCCTAGGTTCATAACTTTTGGGTGGCCTTTGTCTCCTAGGTTAGAGGGTCACTAGGTCGTTCAGTAGCCAAAACTCCTGGTGGACTGTTTTTCTTTTTTTTTTTGCATTGACATAATGATCCTAAAATAACTAAAGTTATGCTTCTTTGTTAAGCCAGATACAAGCTTTTGTTGAATTCAGGAACAGATTGGCAATAGCTGGGCATAGATTTAAGAACATTTTTTGGAGGATACATAAACCATGCTGTTCTACAGGCCTAATTTGAGAACCACCTTTTTTCCCTGCTTTATGAACAGCGAGTGAGCCCTGAGGGGAGGAGATGCTGTGACCATTCCCACGAAACCGGAAAGGTGTCCTGTTTTTGGATGTAACATCCTCCATGGTGTTGGGCATATCCAGGTTGGTGCCTGTTTCTATTGAAGAGCCAAGGGCAGTTCCTGCCTCCCTGTCACTCAGCCCACACTGAATTCCAGGGCTTAGAACCATGCCTAGTGCATAGTGGTGCCCGACAAAGTGGCTTCATGTCACCCAGTAAAAGACGGGGGCCCTTCAGGTGGTTGGGGGCAGGAGGTGCTGGTGGCCTTGGGTGTCTCAGATGCCTGGCCTGAGTGGTCACCTGTCTTGTCACCTGGTGAAGGGTGGCATGACTTGGGTGCTGGCCACAGAGCTGGATGCCAAGGGGTTGAAGCATTTCGCCCATTTCTTAGTGAAGTTCTTCATGTGGCTTTTGTTCTTGTACACTGAGGTGCAGCCTGATTTTCAAAGCCCTTGGTTTGATCTGAGACATCTCTTAGGGGCTTTCCGGGTGAAGAGTCCTGGTTTAGTTGGGAGCAGTACCTGCTGAAGAAGGTGATTAGGGTGGTGCATCCTAGCCCCCGGCTGCCTGTAGACCCCACCCCGGACCTGCTGAATCAGACCGGAGGAGAGTGGTTGCCCCTCAGTGGTGGTCAGTGGGCAGCACAGACTCAGACACTGCAAGGGGCCTCTGTGCCCAAGGCCAGGTGCCTGCGCCCGCTCCCTCCCTGGGCTCTGTAAGAGCCTTACTTGACCACACATTTGGAATTTGCCTTCCTTTTTTCAGACACTCGATATTACCCCCTGACCCTATCCAAGTCATCTGGAGCAGAGCTTTCTAGAAGAAACAAAACTTGAGCCACAAATGGCAGGCATATGTGTAATTCAAAATTTTCTGGTACTTGAAAAAACCTAAAAAGAAACAGGTGAAAAGAACTTTAGTAGTGTATGTATTTAACTCAGTTTATCCAAAATATTGTTTCAACATATAGCCAATACAAAAATTATTGTTAAGCTATCTCAAATTTAAAAACATATTGTTTTTGAAATCTGTTGAGTCTTTTTACACTTACAGCACATCTCAGCATGGATCTGCCACATTTCAGGCTGTTAGGGCTACACACCAGCAGTGATTACTCTACTGGACCTCACATGTTTAGAGCTTTAAGATCATTCCTGTTATTATTATTGTTACTATTTGCAACTTTCCTGGTTTATTTTGCTTTACTTCAGATTCCTTCATGCATCCAGCAAATCTGCCTGCACACGTATCATTTGCCAGGCATTTTCTGCATGCTTAGGAAACAGTGAACAAAGTTGAGGGTGCCTGCTTATACTGATGGGAGAAACAGGTGGTAAATCCTAAACAAATTGTGTGATGGGGTAGAAGGTGATTTATACTTCAGATTTTGGATTAAGGAAACTCAAGAATACCAGTTAGCAGGAAGGTTGTAGTTATAAAAACAGTGGTCAGGCCAAGAAAAGGAGAGAAACCTCAAATTGCCAAAATCGGGAATGAAAGAGTGGACATTACAACTAATCTTATAGAAATAAAAGGCTGATAAGGGAGTCCTATGAATGACTGTGTACCAAGCGAAAGGTAGCCTAGATGAAATGGACAAATTCTTAGAAAGACAAACAACTGAAACTGACTCAAGAAGAAATGGAGACTCTAAATAGACTTGTATCAATTAAAGTGAATAATTAATAAATTTTTAATGTCCCCCCAAAAAAGTCCCTTCAGTCCAGATAACTTCACTGGTGAATTCTATCAAATGGTTAAAGAAGAATTAATACCAATCCTTCACAAACTTCTCCAAAAAATAGAAGAGGAAGGAATTCTTCCCAACTTACTCCGTGAAGCCAGTAACTACCCTGATACTAAGGCCAGAGAAAGACATCTTAAGACTACAGACCAATATTCCTTTTGGATACAGATGCAACATCCTCAGCAAAACACCAGTGAAACAAATCTAGCAGCATAAAAAAGGGTTCATTATGAGCAAGCAAAATTTATTCCAGGAATAAAAAGTTGGTTCAAAATACAAAATTCAATCAGTGTGTTATGCCAGATTAACAGATTAAACAAAGAAAGTGTATGATCATTTCAATAGATGCAGACACAACGCATTAACAAAATCTAATACCTTTTCCTGCTAGAAACACTCAACAAACTAGGGTTAGAAATGAATTTCTTCAACTTGATAAAAGGCCTCTATGAAAACTCCACAGCTAACATATTTAATGGCAAAAAACTGAATGCTTTCTCCCTAAGACCAGAAACAATCAAGAAAAGAGTGTTCTATTCAACATTGTACAGGAGGTTCTGGCCAGGACACTTAGGCAAGAAAAAGAAATAAAAGGTACCCAGATAGGAGAGGAGTAGGTAAAACTACCTCTTTTTACAGATACCGTGATCTTGTATAGATAAAATCCCAAGGAATCCCTGAAAAGCTGTTAGAACTAAAAAATGAATTTAGCAAAATCGCAAGATACAAGATCAAGATACAAAAATCCAATATGTTTCATTACACTCCCAATGTTCAACCCCAAAATAAAATTAGTAAAGAAAATTCATATTTTAACATAATAAAATACATAGTAAGAAATTTTTAAAAAGGTAATACAAGAGTTGAACATTGAAAACTACAAACTACTGTTGAAGAATATTCAAGATCTAGATAAATGGAAAGATGTTTTTATGTCCATGGAACTGAAGACTTAATATTGTTAAAAAGGCAGTATATGCCAAACTGATCTATAAATTCAATGTAGTACCTATTACAATTCCAGCTACTTGTTAAAAAAGAATAAAAAATTAGAAATTAAATTTGTAAGGAAATGTAAGGGGTCCAAAAGAGCCAGAACAATTTTGAAAAAGAACAAAGTTGGAGGATTCCTACTTCCTGATTTCAAAACTAACTATACTGTTATACCAATCAAGTCAGAGCAGATATTGTCTGGCATAAATGTGGGGATAGTGTGACTAAAGGATAAACACATAGATCAGTGGAATAGGACTGAGAGTCTAGAATAAACTCATATATCTATGGTCTGTTGATTTTTTTTGACAAGGATGGCAAGACAATTCAATGGAAAAAGAATAATTGTTCCTTTAACCAGTGGACAAGTGGGCATCCACGTGCCAAAGGATGAAGTTGGAACCCTATCTAATGCCAGATACGAAAGTAGATAGGACTTCCTTGGTGGTCCATTGATAAAGAATCCATCTGCCAATGCAGGGGACATGAGTTTGATCACTAGTCTGGGAAGATTCCAGATGCCATGGGGCAACTAAATCTGTGTGCCACAACTACTGAGCTCTGGAGCCCACAAGCTGCACCTTGTATGAACCCATCACTGCAACCACTGAAGCCCCAGCAACCTGGAGCCTGTGCTCTGCAACAGGAGAAGCTGCCGCAACGAGGAGCCCATACTCTGTACCTAGAGAGTAGCCCCCACTCGCCACAATTAGAGAAAAAGCCCTTGCAGCAACAAAGACCAAGCACAGCCAAAAATAAATAAATATTAATAAACAAACTTTTAAAAAAATAAAAACAAAAAAGATATATTAGTGATCAGTAAGCACACAAAAAGATGCTCAACATACTTATCTCAAAATGGCCTAATTGTAGGAGCTAAAACCAAAAAATTCTTGGAAGAAAACTTAGGAGTCAATTTTTGTGAACTTCGATTTGGCAATGGTTTTTTTGGGTACAACACCATAAAGCACAAACAACAAAAGAAAAATAAATTGGACTTAATTAACATTATAAAAACTTTTGTGCTTTAAAGGACACCACCAAGAAAGTGGAAAGACAACCCATGGAAAGGGAGAAAATATTTGCAAATCATATATCTGATAAGGAACTTGTATTTAAAATATTTTAAGAGCTTACTACCTAACAGTAAAAAGACAAATGACCTAATGAAAAAATGGGCAAAGGACCAGAAAAGATATTTCTCCAGAGAAGATATACCAGTAGACGATAAACAAACAAAAGGATGCTCAACATCATTAGTCATTTGGGAAATGCAAATGAAAATCACACTGAGATCCCACCTCATTTCCAGTAGATTGAGTAGAATAAAAAAGACAATGTCAAGTGTTGGTGAGGATATGGAGTTGTGCAGGTGCTCTGGAAAACATTCTGACAGTGTCTCAGATTGTTCCCTTCCTAGGTATGTACTCAAGAGATATGAAAACACGTTCCCAAAGACATACAGATGGGCAGTAGACACATGAAAAGATGCTCCACATTGTTAACTATTAGAGAAATGCAAACCAAAGCTAAAGGGACTTTCGGAACCTGCCAGCCAATGCTCAGGGGTCACAGTTCAATTCCTGGTCCAGGAAGCTCCCACATGCCATGGGACAATTAAGCCTGTGTGCCACAACTCCTGAGCCCATGTGCCACAGCTACTGAAGTCGTGCACCCTAGAGCCCGTATTCCACAATAAGAGAGAAACGACTGACGCTAGTCCATGCACAGAAGAGAAGTGTAGCACCTGCTCACTGCAACCAGAGAAAGCCCTTGAACAGCAAGGAAGACCCAGCACAGTCAGAAATACACACAACTTGTTAAAAAATCAAAACTTCAGTGAGGCATTGCCTCACACTAGTCAGAATGGCCATCATCAGAAAATAAATGTCTATAAATAATAAATACTAGAGTGAGTGTGGAGAAAAGGGAACCACACTGTTGGTGGAAATGTATTGGTGCAGCAATTATGGAGAACAGTATCAGATCAGATCAGATCAGTCGCTCAGTCGTGTCCGACTCTTTGCGACCCCATGAATCGCAGCACGCCAGGCCTCCCTGTCCATCACCAACTCCTGGAGTTCACTGAGACTCACGTCCATCGAGTCAGCAATGCCATCCAGCCATCTCATCCTCTGTCGTCCCCTTCTCCTCCTGCCCCCAATCCCTCCCAGCATCAGAGTCTTTTCCAATGAGTCAACTCTTCGCATGAGGTGGCCAAAGTATTGGAGTTTCAGCTTCAGCAT
>NW_011495058.1:4713458-4715873 GCF_000754665.1 Bison bison bison
AGATCTCATCCTCTGTCGTCCCCTTCTCCTCCTGCCCCCAATCCCTCCCAGCATCAGAGTCTTTTCCAATGAGTCAACTCTTCGCATGAGGTGGCCAAAGTATTGGAGTTTCAGCTTCAGCATCAGTCCTTCCAATGAACACCCAGGACTGATCTCTTTTAGGATAGACTGGTTGGATCTCCTTGCAGTCCAAGGGACTCTCAAGAGTCTTCTCCAACACCACACTTCAAAAGCATCAATTCTTCGGCGCTCAGCCTTCTTCACAGTCCAACTCTCACATCCATACATGACCACAGGAAAAACCATAGCCTGACTAGACGAACCTTTGTTGGCAAAGTAATGTCTCTGCTTTTGAATATGCTATCTAGGTTGGTCATAACTTTCCTTCCAAGGAGTAAGTGTCTTTTAATTTCATGGCTGCAATCACCATCTGTAGTGATTTTGGAGCCCAGAAAAATAAAGTCTGACACTGTTTCCACTGTTTCCCCATCTATTTCCCATGAAGTGGTGGGACTGGATGCCATGATCTTTGTTTTCTGAATGTTGAGCTTTAAGCCAACTTTTTCACTCTCTACTTTCACTTTCATCAAGAGGCTTTTGAGTTCCTCTTCACTTTCTGCCATAAGGGTGGTGTCATCTGCATATCTGAGGTTATTGATATTTCTCCCAGAAATCTTGATTCCAGTTTGTGTTTCTTCCAGTATGGAGTTCCTTAAAAAACTGAAAATAGAGTTACCATAGAATCCAGCAATCTCATTCCTGTGCATGTATCTGGAAAAGATGAAAATTCTAATTAGAAAAGATCATGCACCACAATGTTCATAGCAGCATTGTTCATTATAGGCAAAACTCGGGAGCAACCTGAGTGTCCATTGACAGATAAATGGATAAAGAAGATATTGTACATATGTACAATGGCATGTTACTCAGTCATGAAAAAGAATGAAATAATGCTATTTGCAGCAACATAGATGGGCCTAGAGATTATCATACTGAGTGAAGTCAGACAGAGAAAGACAAATATCATGTGATACTACTTATGTGGTATATGTGGAATCTTAAAAAATGATAAATGAACTTATTTACAAAACAGATGCACAGACAGAGAAAACAAACCTATGGTTACCCAGGGGGAAAGGAGCAGGGGAGGGATAAATTAGGAGTGTGGGATTAACAGATACACACTACTATGTATAAAATAGATAAACAATAAGGACCTACTGTATAGCACAGGGAAATATTAATATATTTGATATCTTGTGGAGAAAAAAGCATACATCCGCACAAAAACTTGTTCATAACAGCATTATCCACAATAGCCAAAGAGTAGAAACGAACCAAATGTCCATCAACTGATGGATGGATAAAGAAAATGTGTTATTTCCACACAATGGAGAATTATTCGTGCAGAAAAAGAAATGGAGTACCTTATGAGTCAGCTTGTGGTGTCTGAGGGCAGGGCCCATAACGCCATGGCCAAGACACAGTGTACCATCCCCCGGCTCCCTCTACCCCAACCTTGGCGCCATCTCACCCCGGGACACCTGTCAGCATGCCCAGAAGCAACTGAGAGCTGCCTGGGAGCTGGAGGCTGGCATGAGCTAGACAGTGGGGGATGAGAGGCTGGGAGGGGAGACCCACAGACCTCATCTCGTACTCTGCCAAGTCTTGGTTGGTGTTTCATTTCCCACAGCCTGGACTGGCTTTGGGTCCAGAGTGGTCTCAGAGTGGACACAAGGCCATGATGAGTAACAAGAGGCCTCACCGCAGCCCGACCCCTGACCCAGACCGTGCCCCTGGACACAGCTCCTGAAGGTCCCATCCTCTCTTCTCTCACCTGGCCCTGACTGGGGGAGGAGGGTTATGCCGGATGGGTGCTGGAGGGTGAGGCTCCTCTGGGAGCAGGAAGGGTGGGTCCCAGTGGGTGGGGTGATGGGTGAGGGTGGAGGAGGAGGACAGGCTGTCAGTGCGATTGGCAGTGATGGGAAGGGCTGGAGTAGGGGTGGAGCCCAAACCCCAAATCCCCGGCTCTGTGATTCCGGGAAGTCTAGTTGCCTCCTTTCTGGGCCTGCCCTGTGCTCCTCCTTCCTGCCTTGGTCCTCCCCCTCACCTCTCCTTACCTCCTTCTCTTCTCCTTGGCCCCTTTTCCAGGCTCCCATGTCTCCCACTCCTTCTGTCCCCTGGGGCACCCCCAGGGCAGGCTGTGAACCCTGCTGGCCTCATCCCCAAATCCCTGGCCGAGGAAGGCCCCAGAAGTCCAGGAGCTGGGAGACCCTAGGAGCAGGGCCCGGCTGGGAATCCAGAGGCCAGGTGCCACACGGGGTGAGTGTCCTCCCACTCTTTGTGGAGACCAGGCGGGGACGGACCCTGCTGGAACACCTCAAGCTCAGGGTTCCACTTTGAGGGACCAGTAGG
>NW_011495058.1:4715973-4719180 GCF_000754665.1 Bison bison bison
CTGGCCCTGGTGTTGATCCGTGTGCTGGGGCTCTACTTGTTTCTGTCCTGAGTGGTCCCCTTGGGACTGTACCATCCATGATTCCTGGACTGGGATCTGGGTGCTGAGGCCAGGGCCCCGGCAGTCTTGTCATTCCAGCGTGGAGTGGGCTCCAGGGTCCCCTCATCTGTGCCCCTTCCTTCCCTGAGGGTCTCTGGCCCCTCGGGTCTGGGCGGGGCCATGGAGCAGCAGAGAGACTTCCAGCTTGCTGACTGTGGTGCCTGAAAGGCGGTGCTTTTCACGATTCCTCTGTGGCCTGAGAGTGGGCACATTCGTACACTTGCATTTTTATTTTCTGACCCATGAACAAATGCTCATCTTGACTGATTGCCTGAGGGACATACGGCCTAGGACAGCCTGTCTTGTGGGAGTTAAGCTATCTTTTCTGCTTCAAGTTTAGACTTTTCTTCCGTTCCTCCTTCATCTGTGTACAGGCTCTTCCTGGTATGGAGACCAATGGGCATTCCCTTCATTTTGCTGGTGGACCTTGTGGAGCAGGGACTGGGGGCTGGGTTGGTCCATCCATTTCCCTTCTCCTCTCCTTTCCTTACTTAAAGGATGCTTCAGGGTTTCTCCATAAAGAAGGCTGAGCACCGAAGAATTGATGCTTTCGAAGTATGGTGCTGGAGAAGACTCTTGAGAATACTTTGGACTGCAAGATCAAACCAGTCAATCCTCAAGAAAATCAACCCTGAATATTCATTGGAAGGACTGATGCTGAACCTGAAGCTCCAATACTTTGGCCACCTGATATGAAGAGCCTACTCATGCTGGGAAAAACTGAGGGCAGGAGAAGAAGGGGACGACAGAGGATGAAATGATTGGATGGCATCACCGACTCAACGGACATGAGTTTGAACAAGCTCCAGGGTATAGTGAAGGACAGGGAAGCCTGGTGCGCTGCAGTTCATGGGGTCACAAAGAGTTGGATGCAACTTAGTGGTCACACAACAAAGGGGTCTCTCCTGAGGCCGTCCTGAGGTTGCCTTCTCTGGCCTGCCCGTTCTCAGGCTCCTCCGCCGGGTTGAGCTGTCATCTGAGTTTCAGTCCCCTCTGCTTTCCCGTCTCCTGCATCTCCCAGCTCCGACGGTCAGTACAGGCACTAGGTGGGGGTCTGGGTCTTGCTTTCACTGGGGACTTCTGCGCATCACCTCTTGGAGTGTGCGGGGTCTTCACCTTGCTTCCCCATTGGGATGCTATCTGTGTGGAACCCCTGCACAATCTCCAGGTTCCACTGTGCCTAAGTCAGTCTGGGGCTCCCAGGTGAGTGGACACCGAGGCCTGGGCTCTGTGTGGCAGGGGCGTTGAAGTGGGTCCTTACCAACAGGATGGGACAGTCACGAGTGTATTCTCTTGGGGATAGTGGGTTGGTGCTGCACCCCTGGGCAGAAGGGTCCCCTCTCAGAGCCTCAGTCTCCTCATCTGTGAAGGGGGTGTGTCATTGTGAGGTCAGTCACACAGTGCAAGGAGCTGACTACGTGGCAGAGAGGGCAGAGCCCATGCCCAGTCTGGAGGCCTCTGGTGCTTCAGCTTTCTCTGCACTGTCTCTGAGGCCAGGGCCTGGGAGGAGGGGCCGGGGTGACCATTAAGGAGGACACAGCCCAGAGCCGAAGAGGGGGCTGTCCAGGACACCAGTGCAGTGCACTTGGCATTGTGGACCAGCCGCTTTTCTGTGCCCAAACTAAGGAGGGTGGTTCCAGGCCAGGTGGGACAAGGAGGACATCCACGGGCAAGGCATGCATTTCCTGCCCACTGGGTCGTCTCTGCCCTGGCCTGGCCCACAGATCAGGGACCCTGTCTGTGCCTGGCAGCACTGAGCCGGTCACAGCTGTTCCTTTCAGCTCGTGGTTTTCTGTCTGGGGTTGTTAGGCTTTTTTTCTCTAAATGTTCCTTGTTTGTCAGCAGAGGTAAGGTATGGCACGTGGTTCTAAAGGCACTCCTTTTGAAAATTTGACTTTAAAGTTAGCAGGACAAGTACCAGTCTCTTTTATTTTTTTTATTAGTGATTTCTTAGACATACAGCTACATATCCTACCAGTCTTCCTTTTTTTTATTGTGGTAAAATATATATAACACAAAATTTACCATCTTAACCATTTTTAAGTGTGTAGTTCAGCGGTGTTCGGTATATTCCTGTTGTGGTGTTACCATCACCACCATCCATCTCCTGAACATTTTTATCTGATAAAATGGACTCTGTCCCCATTAAACATCACAAACTTCCCTTTCCCCCAACCCCTGGCACCCCCTGTTCTACCTTCTGTCTCTGAATTTGACTGCTCTGAACATCTCATGTAAGTGGACGCGCACAGCATTTGCCTCTTTGTGTCTGACTTATTTCACTCAACATACTGTCCTCAGGTTTTACGCATGTTGTAGCACGTGTCAGAATTTCCTTCTTCTTTGAGGCTGAATGATATTCATTGTATGGCTGGACCACATTTTGCTTATCCATTCACCTGTCAATGGACACTTTGGGCCTCGCGGCTGTTTTAAAGGACATAATGCATGGTCTCCGCCCACTGGCCACGACTTCTCAACACTGGGCTGTGTGGCTTGGGCCACCGTGTAATCTCTCTGGGTTTAGTTTCCCCCTCTATAAACCAGGAAAGTGAAAAGTGAAAGTTTTAGTCTCTCAGTCATATCTGACTCTTTGCGACCCTATGGACTGGAGCCCACCAGGCTCCTCTGTCCCTGGAATTCTCCAGGCAAGAATACTGGAGTGGGTTGCCATCCTCCAGGGATCTTCCTGACCCAGGGTTTGAACCCAGGTCTCCTGCATTGCAGGCAGATTCTTTACCGTCTGAGCCACCAGAGAAGCCTGATAAACCAGGAGGTTTGGGTCAAATGACCTTCTGGGGTCCCTTGTGGCTCCGTGAATTGACTCTGTGGAAATCCCATTTCCTTCCTCTGAGACTTGCCGCAAAGCTCACCTGTCAGATGCTCGGGCATCTGTGAGCCAATCACACAGGTATTTGCGTTCCTGGAGAATACAACCTAAGGAGGATGAAGTCTGATTGACCCGAAACATAAAAGAAAAACAAGTCCCTAGAGCTTTAATGGATATGCCCACCCCTTCCAGGAAAAAGAAATCAAATGGCCACGAAGCCCATCTTCCTAAGTTCCCGATCCTGTTGGGTCTGGGCCACCGTGGGTGGTGAGTTGCTG
>NW_011495058.1:4719280-4737100 GCF_000754665.1 Bison bison bison
GTGTTCAGAGCATCTGTCCAGGCAGGCGGTGCTGCTCCCATGCCCGCCCAGATGCCCTGCTTCCCGCCAGGGCCACTGAACCTTCCAGTCGCTGTCCCTCCTCCCCTGTCTGCTCCTGCTTGTCCTCCATGAGCTGCGCAGCCTCAGCAGTAATTTCAGGCCCCCAGGGGGTTGACTCAGTTCTGTCCCCATCGGTGACTGCCTGGCACTGTGACGAGTGGGGCGGACGTGGCTTTGAAGAGCTGCTTTTGAAGGTTGCTCTGTGGGCCGCTGGCTCACAGACCCAGGCTGGGAACATGGTCCCAGCTGCTGCGGCTGTGTGTGCATTCAGCGGTCCCATGACTTCTGAATCGGCCCTTGGTCTGTCGACGGTCACGCAGGGAGGGCAGCCACATGGGCTGCTTTCTGGGCTGTACCGGCCCTTGCAGTGGTGCTGGGTGCATCCAGCTCTGGGGATGCTGGCCGGGTTCCATGGCCCTCCAGGGTGGCCCCTGAGCATGAAGGTAGCAGATGGAGGCACAGCTGGAGAGGGCCCTGGGCTCAGGTTCTGATAAAGGCATCTTAAGAGCGCAGTGGCCCTGAAGTGATGTCAGTGTCTCCAGATCAGGACAGGCAGCCTGAGGTGGGCAGGTGGGCTGGCCGGGACCCCAGCAGGGCAGGTGTGAGCTGCTTCTCGTCGGAAACTCCTGTACCAGCTTCCTTGGTGCCTCTGCCGGACCTTCCTGGGCCCACTTGGCCTGGCCATCAGTGGAGGGCTGCTGACCATGGAGATTTCTGGGGGCACACAAGGCCTCGGCCTCTAGCCTTGGGGGTTCTGACACTCTCAAATTCAGATTTCCTTTTGAACCAGAAACCTGAGGGTGTGAGCTTTTCTCCTCAGGGTTCGATGTACACCCCCCACCACAGAACCCCTTTCCCGGGGCAGCAGGTCTCTGCATCTGTGGGGTGAGGCGGGCAGGCAGCTCCCCAGAGCCTCCTCACTGACACCTCCATGGCCACACGGTTTGGTCATCTTCACAATCAAGGGGACTTTTACTTCCTTCCCATAATATGTTCAATGCTTCTGAAAATACCAAAATGTTTACAATTATTTGGTGGTGGAACAACTTGGCCCTCTCTGTCCAAGTGTCAGTGAAAGGGAGGCCCATGATGTGACACCCTGCCTCTGTCCAGAGCACCCCAGATGGCTGGACCAAGGGCAGGCGTGGGTGTCCAGGTAGGGCCAGGGCCCTCTCTCTGAGCTGGTTTTTCTGATGGAAAACAGGTGAAAAGTCCATAATGGTTCTGGGAACCTCTATGGTCACTGGTGTCTGATAATTCAGGGTGAGTTGACTTCTGCTTGCTGGGCACTCGAGGGGGACATCCAGGTACCCCAGGTGGGGCGTGGGGCCGGGAGTAAGGAGAGGAGGCCAGAGACCCAGGACGAGAGCCTTAAGTGGGGTGCTTCCTGCACACAAGGCGGTGGAGGCCCCAGGCCTCTCCAGGCCTGGATGTGGCTTCTTACTGCCCTGCCCACAGCTTGTGGCCGGCTTCCCTTGACAAGCTGGAATCCTGTGCCATCGAGATTCTAGGGGCCAACAAGTGCAGACCCAAGCCCTGCCCTTGAAGCATCCCAATTTATTTCAGGGACCGACAAAAATGTGCCTTGCTACCTCTCTCCCAAGCGTGTAATAAGTCTCCTGCTCCTTGCAGGTGGGCCACGGAGGCTGCATGTGGTGAGGAAGGGTTGCCTTCACATATAAAGAGGTCCTACAGGTCAATAAGAAAAGAGCTAAAATTCCAACTGAAATATGGATGAAGGACCTAAGCAGGCAGCTCACAGAAGATGAAATGGAAGTTCTTTCAGGTGGCGAAAACATGAATAGAAATGAAACCAAAGCCACTGCTCTCTTGTCCCTGAGTTCACCTCGTGCTTCAGGTATGAGATGGTTTTTCCGGGTGACCCGTGGGCTGATGAGGCCACCTTGGTCAGTCTCCAGGCTCAGCTACCCTGAAGCTGATGAACAGAGGGCCTGGGCGTGGGTGGGCCGGGCCGGGCTGAGGCCTCTCAGTGTGGGCAGGAGAGGAATTCTAGAGATGCGGGTGCCTCCTCCTCCAATACTGAGCTGTGCAGTTGCAGAAGGCCTTGCTTACCCCTCCTGCTCCTTCTCCTATTGTCCTGTCAGCACATGCCCAACCCCCCCACCATGCATCAAGTGGGCCTCTAACTCTCCCATTACCTGCTCCCCCCAGCACCCTCTGCAGAGGTCACTGCAGGGCACAAGGCCAGGTCCAAACTGCAGGCTCTGCCCTGGCCTGGTGGGAGGAGGGGGCCCCAAGCATCAAGGGGTCCAAGGTGGTCCAGGGCCTCCCTTCATCCTATCCCACCTCTGTCCTTGTTTTGGTCTTTGCTTAATGCAAACCCTCAACTTGAGTCATCTGGGGAGCTTGCTGCTAAGGATTGTACCTGAGAGAAAGAGGGAGAAGGAGAGGGTCAGACACCAACACAGAGAAGGGGAGGTGGGGTAGGCGAGAGCAAGGAGCATGTAGGCGTGAGCCTCATCCCATAAGAGGCCCAGGAATGGCGGGTGCCCACCGAGGCGGCATATGACAGGTTGGATTTGAGAGGAGCCCTTGGCGGAGATCAGCTCTTACCTTGGGGCCCTCTCTTGTCCTGGGACAGCCTGGACTATCTGCCCTCAGGAGGCCTCTGGCCTGGCCAGGACCTCATCCCCCCCACCCCTTTCCCCACATTCCACACCATCCACAGAGCAGGAGGGGAGCGGTGCCCACCCCTTTCCCCACATTCCACACCATCCACAGAGCAGGAGGGGAGCGGTGGCATTCCCTGTCATAGTCCCCTCTCTCGTGACAGCTGATCAGTGTTAACAGGGCCGGGGTATCCTGAGCCATGCTGCTTCTCCATTCCTGTGGTGTAAATACACCCAGGTCAAGCTTGACATCACCAGAACATTTGGTTTTGTGTAGCTAGTAAGAGCCGGCCTATGAGCCAGACCCCTGGGTAGGATCGGGGGGAAGGCAGCCCCTGAGCCTCGGCTCTGGCCACACACCCCCAGCCCTTCCTCTCCCAGACGCAGCTTCTCCTGCTCCTTCTCTGCCCTCGATGGAATATTCCACGCATCCCCACCCAACCCCCTTTCTTTCGGAGCCAACAAAGGGCACCTGGTAGGTGAATGTGCAGGAAGGGTGGGCGGCGGTGCTGGCTGGCGGTTTAGTCGCTCGGTCGTGTCCGACTCTTGCAACCCCATGGACTGTAGCCTGCCAGGCTCCTCTCTCCATAGGATTCTCCAGGCAAGAATACTGGAGTGAGTTGCCATTTCCTTCTCCAAGGGATCTTCCCGATCCAGGAATTGAACCCGGGTCTCCTGCCTTTCAGGCATATTCTTTACCAACTGAGCTATGAGGGAAAATCAAAGGGAGGTCTGCGTTTAGGTCCCACCTCTGCCACCCACAGTGCCACGGGCTCAGCAAGGCATTGGTGCCCCACCCTTCCCATCTTCCACAGGGGTCCTGAGAGCCAGGGGACAGACACTTTGGAAACTGTAGAGGGCAGTCCTGGGAGCTGTTGGGGCTGGAGAGTCTATGACAGCCCCAAGCAGCCTTCTCACGTTGTGCAGGTCCTCGGTCACGCTGGAGTGTCAAGGTTTCGATGTGACTGATATACTGGTATTTTCCTTAGGCTTTTCCACATGTGGTTAAAAAAATCCCCCAACCCCAATGTCTGTCATAAAAATACTTAATTTTCCTCTTTATACTTCAAAAGAAGACTGAATGGACTCTTTTTTAGAGCAGTTTTATGTTTACAGAAATATTGTATGGAAAGTAGAGAGTTTCCATATTTACCTCACAGCCGGGCCCCAATTCCCTTTCCTATAACCATCTCCCTTCGGACGTGGTACACTTGTTACAGCTGGTGACCAGTACGGCTCAGGATGCTTTTTATAAAGCATGCAGTTAATATTAACTGAAGTCCGCAGTTGCCGTGCTCACTCTGTCGCACAGCTCTAGGGTTGACAAAGATACAATGTCGTGCGCCTGTCACTACAGCATTTCAGGTCCTCTGTGCTCCTTTGTTCATTCCCACCCCCCGACCCTCAGAGTCCCAGACAACCACTTCTTACTGTCTCTATAATGTTGTTTTTTCCAGAATGTCATGTAGTTGGAATCATACAGTATGTCGTCTTTTCAGATTGGCTTCTTTCACTTAGTAATATGTTTTTAAGATTCCCTCATGTCTTTTTCTGGCTTGATAGCTTGTTTCTTTTTAGAGAGAAATAATACTTCATTGTTAGGACATCCCAACGATGTCCATTTACCCATTCATTCTACGAAGGACGTCTTCGTTGTGTTTAAGTTTTGGCAGTTATAGCTACTATAACCATTTGTGTGCAAGCTTTTGTGTGGACATAAGTTTTCAACTCCTTTGGACATATACCAAGGAGCATGATTGTTGGATCATATGGTAAGAGTAGGTTTCGTTTTTTGGAGACTGCCAGACTGTCTTCCAAAGTGGCTGCACCGCTTTGCATTCCCACCAGCAGTTAATGAGAGCTCCTGCTACTCTACATCCTCACCAGCATTTGGTGTTGGCAGTTTTGTGGATTTTCTACATTCTGATACATGTGTAGTGGTATCTTATTGTTGTTTTCATGTGCGTTTGATGACGTATGATAAGGAGCATCTTGTCATATGATTTTTTGCCATCTGTATACCTTCTTTGGTGAGGAGTCTGTTAAAGTCTTTGGCCTATTTTTAATCAGGTTGTTTGGTTGTTTGTTTTATTATTATTGCATTTTAAGAGTTCTTGATATATTTTGTATACACGTCTTTAATCAAATATGTGCTTTGCAAATTTGCTTAACTCATCTTTCAAAGAGCAGAAGTTTTTTATTCTAATGAAGCTTATCATATCAATTCTTTCTTTCATGGATCATGTTTCTGGTGTTGTATCTGAAAAAGTCATTGCCAAACCCAAGGTCACCTAAATTTTCTCCTATGAGATATTCTATGACTTCTGTAGTTTTGCATTTTACATTTAGGTCTGTGATCCATTTTGAGTTACTTTTTGTGAAAGGCATGAGGTCTGTGTCTAGATTAGTTTTTTTGCGCCTGGATGTTCACTAGCTCCAGTACTGTTTCAGATTGTTCAGGTTGCTATAGCCTGGCTACAGCATCCATAAACTGGGTGGCTTATAAACAACACACATTTATTTCTTACAGTTCTAGGAACTGGAAATCCAAGATCACGGCTCTGGCAGATTCACAGTCTGGTGAGAACTTGCTCCCTAGATGGTCATCTTTATCCTGTGTCAGAAGGGGTAGAAAAATTTATCTGGAGTCTTTTTTATAAAGCATTAGTCTTGTTAATTAGGGCTCTGCTGTCATGACCTAATCACCTCCCAGAGGCCTCACTTCCTAATACCATCCAACTGGGGTTAGGATTTCAACATATGAATTTGGTGGTGGGGGATGGGGAGGGGATGGACACAAACAAATATTCAGTCCATAGCAAACTTCATTTTTTGAAAAGACAGTCTTTTCTTCTTTGAATTGCCTTTATTTCTTTGTCAAAAATTTGTTTACTGTGTTTGTGTGGGCCTACTTCTAGGCTGTCTGTTCTGTTCCATTGATCTACTGTCTATTCTTTTACCAAATCACACTGTCTTGATTCCCATAGTTTCATAGTCTTGAAGTCAGACAGTATAAATCCTCTACATTTGTTCTTCTCTCATCAATATTTTGTTGGCTATTCTGGGTGTTTTGCCTTTCTGTCTGCTACACTTGATCTGAACCAAAAGGTTGAGAAGTGATTTTTGCCTCTCCATATAAACTTTAGAATTTGTTTGTCAATAGCCATAAAATAACTTCCTGCAATTCTGGTTAGGATTACATTGAATCTATAGATCAACTTGGAAAGAACAGACATTCTGACATCAATCTTCCTTTTCATGAACATAGGATATCTCTCCTTTCATTTACTTCTTTTATTTTATTCATCAGTATAGTACATATTTTGTAGAGTTATACCCAAGTATTTTATTTTTTGGTGATAATGTGAATAATATTGCATTTTTTATTTCAAATTCACCTGCTTTCTCACCAAAACTATGATGTTAGTTGAAGATTTTTTTGATAAATGCTTGTGGTAGACTGAACTGTGTGTCCTCCCAAATTCATAGGTTGAAGCCCTACCCTCTACATGGCTGTTTTTGGAGATAGGTTCTTTAGGAGATAATTAAGGTTAAAAGAGGTCATAATGATGGGGCTCTAATCTGATAGGATTGGTGTATTATAATGAAACAATCTCAGATATGCAGATGATACCACCCTAATAGCAGAAGACAAAGAGGAACTAAAGACCCTCCTGATGAGGGTGAAAGAAGAGAGTGAAAAAGCTGGCTTAAAACTCAACATTCAAAAAACTAAGATTATGGCATCCAGTCCCATCACTTTATGGCAAATAGAAGGGGAAAAAGTAGAAGCAGTGACAGATTTTATTTTTCTGGACTCCAAAATCACTGCGGGCAATGACTGCAGCCATAAAAATAAAAGACGTTTGCTCCTTGGAAGAAAAGCCATGACAAACCTAGATAGCATATTAAAAAGCAAAGATGTAACTTTGCTGACAAAGGTATGTATAGTCAAAGCTATAGTTTTTCTAGTAGTCATGTATAGATGTGCGAGTGGGACCATAAAGAAGGCTGAGCACCAAAGAGTTGATGCTTTCAAACTGTGGTGCTGGAGAAGACTCTTGAGAGTCCCTTGGACTGCAAGGAGATCCAACCAGTCCATCCTAAAGGAAATCAACCCTGAATATTTGTTGTCAGGACTGATGCTGAAACTCCAATACTTTGACCTCCTGATGCAAAGAGCCAATTCATTGGAAAAGACCCTGATGCTGGGAAGGATTGTAGGCAAAAGGAGAAGAGGGTGGCAGAGGATGAGATGGTTAGATAGCATTGCGGACTCAACGGACATGAATTTGAGCAAACTCCGGGAGATAGTGAAGGACAGGGAAGTCTGGCATTCTGTAGTCCATGGAGTCATAAAGAGTCAGACACAACTCAGTGACTCAACAACAACAAATGTAGAGTTTAGTGGTATTGAGTCTCTTCACAGCGTTGTATAACCATCACCAGTACCCATTTTCAGAACTTTTTCATTACCCCAAACAATAACTCTGTACCCATTCAGTAATCTCAGTGCTGCCCACTGCCTTCAGACCCTACCACATTCCCTGGGCTGGTGCCCACCCTCTTGTTTCCACTGGCTTTGCCGCCTTGAGTCCTCCTGGAAGCTTCTCAAGGATGTCTATACCTGGTGGAACTGGGCCCTGAGGACCCCGGCTATGGCAGGGGTGGTGGTGGGTTGGTCTGGGCAGTATTGAGGATGACAGAGTGAAGTGTGAGGCCTGAGGGTTTAAGAGGAATGCAGTGTCATGGACACGTGTCAAAGTTGAGTTATACTCATCTGTGTGGGACTCATAAACTTGATGTGACTGTATAGCCTAACGATGATGACATTAATGCCTAAGAAACATGAAAGGGTTACCCTTCGTGGTCATTTGCATCTAAACCTCCTTAGGCTGTAGGGTGCACCTTGTCATAAGCCTTCTGTGGTCAGGACACAGCACCTTCTCTGCTCATGGAGTGTTCCATCTGCTCTCAGCATTGTCAGAAATGTGAAGAAAACGTCCTCTCTGAAGTGACATTCCTGGCTCATCCACCTGAAACTCCACTCCCCAGGGTGTCCGGGAGGAGGGCCGTGGGGAGGCCCTCGATGCCCGTGTGGTTGGAGAGGGGGCATCTGCGGGGAGGGGCGGCCGCTGTAGCCTGGGTGCTCTGTTCAGAGGGGCAGAGAGAAGAGGAGGCCCCGCGTGGGTTTTCTCCATCTGAGATGCGCCCACAGACTGCAGGGGCAGCACTGCTGTTCTCGTGTGTGGGCCGGCGTCCTCAGGGGGCGTTTCTGTCCTACTCTCGGCTGCAGCTGCAGACTGGAAGACCTCCCTGCCCTACCCTCTCTTGGCCCTCTTGAGATTTCTTTGGATAAAGATTGCTCTGATCAAAGAAGTTAGAGAAAGGCTGCACTTCACACTCACTAGTGGGAAATTCACAGTGCAGAAGTCCTGCAACAGAAAAGAAGGGGAGGAAGGAAGGGAGGGAGGGAGGAAGACACTGTTTAACGTACTGGTTTCTAAACGTATTTGCCCACAGAGCCCCCTTTGTACCTTATATCTGTTAGTATCCTGTGGAATTAATATTTGAGGATGGTAATTTGGGACATGTTTGCCTGGTACACACAGGGGCAGACTCCGACTCCCTAAGGCAGAATGGAGGGTCAGCATGTGCTGTGGGTTGAACTGTGTCTTCTTAAAATTCAGATATGGAGTCCTCCTAACCCCAGTATCTGAGAATATGACCTTATTTGGAAATAAGGTGGTTGTAGATGTAATTAGTTATGGTGAAGTGGATGATGGGCCTTCATCCAGTACAACTGTGCCTTATTTTTTATTTATTTATTTTGGCTGTGCTGGGTCTTCATGGCTTCATGGGCTGTTCTCTAGTTACGATGCATGGGCTTCTCGTTGCTGTGGCTTCTCTTGTTGTGGAGCATGGGCTCTAGGGAGTGCAGGCTTCAGTAATTACAGCACGTGGGCTCAGCAGTTGCGATTCTTGGGTTCCAGAGCACAGGCTCAGTAGTTGTGGTTCTGCGGTTCCAGAGCACAGGCTCAGCAGTTGCAGTTCTCGGGTTCCAGAGCACAGGCTCAGTAGTTGTGGTTCTCCGGTTCCAGAGCACAGGCTCAGCAGTTGCGGTTCTCTGGTTCCAGAGCGCAGGCTCAGCAGTTGTGGTTCTCGGGTTCCAGAGCACAGGCTCAGCAGTTGTGGTGCTCAGCTACTCAGCTGAACTCAGTTGCTCCGCAGCATGTGGAATCTTCCTGGATCAGGAATCGAACCTGTGTCTCCTGCATTGGCAGGCAGATTCTTTACCACTAGGGAAGCCCCACCCCCCTTTCTGTGTGTCCTTATAAAAAGGGGAAATTTGGGCACAGGGACCCACAGGGAGAATGCCATATGAACATGAAGGTGGAGATGGGGGTGATGCTTCTGCAAGCCCAGGATCCCCCGTGAAGCCCCAGAAGCTGACGAGAGGCCTAGAGCAGTCTCCCACAGCCTCAGAAGGAACTGACCCTGCCAGCACCTTGGCCTTGGACTTCTGGCCTCCTAACTGAGATCATAATCTGGGGTTTCCGCTGCCCAGCCTGTGTACCATGCTGTGGTGACCCCAGTTCACCAGCACTGCACAGATGACTTATGACTTGAGTTTCTAGCCCAAGCTCAGAGGTCGGGGCCGAGGAGCTGCCGGGATCCCAGAGAAGGACCTTGGAAAGGCCAGGGATGGACAGCGGGGCAGTGGCAAGAGCTGGCATTTTCATCGCTGGTGTGGTTGTAAATCACCCAGCGATTGTGCCTCTGGAAATCAACTCTACAGAAATAACCGAGATGTTTACGGCAGGCATTTACGAGAAGGGAAATTGGAAACATCCCAAATGCCTGCCAATCGAGGAAGTGCTTGGCTATCCGTGGAAGGAATGTTCTCTACTATGAAGATGACACATATATGATCTAGGTCAGGGAATGGGAACTGTGTGTGAAGTGATGTTAAATATAAAAGGCCAAACACGAAGCCGGAACTCACCCGCTGATAAAAGGCACGCTGGGAGGCCACAGAGACCACAGTGATTTGGGTGTTCACAAACAAAATTAAATGTTGTCTAGCATCGATTTCTGGTTTGGCTACTTCAGGTCCTGTTTCTGAAACCCAGGATGTTCTGGGTTCAGGGCAGGAGGGCGACATGGTTCCCTGAGCTCCATGGGCCGTCGACGATGGACAGCCCTCATGGGCCTGCGGCCTGGACATTACCCCTGTACTGGGCCCCCCTGCCCCTGCCCAGCACGGCACACATTTGCCCAAGTCCTGTCAGAGCTAACACGCTCTCCTCATCTGCCCAACCCTGAGGCCAGGGAGCAAGGGAGGGTCACATACCCCCCTGGTGCCCACCAGTACAGCAGTATGTAACGGCCAGTTGGTACTGTTACAGTGCCGTTTGCAGGGTGGGGAAGTAGTAAGAGGAAGAAGCAGAATATAAACAGCAAGAGATTCCTGAGTGTTGGTGAGGAAAGCCTTCCTGTGGCGTAGACCTCACCGAGACACATCAGAGCATCGTGGGACTCTAGCAATGGGTTCTGAAAGTGGAGGCGGCTTCAACTCGCTCTATTGAAACCACCTTGGTTACTCCGTTTTCTACCTCGAGCATGGATCCTGTTTTTAAAATTATTATTATAAGCAGGAAAAAGCCCCCACAACAATTTCATGTACAAGTCCCTATTTTCTACCAAATTGCTTAGGTCCAGATTACAAATATAAACGGACCTCCCCCGTCATTTTAATCAAAGGTAGAAAAAAATTTTTTTGCTACCACACAAATAAGCAGCAGCTTGATTTAGTTGAAATCCACAAATCCAGGCAAGCGGAGGGCCTGGTGTGGTGAGTGAGCGCGTCTGCTGGGCTGTCCAGCCTCCCCACCTGAGCCCTAGCCCAGACCCTTCTGAGCTGAGCCCACTGGGGCGGCCCAGGCTGGGTGCTCAGGCTGCTTTAAAAGAACATCCGCTTGTTAATTTACATGGGAAATAAAACTGTTGGGCCAGCCGAGTACATCTGCCGCCTGCTTAGCCCATTCCAGAAAGATCTTTTGTGGATCTGCCTGGGAAGTCAGGGGGCCAGGATGGCGGTTTTCACTGAGAGGACATCCCAGCCTCTCACTTGTGTGGAAGCCTTTACAAAACAGAACAACAAGGGTTTGGCTCTTTTGCTCAGCACTTCTGGCTGTTTTTGGCCCTACAATTTAAGAAACCCATGGACTGGTCCACATGTGATGTGGGCCCTTGGCTCTGGCTGGTTGTCAAGAATTCCTGCTCCCGAGCATCCAAGTTAGCAGAGTGCGGATGGGGATTTCCCAGGTTGTTTAGCCACCAGGTGTGTCTACAACAGGGCCGTGTCAGCCCTGTTGGCAGCCAGGCCAGTACCTGCAAGGCCAGGACAGGGCAGAGAGCCAGAGTCAGGTGCAGGGGCCCCGTCCTCCAATGGACCACAGGGATGGGGGTGGTGGAGAGAGGAAATGCTGCACCCCTCGAATGTGCCCCAGAAAGGAGGCAGTGGAAGTGCTGAGCGGCCGTGGAGAAGCAGAAGCAGGGGTTCCCTGGTTACATGAGTCTGATGCCTGCTCTGCACCAGGGCCTCCACACATCCTGCATGAGGAAGCCCCATGCCCAGGATGCAGGGTCCCGAAGTGACGTCCATCGTCAGCACTTCCCTGTTCTGCAGCCCCACTGTGGGGACAGGGCAAGACCAGACCCTCCTGCCAATCAGCCTCTCCCACCAACACCAGCTCAGCTCAGTGGGCAGAAGGTAGGCTGGTCCACTGGGCTTGGCCAGCAGAGCAGGGAGGAGGCAGGTCCCCAAAGCAAGTGCCATGGGGACAGCAGGTAATCCATGTCAAGGGCAAGTTCCAGGTGGCAGCAGGTGGTCAGGCATGGGGGAAGCTAAGAGCCCTGCAGGTGGAAACCCGGTCTGTACCCTGCCCCCAAGGGCCAGTGGGCTGTCTGTATCCAGGTGAAAGGCAGGGTCAGGGGCATACCCTCAGGTTGGACAGGAGGAATGAGAGAGTAAATGGGGCTGGGAGCCACTTGCTGGCTTGCTGCTTCTGCCCAGTGTGCAGGAGAGTGACCCTCAAGTGCCACCATGGGCTGGCATGGCCTCAGCAGTGCTGGGCACCCACGTGCAGCTGACCAGACCCCAGGCAGCTCCGGGGTTCATTCCCCCACCCCCACCCCCCTGTCCCCTGGCCAGCCTCTCTGCTGTTGTGGTTCCTCAGTAGACGTTCTATAAATGGCTTTATGAAAAAGTGTTTTCTTTTATTAGCTTTACTTGATTCTTAAGAGTCCCCACTTGGTGCCCAGGAGGCTCCTGATCTGATCACATTCTTCAAATAACTTTAAACCTGAGTGCAGCAGCAGGTGCCCCACCGGGCATCGCATGGTGACCTCGAGGTTCAGGGGACCCCCCACCACGCCTTCTCCCTGAACTTCACCCACACCCAGACCCCCACCTTTCTGGCTTCTCCCCCACAAGCTGTGCCCCAAGTGGCTTTTCCAACCCTGCAGCTGGCCGCCACCTGCCGTGCCATTCACGGACGACTGGCGCATCAGGCAGCCTATCCAGACGCAGTCCAGGGACCTGTTGCCCCACCACCTGCCTGGTCTGTGCCCTGCATCTGCATCCCAGACCCCCTGTGGGCAGGGTGGGGGTCTGCTAGGCTCCTGGTACATCGGTGGCCCTCTGCTTTGATCAAGGGCCCCATGGCCTCAGCCCCGCAGGAGTCATTCTCCACCTACAGGCGCTCCCCACCCTCCCACAGACACTCGTTCACCCCACCAGACGCCCCCTCCCCATTCAGGGAGGGCTTGGGCGCTCACCCTCCCCTGCTGGCCTGTTCCCTAGAGTCTGACCCCTCCCAGTCTCTCCCTGTCTTCCCAGAAGGCTGCCCCTTCTTGTCCCACAGGCCCACTCACTTCCACTCATGGTGCTTGGAGGTCAGTCCTTACTCTCTCATCACAGTCTGGACCCTCTGCCTGTCCCCAGCATCTTGATTGTCTGTGGAGAGCCACAGTGGAGGGCCAGAAACAGATAAGTTATTATAATAGAGTGGGCACAGTGAGCCGAGACATGTAGAGTACAGTGTCTGGAGAAGACCGAGCTGACTTCCTGTGGCAACTGGGGAGGATTTCCAAGAGGAGGTATTGAACTGGGTCTTGAAGGATGCATAGAAGTTTGCCTGGCGGCAGCGGGGTTATACTTTAGGATATAGCCCTGGGTTCTTGTCCCTGTCATTGTCTCAGTAATTCTAAGTTTCAGGTGGGTAGATGCTGCAGATTTCGAGGGAGAATGGCGCTGGTGCTCGCCTGACTGTTGTCTGTGATGTTCGAGATGTTGGGGGCCTGGCCCGTGGTCCTCACTGCACTTGCTTCTTAGCATCACCTCTTCTGGGGAGCCTGCTTGTGATCCACATCAAGCAACTGGCAGAGCCACTGGAAAGGGCGTGGATGCCTGGGGAGGGGGCAGAAGGAGACTGGAAATGGTGGTGGCCGAGAAGCTGGCTTCAAGGATGGGAGAGGGGAGGTGGGGGAGACTGGCTTAGGAGTGATGGTCATCGGGGGCCAAACTGCTTCTCTGTGCCCTCACTTCAGGTAGTTAAGCCATGGAGAGTCCTCTAGCTTGTCAGCTTTGTCAGGCACCTGACCAAGCTTTCAGGGAAACTTCCATGGGTCTTGAGCTGGAAGACTGAGCTCTGAGGGCTCCCTAGGGTCCCGGCTGCTCCTCCCTGCTCCAGGCACAGCCTCAGCTGGCCCAGGTCCTCCCTCAGAGTTAATGGGCACTGGGGTGCAGGTTTGGGTGACGAGGAAGACCAGGGTGGGGTGACCAGACTTGGGGGAGGGTAGGGCATCTCTTTCTAGAAGCTTTTTTCAAGCTGGGTCACAGGAGCAAGAGAAACCCTACCCCATAGGAGCTTTCAGAGGTGCCCCTCTCCCAGGAGGCAGGACTCTGGGAGAGAAAGACCTGCGTCCAAGAGCAGTCTGTTCTCCAGCCTGAGTGCCACCTATAAGGTCCGTTATTGAGCGCTTGCTGGATGCCGGGAGCTTGCCTGCCACGTTCCTGGTTCCTCCAGAGACTGGCTCCTGCCTGCCTGGCCCTGCCCTCATCTCAGACCCTTGCCATCACTTACCCAGAGCCCCCTGCAGAAGAGACAGTGGAGTCTGACCCGGAAGGACATGGGGCAGCAGGGCAGCTTGTCTGGGATGGTCCATCTGGCTGTTCCTCTTGTTCACTTTAGGCACATCCTGCCGTGTACCCGGGAGGATTCCCGGCTCACTGTCCCTTGGTCCTGTACTTACCCTGTCTGGACAGCAGCAGGTGGACAGGCCCTGTAGGCCCCTCCCCACTCCAGGGACGAGCTCACCTTTGGGCCCCATGGTGCCTCACCCGGCGCCCACCAGGCTTGTGAGCAGCCCTCTGGCTGTTTGGAACTTCCAACATCAGTGGGGATTGGATTCTGGCACTGGAAGCCCTGACTATTCCTTGGAGGCCTGTGAGCCGATGCTTGGGTGTCCGTGCCCTTTGGGAGCCAGAGCATAAAGGTGGCAGCTCAGCCCTGTACACCTGATACCCTCCACTCTCCTGGGCAGGAAGTGGATGGGACACCAGGGATAGGCCGGTCTGGTGAGGAGGAGGCCAAAGCAGCGTCAGGCAGACAGCCACCTGGGGCCTGGCTCAGCCTTTGCAGTGGCCCCGTGAGCTTTTGCTGCTCCTTGGGTGGGTGGGGAAACAGGCTCAGAGGGTGCAGCCAGGAAGAGACAGCAGGGTTCAAACCCAGACCTGCTTGAAGCCTCAACACGCTGTCTCCCAAGTTCTGACTTTGAAGAAGCAAAAATATAGCTCTAAGCACACCTATTGATCATAAAGACCTGGGATGTTAAGAAAATGTTCAATTAGATCTAGTGTAATATTTACTTTTTTCCCAAGGAAGTGAATAGTCCATCTTAATGAAGTTTTTTTTATTATTCTTATTGCTATTTTTTAAAGGTGAGTTAGACTTAAAAAAAATTTATTTTTGACTGTGCTGAGTGTTCATTGTGGTGTGCGGGATTCTCACTGCGGTGGCTTCTCTTGTTGCAGAGCATGGGCTCTAGGGCGTGAGGGCTTCAGTAGTTGTGGCTCCTGGGCTCTAGAGCACAGGCTCAATAGTTGTGGCATGCAGGCTTAGTTTCTCTGTGGCATGTGGGAGCTTCCCAGACCAGAGATTGAACCTGCACCCCCCTGCGTTGGAAGGGCAGAATCCTAACCACTGGACCGCCAGGGAAGGCCCCCAAGTTTTATCCCAAAAAGGATTATAGCAGAAATGTGTTCTCTATTTAAGACGTTGCTTTCCCATCACCTGGAGCCGGGGCTAAAGCAGCTGGTGGGCTTCTCAGGCTCTGTGGGCAGCAGGGGCGGGGGAGTGCTGGGTTCCAATGGGGGCTGTGCCTGCAGGGCCTCTGGGGAGGGAAGACAGAGAAGGGGCCTGTGGTCAGGGGTGTCCCCCGCCCCACTGGTTCATGTGTTCAGCCTTTGTGCCCACCTCCCGTGGCAGCCTCCAGTCTGGACCCTTCCCCAGACGTTTCCTGTTCTGGCTTTGTCTCATACCTGCTGGGTCTAATGTTCTTCGAAAATGATCTCAAATCAAATTAAACCAACGGTGGTGACAAGTCGAATACCGTGGAGGATCTTCTGATGGACCCCAGGCTCCCTCTGGCCTGTGCTCCCCACCGGCCCCAGGACCCTCATGGGCCTGCTCTCGGGGCTCTGGCTTGCTCTGCCACCTCCTGCACACCATCCTCCTCTCAAGGGTCATTGTTTGAGGAGTCACATACAGAACCTCTCAATGACCTCGGCAGCGGTCACCCCGCCTTTCAGGTTTCCTTCTCCCAGCCCTCCAGGCTGGTCTCTGCTCCTCTCAGAAGCATTGATGCTGTGGGCGGGTAAATGTCTCCTCCGCTGTGGGACTGGCTGCCTCTGCTGTGTAGTGGCGGTGGAGGATCTGGAGGAGGGACCTTCACCTCCAGCTTTGCAGCGTAATTATGTGATGCTTCTCCCTCCCTCCAGAACCTTCAGCGAGTCCCCACAGGCTGCACCTCCCTATTCCACTGTCTGGAGCCGGGCCAGCGTTCATTGCTCTGGGAGGACCCTGGGTCTCGAGGACTTGGCATAGAGTGAAGGACGGTGCTCACTGAGAGGCCCCCAGACAGGCCCTCAGTCCTGCTGGTCCGCGAGGATGCCGAGGCCAGGGGTCTCATAGGAGCTGAGTGTGCCAGTCAACTGGGATCTTCGAGCTGCTGGGAAAGAGGCCCCTGTGGGGCTGGCACGAAAGGTGGTGCCAGGAGGCTGGAAGTCTTTTGGGGAGGGGTGCCCCTTCCTCAGGGCTTCCTTGGTGGCTCAGATGGTAAAGAATCTGCCTATAATGCAGGAGACCCTGGTTTGATCCCTGGGTCAGGAAGATCCCCTGGAAAAGGGAATGGATACCCACTCCAATATTCTTGGGGCTTCCCTGGTGGCTCAGATGGTAAAGAATCTGCTTGCAGTGTGGGAGACCTGGGTTTGATCCCTGTGTTGGAAAGGTCCCCTGGAGAAAGAGAATGACTTACCACTCCAGTATTCTTGCCTGGAGAATTTCACAGATTGAGAAGTCTGGCAGGCTATAGCCCATGGGGTCACAAAGAGTCAGACATGACTGAGCAACTAACATTGACACCAGCTAACACACCCCTTCCTCATACAGATCTCTGCCCGAGGCCGGGCATCATGACTGAATGCTGGGTGTTCACTGGGGGGATTAATTGCCTCTGTTTCCTTGTTTCTCCCCAGGGGGGCTTTTTCTGTGGTCCGTCGCTGTGTCAAGCTCTGCACCGGCCATGAGTATGCGGCCAAGATCATCAACACCAAGAAGCTGTCAGCCAGAGGTAGGGAGGGAATGGCTGTGTTGGCCGGTGCGAGCCGGGGGCAGGGGGAGCCTGTGCTGGGGGACGGGGAGTGGCCTGTGGCTTCTGGGCGACACAATCGGAGCGGGATTCGTGGCTGCAGTGGGGTGTGAACAGGGCTCGCGGCTGCGCAGGGCTGGGAGCAAGAGGCACCCACACACCCTCACACCTGGAATTGCACTCTTGCTCTCGTTTAGGGACTGTGGAACCCCCGTCTCTTCTCCCCAGGGCTGGAGGGGAGAGCCATGCAACCAGGTGGCTGATGTGGTCAGATAGTGTCATCTGCCCAAGAATATGGGCCAGAGGAGGACGTAGGGACCTGAAGACTTTGGATGCTTGAGGGGCCACCTGAATGGCATGTTTCCTGACTTGGACCCTGCCAGTCTTCTGGACCCAGGGATGCACATGGGGACTCATCTGACTGTCCTGGGAGGGCTGGTGGCGGGTGCCTGAAGGGATGGATGTGATGCTGGCCACGAGCTGGCCCTGGGCATGTGGCCTCACCCCATCTGGCACTTTCCAGGCCCTTGCTGGGGGACAGCCTGTTCTGGACAGACAGACAGACCCCTGATCCAGTGGTGTTCCATGTGGTGGGGGTGGGCAAGATGTGGGGGGAGGGGATGACATGTGGTGAATGAGTGTGACAAGGCCATGGTGGAGGTGCCTCCCCGAGCAGGTGAATTCAGAGCACAGAGGTGAGGGGACAAAGGCGGGGAACCAGGGAAGGAGTCTGGTGGGACCTGCCACCCCCCAGTGCTGTGGGGATCCCACGGATCTCTAACCGAGGATTAGACAAGAGGGGCTGGATGAGCCCTGGGCAGACAGTGCTGAGTTAAGTCCTCTCCCACCTCCTCCCATGCACACCCACGACCCTGGTTAGCATCCAGACACAAATCTAATTGAGAGGCTCCTTCTCCTCCAAGAGGCCCTGACTGTCGGCAGTCCTGGCCCACATCCCGCCCTGCGGTTGGTGCAGAGAACGCCTCCGTCTGTGGGGTCTGCAGCTTCTAGCCCAGCAGTCTGCGGGGGCGAACGGCTGAGCCTGCTGTGTGGTTTGCTGAGCCGTGTGTGGGTGTTTGGGTGCCTGCTGTGTACCAGGCCTTCGGGGCTGAGTGCTTCCAGGGGCAGGCGCTCCGGTCCCAGCCCATTTGAGAGGCTGGTTGTGCACCAGTGGGGTCAGGCCTGCGTCATC
>NW_011495058.1:4737200-4738397 GCF_000754665.1 Bison bison bison
GTCAGTCCTGCGTCCTCATTTTTGCTGCTGATGCTAGGAGGGGACGGGTGACACAGGGCACTGTGGAGACAGGAGGTCTTGGAGCCAGTGCAGCCCTGGGGCGTGTGTGGTAGGAAGGCTCAGATCCTGCAGCTAGACTGATAACAGACTGATAACAGCAATAACACGAAGGCTAATATTTACCCAGCGTTTGCTGTGTGTACTGTACTGCCAGATGCAGGGCTGCTTCTGGGTTCCCTGACACTGGGTGGGCGGCACTGGTCGGATACCGTTGTCACACGTGTTTGGGAGCTGTGTCCGCACACGTTGAGTTTCTAAAGTAGGAGGAGCACTCTGCTTCATTCCCTAGGCTTGTGCCAGGCCACAGGAGGTGAGAGAGCCCACCTTCAGGTGCCCCCTGGACTGTTGAGGGAGACCTTCACTCATTCGCCAGCTTTACCCAGCACCTCCCACGTGCCTGGCACTGAGGACAGGGTGATGAGCAAACACATCCAAACAAACCACTCCAGCCCCATCTTCGGGGTGGGAGCCCAGGGAAGAGCACAGGAGATTGGATGGGTCTTGAAGGATGAATAGGAGTTTGTGAGGCTCAAGCAGAAAACCACTTGAGTATGAGTATGTTTCCATGGAATCCGGCAGCTCCTTTCAAGTATATTCACATTGCACTGTTTATACCATTAAAGTGAAAGTGTTAGTCGCTGAATCTTGTCCGACTCTTTGCGACCCCATGGACTGTAGCTTGCCAGGCTCCTCTGTCCACGGGATTTTCCAGGCAAGAACACTGGAGTGGGTTGCCATTTCCTACTCCAGGGGATCTTCCCAACCCAGGGATTGAACCTGGGTCTCCTGCATTGCAAGCAGATTCTTTACTGAGGATCAAGAGCAGTGGAAGTCTGAAATTGCCCCATGTTCCACAATTACCGCCTGCTCTTTCTTTTGCCCCCTCAGCAGCAGCCCTGCTGCCCGCTTCCTGACAGCCAGCCGGCTCTCTGCCCTTGAGTCCCAGAGGCTGGGCCAAAGAGATCCTGGCTCACGGCGCCATTGTGGGGCTGTGCAGACCTGGGGCTCCGTCAGCCCTTCTTCCGGCCTCAGTGTCCCAGCCGGACACGGCTCGGGTTGGGTGGTGGGAGGCAGGGCAGCTAGCCAGGGCTGGTCTGGAATTGGAGCAGCCAGCTCTCGCCTGCTGTCACGTCCCCC
>NW_011495058.1:4738497-4741884 GCF_000754665.1 Bison bison bison
CTCCCTGCTTTGCCTCCACGCTTGGGCCCTTGCATTGCTCAGGTCTGTGAAGGTCTTGGGCATTCCTCCCACCCTGTTAAACTCATTATCATGAAAAATTTCAACACCCCCAAATATAGATAAAATGATAGAATGAGCCCCCAGCTTCAACACAGCAGTTTTCAACACTCGGGCAATTTTGTTTCATCTGTAACCCTCCCCATGCTCCACCTCCACTCACGTATCTTGCGGCAGATCCCAGACTACCCGTCGTTTTACCACAGTGATCAGCACGTTTCTCTAATGGAAAAGGATTCTAAAACCAACCAGCCACCTCCCTGCACAGGGACCCAAGGGTCTTCTGATCCTCCCCAGCCCCTTTTCAAGCTGAATGGGCATCTGGAGGGGTAAGAGGAGAGGGTCTTGGACCCCTGACCCTCATCTGCATGCTGCGTGTGGGCCAGCAATGGGGTTTGGCTGATGGGTTTGGTGTGGTTGCTACGTGGCCTTGGCCACATGGTCCTGACTGCCTCAGTGTGTGACCTTGGCCGTGTTACTTAGCCACCCTGTACCTCAGTTTTCTCAGTTGTAAAATAATCGCTACCCCAGAGGGGCATTGTGAGAGAGAGAGGAGTGAGGTACTTTGGAGTCAGCCTAGCACAGTGCTGCCCGAACACCCTTTGGTTTCTTTCGCGTTTCTTGCCAGACTATCCTGCCCAGCCTGCAGGCTCTAGGACTCCTCCTCCAGGAAGCCTCCCTGGCTTCTCCCAACCAGCTTAGAAACCCAGAAGCCTGAAAGCAGTCACTTTACAAATTTTTCCATTGATCATTTGCTCCTTGAGGGCAAATGCAGAAGTTCATCTCTGCACCTTCCCAGATCCCAACCCAGAGGCTGGGAAAACACATGTATGAACATCCCACCCTCTTCTTACTACCCTTTGAGGGCTGGCTACATAAAACCCAAAGTTCTCACCTGGCCTGAAACTCTGCCTTTGGCCCTGTCTTCTCTCTCTGTCCCAGCAGCTCTGGTCAGGCACTGGCTTCTTCTGGTTCTATATACCCCAGGGCCTTTGCACATGCCTTCTCTGAGGCTCAGACAGTAAAGAATCTGCCTGCAATTCAGGATACCCAGGTTTGATACCCGGGTCAGGAAGATCCCCTGGAGAAGGGCATGGCAACCAACTCCATTATTCTTGCCTGGGAAATTCCATGGACAGAGGAGCTTGGCATCTACAGTCCACGCAGTGGCAAAGACTTGGACACAACTGAATGACTAACAAGTTTCACTTTCCTTCTAGAAATGCTTTTCCTGAACTTTGTACCTGCTTACCTCCTGTTGATGACACTTCCTCAAAGGGGTCTCCCTTGAGCCTCCAGTAGGAACCTGGGACCCAAGCACCCTGTTTTTATTTGATGGCTGTCTCACCCACTACACTGCCAGGCCTTGTGGGCAGGACTTCATCTGTTTCGTTCACCATTGTATCTCCTACCCTCCACCCAGGCCCTGAGAGGTGGTGAGCTCTCCATAAATCTTTTGGAATGAGTGAATGCTTTGAGTGAGTGGATTTTGAAGGAGCAGGCGTGCAGCCTATACTGCAGTCAGGTTAGTCTCCCAGGTGTGAAGCTGGGATAGGGATTGGGTGGAGCAGCATCAAGAAGAAGGTGTGCTGCAGGGTTGGGTTTGCAAGGGAGATCCCTGGCCACCAAACACCTGAGCATCTGGGAAGTCCAAGTCCAGGAGAAGTTCTGTGGCGAAGCCAGAGAGTGGTCAGGAAGCAGGGAGGGGAGGCCCGGAGCCCGCTGCTCCTCCCTGAGTCCTGGTGTTCACCTCGCAGCCTGCACCTGCGGCGTCCTGCAGGGTCAGACTTGATCCACACAGAGAGTCCTGACTCCAGACAGCCCTCCCTCCTGAGAAAGGCCATTCAGAAATGCTTGCCCCAGCTGTTGTCCTGGAAGGTGGGGGCAGGGGATCCATGGGTAGGGAGTCTTCTAGGCAAGTGGGAGAGTGGGGAAGTGGAGATTAGACTCAGAGGTTGGAGGAGAAGCCCCTCTTCTGCCCGCTTCATTTTCCGTGCAATGCGGAGGGGCCTCACCCAGCCCTGCAGTGAGGGGGGTCCACTCCTGATCCGAGGAGACTGGCTTAGTCCTTCAAGGCTTCTAGTGATAAAGAAAGTGGCAGGACGATGCTGGCGCTGGACACAGAAAAACTGTCCCACCTGGTAACTGACAGTTCTTGGAGCCACGAGGACACTGCAGATTACATCCAGCTTGTGCCAAAGGCAGTAAGAGTTAGATTTTTTAAATTTAATACTTAATTAAGTAGAGGATTGTGAGACATTCAGAGTCTGTGAATGTACTGAATAATAAGAGATTATTAAACTACCATTAACAAAAGCAGTTAGAGGAAAATTAATTGACGGGGGTGGTGGGGGTAAGACGATCATCATCAGGCACTTCTTGTTGCTCCCGCCTCCCTCTCCCCTCCCCTTGCTCCTTGTCAGCACCAAGTGGTTGCTCTTTAGGGCTCGTTTGGTGGCCATTTGGAGGACACCCTGTGGACCGAGGTCTTTTAGTATTCACTGGCCCCGAGTGTCTTTAGTTCTCATTGGCCCTGAGCAGGTGTCCCAGAAATGACCCCGGTCAGCGGATGACCTAGAGGAAGAAAGGAGGGACACGCCTGCACTGGAGCGGGGGCTCAGGCCCCTGGGTATTGTGCCCTGACCCTCAGCAGCATTTTCTCGAGGTCAGTGGTGGGAGGCCTGTGCCACGGAAGAGGAAACAGAACCCCACAGAAGCAAAGTGGCCCAGGAACCCACGGTTGTGATGGCAGCTCCAGTTTTCACCCAGCTGCCGAGGGTCGCAGGGGGATCAGGTGAGGGCTGACCTCCCAGGTGGGAGGCTGACCTCATAGTGGGTGCTCACCGCACAGCTGGGGGACTCACCCTACCCGTGAGAAGGCTGAGGCCACCGATGAGATCGGGGCTCACCTCTGACCCTCCTCACCCCAGGCTGATGTTCGGTTTACCTCCAGCTACCTTCACGTAGGGTCACGCCCTTCGCAGGGTCCGGATGGCCCCTTCTGCCTTGGGGAGCGCCCCAGTCGGCGGTAATGGGGAGGAGTGTATCTGGTCTCTAGGGGCTCTGGGGCTGAGCCTACACCCCTGGCCAAACCTGCCCGGGCCCCTGCTTTCCTGCTGCAACCCGTGCTGCCGGTTTCCTGTCGGCCCCCACGACCCACAAGCAGGAAGACATCCCGAGACAGAGGATAATGGGCGCCGGGAGTTCGCGGAACTGGGTTACTGGAGGACGCGCCGCCGGCTCCGCATTGCAGGGGCGGCTGAGCATGCGCAGCGGGCGCTGGGGCGCCCTCCCTCCTTTCCTTCCCTCCTCTCCCCTCCCCTCCTCACC
>NW_011495058.1:4742064-4743237 GCF_000754665.1 Bison bison bison
TTGTGTGTTTTTTTTTTTTTTGAGCACACCATGCCGTATGTGGGATCTTAGTTTCCCAACTAGGGATCAAACCCGTGGCGCCCTGCAATGGCAGCATGGAGTCTTAACCGCTGAACGATCAGGGAAGTCCCAAACGGGTCGTTTTGTGTTTTATCAGGCAATGCTAAACAGAACTGTTGAGAGAACAGGTCTTTGTCATTAATTTGTTAACCAAACAGGCTAAGTCAAAACTTCCCCAAACTGGGCGAAGGCAGAGGAGGAGAAGGAAAGGGGTGGGGGCCAGGCTTTGTGGGCAGGAGTCCTTAGGGACACCCCCTCCGTGTTCTTGGTGGCCTCACCTGTGAGGAGGCGAGAGTGGCAGCTCTGTGGCCCAGCTGATGCTTCTGGGGTGTGTCTGGTTCTGGGGCATGGCTGTCCCTGTGAACCCCAGGTCCTGTAGGCTCTGGGGCCTGGTGGCTTGGATGATACACATGCTCTGTGTAGTCAGGCTGCAGCAGTTCCCACCCCACTGGGCTGTAGAAGGTCAAGGGAGTATGGGGAGGTGGCCCAGCCCCAAAAGGAGGGTTGGTCCAGGGTTATTGGGAAATGTTCCTGAGCTCCTGGGCTCGCTGGAGGTTGTTTCATCGGTTGTTCCTGTCATCCCCCCAATCTGAAGAGCTCCTTCCTACCACCCCTGCCCACTCCACATGCACCAAGAGCTCCCTCCAGGGGTTCAAGGGGCACCCGCAGGTTTGAGGACCCGATTTCTGTCCCACTTTACAGCTGACAAAACTGAGGACATGAGAGGATAGTCATTTATAGCCGGATCACCTCTTTTTTGCCTGTTAGTCAAGGTGGGAGCCCGCCATAGGATCATGGGCACTACCAAACCCAGGACATGGAGCCCAGAGAGCTGAGGTGGACAGCAGGCTGCGCCACACAGGCTCAGAGCCCCGGGAGGCCACTGCATGTCACACAAGCTACGCGGGACAGTGAGCAGCAGACTCCGCGAAGCAGGCTTCATGGTGATGAGAGAGTGGGGTGCCACTCGTTCCCCCAGGGGGCCGTGGCCGCTTGTTTGAATAATTCCTTGCCTGCAGGGGGCTGAGGCCACCAGTGGGGGACAGGTCAGGTCTGAGCCTGGGAGAAACGCCACTTGGCTGGAGGAACAGGGTGGGGTGCCTACAGCTAGGC
>NW_011495058.1:4743337-4744024 GCF_000754665.1 Bison bison bison
CCCTTCCCCTTCCCTCCCTTCCCCTCCCCACTCTCCCTCTCTCGAGCACCCCTCCCTCACCTGAGCACCCTTACGGGGCCATTCCGCAGCCCTGCCCCCTCCCTTGCAGCTCCCAGGGCCCCAGGGCCCCAGCCAGGGCCTCACTGTATAATGTCCTAATTTCAAATAAAAAATGATTTTTTAGAATAAGTATGTCCTAGGCCCCCAGCCAGCCTTTGGTGCACCTTACTCTGGAGTAGGGGCTCCAGGTGACCCTGGGCAATGGGAGGGGGTTTCCCCAAGGACCCAGAGGGTGCAAAGGAGTGGGGGTCCCTCCCTTTGCCCCATGGTCAATCTTTAACTGGACAGACCCATTTCTCCCAGATTCTGTTGTCAGGGCGTGGGTTTGTGTGGAGTTGCAGGTGTCCTGGTGCAGGTGGGGAGGGAGTAAGAGGGAAGGTTGGGGGCTCTTGTGGGAGGTGACCCCCCCATTCCCATCCCACTGGGAGGATGGGGGAGCAATGAGGGAACCAGACAAGGGTGGCCAGATTTTGCAGTTAAATTTGAATTTCAGATAGGCAATAAAAAATATTTGAAGACAAATATGTCCCAAACTGCACGGGACATGCTTCTATTAGAAAACTGTTTACCTGCGCTTGGGACATATTTATATTAAAAAAATACTTGTTGCTTATCTGAAATTCAGAT
>NW_011495058.1:4744124-4745710 GCF_000754665.1 Bison bison bison
AGGGGCCCTCCCGGTTTCACCAGACTTCAGGGCAGTGCATCACACGGGGCCTCAATCACGAGATGCCACGACTTAAGGCAGTGGTAACATGCTGCATAATGACAGCTCTGAGCCTGAAGAGGGCGCCTCTGCTCCCTGGAGGAGCCACTGAAAGGCAAGACCAGAGGGATGGTGGAGTGAGGGCTCTGAGGACCACATGGCTGGCTCAGAGGCCTCAGTGCCGCGGGGTGGGGAGCCGCACAATGTCGGCCGAGCTCCCAGGCACCTGGCAGCTTGTTCATGCCCCTCGAGAGCCCTTTCTTTGTTGCAGAGAGGCAGTGGCAGCTGCAGGACGCACACAGGCGCCCTTGCTGGGCCGTGTGGCTGCCAGGTGATGCTGGTGTGATAATTGCTGGTTGCCTTTTAGAAACAAAATCTGCTACAAGAAGCTACGGTGGCAGCTGTTCTTTTCATCCTCATGGCCCTGCCGGTGCCACCAGGGGCTGCAGCGAGACTAGACTTTCCTGGGGCCCCCAGTGCTGGGTGCAGAGCAGGTTGAGATGCCCCCAGGACCCTAGGGCTCCCTGGGTGAGCAGGCTGGGCTCAAGCATGTCAGCCTGCTGACGCCTTGAGAAGCCTGGTGGGAAGGCCTTGGGATGGCTGAGGCCTCTGGGCCAATCCCCCTGGGTGGTGGCCCAGCCCCACTACCCCCACTCTCCAGCCTTCCCGGGGTCCATCGGAAAGTTGGGAGCGATGTTAATAGCAGCCGAGGGCCCTCAGCAGTTCTGCAGGCCTGTGAAGAGCCCAAGAGCTGGTCTGTAAACAGCAAGCTCTAGTTGCAGTGGTCCTGAGGTACTCCTGTGCCCTGGAGTGGAGGAACCACCAGGGTCTCAGACCGTGCTCCCCTGCGATCTTCATCCTCCCCCTGAACCAGCTTGTACCGGGTGACAGTGACCGGATGGTCAGGCCCTGCTGCAGGATGCTGCGCTGCCCCTGGACTCGGGCTGGTTTGTCCCATACGTCCCAGGCCTGGGAGCCCTGTCAGGAGGCAATAGCCGCCGAGGTCCTGGCCTGGTGATGTCCTTCCTGAAAGACCTGTCCTCCTCTGCAGCCTTCCATCCTGTGCCTAGAAAGGGGATGAAACCGAGGTTGGAGCCTCCAGCATCACCGTTGCTGATCTGAGTGGTTGTGACCAAACACCAGGGATCCTGCACCAGCCAGAGACAGGGTCACCCCTCCCCTGGGTGGGGGGAGGCCAGATGCTGACGCTGTCCATCTCGGGAGGTTTGAGGACAGCTCTAGCCTTCGGGGGGAGGGGGAAGCTTCCATGTCCTGTCCTGTGTCTAGCTGTTGGCTCCGCAGGATAGGCGCGGCCCAGGCTCCCGTTCCCTCCAGGCTAAACCAGGAGTGGGCTCAAACTGGCAGATGCTGGTGCTTACACTTGAACTGGCCTCTGTCTGCCCTGGTGCACCCACCCCCAGGCCTGCCCACACCCTTCCTGGGACCCTGAGGATCCTGTAGGTGGTGGCACAAAGTGCCCAGGCTGAGGGCACCGTGGACGGTGCCAGAGTTTCTGTTGTGGACTCCACTGGCTGCTCTGAAAGGCC
>NW_011495058.1:4745810-4747676 GCF_000754665.1 Bison bison bison
GTATTCTGTTAGATTCCGACCCAGCACTCGGAACCATAAGAGCTGCCCGCCTGTGTTCCCGTGCTGTGTCCCGCTGGACTCTCACAACTTTGGGACATGTGAGTTAAGGACTTGATGCTGGGTAGTGATTAACATGAGCCTGAAGGAAATGGGATGTGGATGTCCATGAGCCTCTGAAGATTCTAGAAAGTTCTGTGCCATCCAGTGGTGTAGGCGGTAGAGACAGGTGGGAAGGAGAGGAGGGAACCTGAATGAGGAATCCCAGGGCCCAGCGGGGCGGCTCACCTGGGGGACAGTGGGTCCTTATTCTCATGTGCAGCCATAGAAGCCCCTGGGGAGGAGAGGGGAGACAACTGCTGGGGTGCTGAGTGTTGCCTTGGAAAGAGGCTGGAGGAGGGAAGCAGGAAAGGCAGGGAGGATGACAGGCCAGGTGCCCAGCTCTGCAGGGCAGGCTGCGGGGAGGGGCTAGCTTCTGAGGGAGGGGCCAGCAGTGGGGGTTTCCTTTCTTCGGTGGCCTCTCTCCGGACACACTCCCTAACCCTTTTCACACATGGGAAAGAGACTCGAAGCACAAAGCTTGGCCCTGTTTAGGGCCCTGTGCCCAGTATCCCCATGGTCACTTGAGTCTGGCCCATAAGTGAGCCTCCCGTGCCCCAGCTTGATGATGTTGGTGTGAGCCTGCCACACATGTGGTTTAGCCTGGAGGAAATGGAGCCTGGGCAGCACCCACCCTGTGGAGCCAACAGCTGGGCACAGGATAGGATGTGGGAGCTACCTGCCACCCTCTGAAGGCTACGGCTCTCCTCAATCTCTGGAGGTGGGCAGCATCAGCATCTGGCATCCCCCCATCTGGGGGAGGGTTGGCTCTGTCTCTGGCTGGTGCAGGACACCTGGCATTCGGTCACAGCTGCTCAGGTGAGGACAGGAAGGCAGCCGAGGGCAGGGGCTCCTGCTTGGGCACCCCACAGCTGTGTCTTCCTGCTGCGCCCGCACCGCATGTTCAGGCGGGTGATTCTACAGACAAATCGCTGCCTGGGGCCTGGCCACACACACACTCCCACACCTCGTAGCCTGAAGGCCGGCCCAGTCCACCCCTTCCCTGTGGGCACCCTTCTCCCCTGAGACCTCAGCCACAAGGGGTGGGTGTTCCACACTTCGTGCAGGATGACCCCAGGTTGGGGCTTGACCCTGGTATGTCACTTGGACCCCCGTTGGCTCAGTGTCCAGTAGCTGCCAGGTTTGGTGTGGTGTCCTAGGCAGCAGCTACAGTGGCCCATGACCTCTAGCCGGTGCCCTGATATGTTCCAGCCTCCTTGTCCCTGGCCAGGAGTCCAGTAGCCACCCTGGAAGAGAGAGCAACCCAGAGCCCCCTCCATGTGCTGGGCAGTGTGGACCATCCACGCAGGATTTCGTGTTCGATCCAGCATGACACATGCTCGCTTCTGACTTCCTCACTTGTCCCAGGCTGAGCCGGGGGAAGCTGGTGGCAGCCCCTCCCGGTGGCTGGGCCTCCTGTCCTTCCTCCGCCGCGCCCGGCGCCTCACGGGTGTCCTTCTGCCGGTCACAGCACTGCTGCTGCTCCTGGCAGCTGGCAAGGGGCCAGCCACCCACCCACGTCCCTCCTGTCGCCCTTCTCCTGGCTCCTTTCACCCCCCACCCCACTCTACTGTGAGTCACCCACAGCCAGGGAGCAGGTGGAGGCTGGGGGGTGGGGATGACAGCTGTCACCGGGCCTTGGGTCCAGTCCTGATCTTGGGGACACAGCCCTCTGGGTGCCTGTTTCCTGCACCGTGACTGTGCCCCACCCTGCAGGGTGCAGGCATCCTCTCCCGCCTCCAAGGGCTGCATCCCCCCTCCTGCCCTCAG
>NW_011495058.1:4747776-4756966 GCF_000754665.1 Bison bison bison
GCAGCCTCCTCTTCGTTCTTGACTCAGCTCTAGGTTCTCCCATCTGGGGGGTCTGTGGCTGCGGGCGCCCGCCTCACTGATGAGTTTAGGATAGTACAGAGCTGGTTTGAGTCTCCCGCTGCCATTCTTCAGGGCATCAGAGTGAAACAGCTAACGCTGAGACCACCAGGTGGAGCCCGCGGCCCGATGGCTGTGTGTGGCCGCGCCAGCCCCGTCCTGCTCCTTGGGGGTCCCCTGCCCATTTCCTTCCTGGTGGGTGGTGGGTGCCAGCTACAACAGAGTAGCAGCCCCATATGGACCTGTCCCCGCCTCCTGGGGCCTCCTGGGGTCTGGGAACTGCACCGGGCCACCTCCCTTCCCGGGTCCCCTGGCCACCCACCTTGGGGACCTCCATGATGGGGGGGCACGCCTGGCACTAAGATCAAGGTAGAATCACTCAGAAGCTTCCAGGCCCTGCGTTGCCAGGGACACAGGCTGCGGAGCTGCTGGCTGAAGCTTCGTGGGCTGTGGCAGGAGCTTAGGGTGCAGGAGCCGCTGATCACAGGTCCCATGTAGCTGGTGTCTTTGACTAAAGATCTTTTTGTTTTGTTGGATAAGCACTTTCATGGGGTGTAAGTGAATGCTGTGTTTTATCAGGGGGTGTTTCTCTGGCAGGAGAAATAAATAGCTTGTTTCTGCCTCTGCTGACTCTGGGGAGCAGGTGTAAATGTCATGTGTGTGCATCAGGTTGCCCTAGACGCACCACACCAGTCATCTTTGGCTACCAGCCCACAGATACTTAGGTGGGTCTCCATGGGTGCAGATCCATAAGATGCCTGAGCTTTTACAAGATGGCTGAACTCGGGAGTTCCCTTTTAGAGCATCACATCAGAGGGGGTGTGAGAACTGAAGCTGTACCCCCAGGAATGGCTGCTGGCTACTGCTAAGTCACTTCAGTCGTGTCTGACTCTGTGAGACCCCATGGACGGCAGCCCACCAGGCTCCCCTGTCCCTGGGATTCTCCAGGCAGGAACACTGGAATGGGTTGCCATTTCCTTCTCCAGTGCATGAAAGTGAAAAGTGAAAGTGAAGTTGCTCAGTAGTGTCCGACTCTTCACAACCCCATGGACTGTAGCCCACCAAGCCCCTCTGTCCATGGGATTTTCTAGGCAAGAGTACTGGAGTGAGTTGCCATTTGGCAGACTCCTCCAAACCCCCTCTCTGGCATCCCTCGTGAGTCCTCCCACCCCCTACCCTGCTGTCCTTGGGGCTCATGGTACTGCTGCTCTACTCCTTGGGACCCAGGATGGGTGTCCCCGGGCTTCCTGGGACATGCTCAGTCTGTGGGTGGGAGGAGGGGAGAGAGGCCTCCCTTCAACAGGGTGGGGTTCTGGAGGCTGGAGGGAGTTTGGCTTGCACCCTCACTCCCTGACCCTTCATTCTTCCACACCCTGATTCAGAGGTTACCCTGAGACCCGAGAGCCAGTGTGCGTGAGGGGAGATGAAGGAACCAATGTGGGAGAGGGGACCCAACACTGTCTGGGGGCAGGATGCATAGGGGTGTCAGTGGGGTGGATTCTCAGGGCTCACTCATCCTTGGATGCAAACCTGCACAGGTGTGGGACACATGCCGAGCCACATACCAATGTTAGTAACTGAACACTAGCTGACATGGCAGTGAGTCACAAGCAGCAGGTGCCTGGGTCTCAGGGCAGCTCTGGACACCCAGACCCTTCAGGGGCACCAGGCCGCAGCTCTGGGAGGGCCTTTTTGAGCCTCTCAGCTGGGCTCAATGCCCCCATGACCTCTAGAGCCCTGGAAGTTGCTGGTTGGCCTCTGTTGAGGTTGCTCACCGCCCGCCCAGCCAGGACATCACTGCAGTGGGCATGGCAGGGTCTGGCTGCTCAAGAGGACTCTTGGACCTCCCTCAGGAGGGAGCACCAGGCTGGGGTGCCCAGCATGCTGAGGGGTCCTGGTTGGGGTGGGCAGCCTTCTGACTGTGTTCTTTTCATGGGCTGCTCGGTGGTCACTGCTGTGGTCTTCTGAGTCCAGACAAGTCTCTGGGGCCAGAGTTCTGGGAGGGAGGCGGGTGGCAGGCTGATCAGGTGCGGCAGCCCCGAGAAGCCACAGAGCTTGCTCCGGGTCGCTGGCCCATCATATGTCCTGCTGCCCACCAGGGGACGGCTTAGGTGGAGTGTCCTCCCAGGTTCTCACTGACAGTTTCGGGCTGGGATGCACTTCTTGTGCGAAGCAGACTGGGTTAAATTTGACTCCCCCAACCATGTCTATGGTTGTCTATTACGATGTTAATTTTGAAATTCAGGGATAGTAGCTCCTCGACTTTGTAGAGGGGCATCCCTGGTAGCTCAGCTGGTAAAGAACCTACCTGCAATGCAGGAGACCCCGGTTCGATTCCTGGTCAGGAAGATCTGAAAGCAAATCAGAGAATGTAGGCAGAGTGGGATGCTGGGTTCTTCCTCCCACGGCCACATGCCTGGCCCGAGGTCAGCCTACTGGACTGGAGAGCGACAGCCTCCTTCTCCAGCCCCTTCCTATGGCTTCTGATTCCCATCCAAGGTCACAGAATATCAGCTTAGATTTTCAGGGCAAATATTTCAGCAGCTTTTAGAACACACCTTCATCATATTTAACCACTGACTTTGTGCTTACTGGAGACAGGACCAAATTAAACAAAACAAAACAATATTTTTCCCTGTGTCAAAAGTAACACAAGGTTGTTGTCAAAGGTGGGGAAAGAATATAAAGAATAAACTTACTCATAATTCTGCCACCCACAGCAAAGCAGTTATGATCTTAATGAGATGCCTGCACTTGGACTTTGACCAACTTAGAACATGTGTTGTGATACAGAGTTTCAGAGCTGCTCTCTGGTCAAGTGCTGCTGTGCCTGATATGGAAAGGAGACAGCCAAGAGGGTCAAAAACCTGCGTGGCCATGGGGTAGACATCTGCACCTGGGCTGGGCAACCTGGTGCCCCTTCTTGGCCCCAAACAAGTAATTTATCCCCCAAACACACTCAGGAGTAGGTCAAGATTTTTGGGATGGGGCTCTGCCATTGATGATAAGACTCAGTAATAAAATGACCTGCTTCCCAAAGATGGGTCTCCACATGAATTTTCTCCTGACTTTTAATTTTATGACTGCAATCAGGCAATTTTTCCAGGAAAGACGACCACCCCTGCTCTTATCACCTTACCATCCTGGGTTTTTTCTGACCTCAGCCTTGCTCCGGCCCTGTCTGCATGTAGATGAGCTATTCATTAGCCGTCCACATCAGGAGGAAATGAGCTATGACATTATGGGGACAGGGACAAAACTGGAATATGGACTGTAGGTTGGACTGAGTATTGTATCTGCATTGGATTTAGTGAGTAGGGTAACTGCATTGAGATTACGTAAGAGAACGTCCTTGTTCTTACAAAACACACACCGAGCTGTTAGCCTGGTGAGAGGAGATGAAGTACGGGGCTTACTTGCTCATGCTGCAGAGGAAGTTAGTACGTGCATGGGAAGAACAGAGATGATACAGAAATGCCCCATCCATTAGCACTTTGTGCTATTCTTGCAGCTTAAAGTTTGAAAAAGTCTTCAGATAGTGTCAAATAAAACACTAAGCAAGAACAGAACAACCCCTGAACCCACCAGCCTGCACTTCCAGGCCTCCCTACTCCGGCCTGCGGGGGAGCTGCCATCCTGGCTGTTGCAAGGACCACTCCCCTCCCCTCTAGAGTGAGCCTCGCAGATAGGACCCTGACCCCCACCCTGTTAGGTTTGGTGAAGCCTGTTTATGAGCTTCATACAGGCGGAAAAGTGGAAGCCACGCCGCTTGTGTCCTTCTGTAGCTGTTTTCCACGTATCCTTCCGAATGGTGGGTGACTCAGGCTTCATCTTGTCTACTGATGCTGTACCTGCCCCCAGCAGGATGGGGGGCGTTTGCTGCATTGGGTATGGAGGTGAGGGCAAGATGGAGATGGAGTGAGGCAAGACGTGCGGGTCTGTCCCGAAGGCCCACCCACTGCCCTGTGGTTTTGCCAGAGCCCTCCCAGTCACAAGGGGTCTGGAAAGACAGGTGGGAGCCAGATGAGCAGCTCAGGGAGGTGTTAGCATTTCTGGGCGGCGGCGGGGGTCGGGGGCGGCGGGCTGAGTGCCCATCCTGAGAGGAGGGAGAGCCTGCTGGATCTCCTGGAGATGTTCTGTCTGCAGGCATGACTTTCCCTCTCTAAAAGGGCACATGCCTGTTTGCAGGTATGTCCATGTTCAGGGCTGTCCTGAGGCTCCCAGCCCACCACCATCACGCAGCCCAGTGAGAGCTGACCATAGAATGGCAAGGGGGCGCCCTTCCTACAGGAAGACTTGGTGGCTGGGTCTTCCCCATCTGCGCAGTCCACCCGCTTCCCAGCAGAGCCAGGGATGGGCGGGCAGGTCTGAGGAGGCCTGCCCAGAGGCTTTACTGCTTCTGAGAACATGTTGTGATTAGCCCATTAACTGAGTCCCGCTAGTGGGGCTGTCAGGACTTCCCTAGTGAATCAGGTGATCCTGTGGGCTTCTCTGGTATATTACTGTCCTCAGGCCCTCACTGTGAAGGGCCCAGGGCAAGCAGGGGTGGGGGCAGGTGTTCCAGGCCCCGGACGCCCCCTCTCCAGTCACATCCCACCCCGGGGCAGCCCCCTTCCTGATCCCCCGCCTTTGTTCGCCATCCGGCCGCACGTGTGCCAGTGCCCTGCTTGTTGGCCTCGACGTGAATGAAGTGCAGTTTGGGTCTTCCTCTGTGAGCGGCTTCTTCCACTTGGCCTCATGTTGGGAGACTGGGGTGATATGCACACGGATGGGTGTGTTCTGTTGTGTGATTTATTTCTGCCTTCTCTGGTCTGTGGAAATAGGTTTTTGTGGGGGTTTTTTTCAGTTTTTTGCCATTATAATCTCATCAGCTTTAAAAATCCTCCTGGCACCTCTGTTTGTTTGAAATATAAAACTTCTGGCTGATAAGTTGCTCAGCCCTTGGGGGCAGGGAATTGAGGTTCTGTGCTTCTGGGGGTGGAAGGAGGCACACAGGGCTGGGCGAGGAGGGGTAGTTTCAGGATCAGTAGCAGTCTTGCCTGGGGCGACTTCCTTCTGAGGCTTTTTTTTTTGGATGACTTAGGGAATTTTTATTTCTCTCAAGCTTTCTGAGTAATGGTTGTTAATTTTTAAGGCTTGGTCCGAAGTCTACCATTTTGAAAATCTGGGGATCATGTTGCATACCCATGACCACTTTGTTTCATAAATTTCAAAAGGACTCTCTAAAACATAATTTTAGGGAGCCTCATCTTGCCTGTGTAAAAAGTTAGATCCTGTGGAAGGTCCTCTGAGGCCTTGACCCTTCTTCCTGCTGACCTGGCATCGACACCAGGACCCGTCAAAACCCAGGCCTGTGTTTTGTAGGTTGTGCGTGGGGTGGGGGGCAGGTTTGCCAGGTCACACATCCTTCCGCACATGTCCCTCCAGAGGAAGGCCTGGCCCCAGACTGACCCCGCACACTGGTCGGACGCCCCCAGTCGGCCGACAGTGCTGCTCTGCCAGCCCACGGCTGCCTCTGATGAACAAACTAGGCCTCAGCAGAAAGCTCCACAGAGAACAGAATTAGGACAGATAAGGAAAGGATTAAATTGGTGCTGTCAGTTCTGTTGCTGACAGCCGGCATTTTCTCTTTCTGCACCACGTGGGGGAAACTTTTGGCCCCGAGTGAGCACCAACCATGCCTCCCCCGGGCCTCTCGCTCCAGGCCCTGGGCAGCCTATTCCAGCGCCAGCGCTGCCAGCTGGGGGTCCGGGCGTGGGGAGGGGGCACAACCTGACATGTCCCCTGGGCAGGTGGTGGTCAGCCGTGTAGACATCGCAGGAAGTGTTGGCCACGTGCCCCAGCCGTGAGTCTTGTTGGCCGCCCGTCCAGCATGCCGTCGAGGGGCTCCAGGGTGCCACTGGCTGCAGGGTCACAAGGTGATGCTGTGTCCCTTTCTCTCCCCAGATCACCAGAAGCTGGAGAGAGAGGCTCGAATCTGCCCTCTCCTGAAGCATTCCAACATTGGTGAGCGGGCCACGGTGGGGGGGGAGGTGGGAGGGGGGTGTCCCAGCTCTCCCATTACAGACAGCAGGAGGACCCTAAAGGCGTCCCTTTCCTTCCCCATTGAGGTTTCCACCCTCAGGCCCCTGGAAACATCTCTTCCTTTTGACCCAGAGGGATTCCTGCACAGACTTTGGGGCAGCCCCCTCAAGGCCGGGTTCCTCCTGGATGTGTCCCTGCCCATCACTCTGTAACTCTGTGCCAAGATCCTGGTGATAACACATAGGAGCCTAACATTCTGACGCTTCAGAAAAGCAATGTGATGGCCTGATTACAGGGAAAAAAGTTTGGAAACCAAAGACCACAGCCAGCCCAGCCCCAGCCTGAGCTCTGAGGTCTGAGGTCTGAGGACCGAGGTCTGATTCTGGAGGACCTCTGCTCTCCCCCAGCCCAGGGCTCTTGGAACTGCCGTCTGGGGTGGGGATCAGCTGCCCTGGGGGCCCGCAGAGTCCGCGGAGTCCCCGGAGCCCGCGTGTTGGCCTCAGGGAGTGTACTGCCCTGCCTGTGTTAGGTCCCTTCTTTCTGCAACCTCCAGACTAAGTACAGACTCAGCCCAGACATGGTCACAGGAGCTGCTGGGACCCTAGACCCCGGAAGTCGGTGCAGATTTCCTGGGGTCTGTCAGCTTCTGCCCACCCGCCTCAGCTGTGAGGGGCCCCTTGACCCCACAGCACAGCTGCCTGTCCTTCTTCACTTCTCATCCCTACAGGGACTTCTGAGGAGCCCAGGACCCAGACCTGGCCCACACTGGGAGGTAGCCAGGAGACACAGAGGGGACGGTGGGCCTGTGGCCTCAGAGGCACCCAGGGAACTTGTCAGGGTGGATTCCTGGGCCCTCTCACCCATGTTTGACTCAGGCACCGGGATGGTTCCCAGGACTCTGTTTCAGGGGTGCCAGGCTGTGCTGAGCAGCCGTGTCCATGCCACTCCCAGACCAGGGCCTCGGCCCCAGGGAGGGACCCTGGGAAGAGCTGAGAGGGCTCCCCTGGGAAGCAGGGCATAAGCTGTGAAGGCCCTCGTTTCCGAGGCAGTGTTCAGAGGTTTGGAGCTCAGAAACCTGGATTCGGGTCCCGCCTCCCCCACCAGAGAAGCTGTAGCAATCACTGAACTGCTCAGAGCCCCAGTCTTCTTGTTCGTGGACTGGGAGTGTTTCACAAGTGTGTCAGTGGTCCAGGCTTAACAACAAATCACCCCAAAACTCAACCAACAGGCACTGATTTTCTCCATTTCTGTGGATTCAAGAGCAGTTCAGCTGAGTGATTGAGGCTGCCACACATTTTACGGGATCAATGTTTTTGTTCAATACTTACTATGACGTTTAAGACAGCAACAGCAGGGTAGGATTCTCTTGAGTCCGGGGGTCTGGGGCAGCTGGGCAGGTGGCCTGGCTCTGAGCCAGCCATGCTCAGGGCTCCAGAGACAGACAGACAGAGACAGAGAGGGTGACAGAAAGTGAGAGAGACACACAGAAAGAAAAGGACAGAGAAGCAGAGCCAGAGCCAGAGGGAAACAGAGAGAGACACATAGAGAGACGGAGAAAGAAAGAAAAAGACAGAGATAAAGACGGAGACAGAGAGATGGTGAGGGAAGGAGAACAAGGAAGAGAGTGCCCCCCAACTGTGTCAAAATATACAGAACAATATTTATCAGTTTAACTAGTGTTAAGTGTACAGTTCTGTGGCGTTACGTACATTCACATGTTATGTAACCATCGCCCTTATCTGTACTCAAAACTTTTTTCATCATCGCCAGTGGAAACTCTGCATCTGTTAACACTGGCCCCCACCCGCACCGCCAGGCCCTGCCACCCACCATTCTGCTTTCTGTCTATGAATTCGACACCCTAGGAGCCTCATCAATGGGACCCTACCGTGTTTGTCTTTCGGGGACCGGTTTATTTTACTCAGCCTAACGTCCTCAGGCCTCATCCTTGTCGTAGTAGGTGTCAGAGTTCCCTTCCTTTTAAAGCTGAATAATATGCACTGTGTCTGTGTCTCACATTGTGCTTACCCATTCATCCGTCAGTGGACACTCGGCCTTTTTCTTGTGCTTATCCATTCATCCGTCAGTGGACACTCGGCCTTTTTCTTGTGCTTATCCATTCATCCGTCAGTGGACACTCGGCCTTTTTCTGCCTGTTGGCTATTGTGAGTAACGATGCCATGAACATGGGTGTACAAGTCTCTTTCTGGATCTCTGCTTTCAGTCCTTTGGGGGTAAACCTCGCAGTGGAACGGCTAGACCATGTGGTGCTTCTGTGTTTAACTTCTGGAGGAAGCACCATGCCTTCTGATGGTTTGGTCGGGAAGCGGTGATGCCGCCGCCTTGCCTTATTCTGTTTGTTTGAAGGAGCCCAGCTCTCCTCTTAAAGGAGGCTCATCAGAGGATGTGAATGCCCCTCATAGCCAACACGGTAGCGCACGGTGTCTCCTGGCTGCTGGCTGGGCTGTCTGATCAGGAGCGGGTACCCAGAATCAGGCCCCCAGGGAGCAGCCCAGAGGCAGAGCCGCACCACTCTCGGGGCTTTAGTTCCTGTGCAGAGACAAGCAGGCACCTGGGCAGAGGAGACAGGTGAGGGCTGCCTTGGCAGTGTCCTGTGTGGGTACACTGTGGGGACTGGGCAGCCCCACTGCAGCATGTGGATCCCCAGGAAGCAGGCCAGGGTATCCAGGATGGACATGAGCTCCAAGGCCTCACTGTGGGTTGTGCCCTCCACACACATGTCCGTGTTGTACCCGACTGTCTGTGAGGTCGGCCCCCTCCACCTGGGGTCTCTGGAATTCCTATTCAGTGCATATTTCCCATTGCTGGTGGGTGCCTGGAGTGGAGACTTAGCCAAGGGCAAGGCTTCCTCCACTCTCACCTCAGTGGTGGGCAGTGGCCACCCTGAGAGGTTGCCACTCAGCAGGTGAGTGTGTCCCAAGCTTCCCTCCCTGCCCCTGGAGCTGTGGGTGACAGAATAAACAGAGCCCATGGTAGGCAGAACCATCTACAGCCTTTTAAAATGGGCCCCATCAGGAGTGAGTAGAGCCATCAGCCTTGACTTTGAGAAGGGCAGCCCTCAGCCTCCTCTCAGCCTCCTTCCAGCCTC
>NW_011495058.1:4757066-4758558 GCF_000754665.1 Bison bison bison
CAGGGAGGGACCCTGGGAAGAGCTGAGAGGGCTCCCCTGGGAAGCAGGGCATAAGCTGTGAAGGCCCTCATTTCCGAGGCAGTGTTCAGAGGTTTGGAGCTCAGAAACCTGGATTCGGGTCCCGCCTCCCCCACCAGAGAAGCTGTAGCAATCACTGAACTGCTCAGAGCCCCAGTCTTCTTGTTCGTGGACTGGGAGTGTTTCACAAGTGTGTCAGTGGTCCAGGCTTAACAACAAATCACCCCAAAACTCAACCAACAGGCACTGATTTTCTCCATTTCTGTGGATTCAAGAGCAGTTCAGCTGAGTGATTGAGGCTGCCACACATTTTACGGGATCAATGTTTTTGTTCAATACTTACTATGACGTTTAAGACAGCAACAGCAGGGTAGGATTCTCTTGAGTCCGGGGGTCTGGGGCAGCTGGGCAGGTGGCCTGGCTCTGAGCCAGCCATGCTCAGGGCTCCAGAGACAGACAGACAGAGACAGAGAGGGTGACAGAAAGTGAGAGAGACACACAGAAAGAAAAGGACAGAGAAGCAGAGCCAGAGCCAGAGGGAAACAGAGAGAGACACATAGAGAGACGGAGAAAGAAAGAAAAAGACAGAGATAAAGACGGAGACAGAGAGATGGTGAGGGAAGGAGAACAAGGAAGAGAGTGCCCCCCAACTGTGTCAAAATATACAGAACAATATTTATCAGTTTAACTAGTGTTAAGTGTACAGTTCTGTGGCGTTACGTACATTCACATGTTATGTAACCATCGCCCTTATCTGTACTCAAAACTTTTTTCATCATCGCCAGTGGAAACTCTGCATCTGTTAACACTGGCCCCCACCCGCACCGCCAGGCCCTGCCACCCACCATTCTGCTTTCTGTCTATGAATTCGACACCCTAGGAGCCTCATCAATGGGACCCTACCGTGTTTGTCTTTCGGGGACCGGTTTATTTTACTCAGCCTAACGTCCTCAGGCCTCATCCTTGTCGTAGTAGGTGTCAGAGTTCCCTTCCTTTTAAAGCTGAATAATATGCACTGTGTCTGTGTCTCACATTGTGCTTACCCATTCATCCGTCAGTGGACACTCGGCCTTTTTCTTGTGCTTATCCATTCATCCGTCAGTGGACACTCGGCCTTTTTCTTGTGCTTATCCATTCATCCGTCAGTGGACACTCGGCCTTTTTCTTGTGCTTATCCATTCATCCGTCAGTGGACACTCGGCCTTTTTCTTGTGCTTATCCATTCATCCGTCAGTGGACACTCGGCCTTTTTCTTGTGCTTATCCATTCATCCGTCAGTGGACACTCGGCCTTTTTCTTGTGCTTATCCATTCATCCGTCAGTGGACACTCGGCCTTTTTCTTGTGCTTATCCATTCATCCGTCAGTGGACACTCGGCCTTTTTCTTGTGCTTATCCATTCATCCGTCAGTGGACACTCGGCCTTTTTCTTGTGCTTATCCATTCATCCGTCAGTGGACACTCGGCCTTTTTCT
>NW_011495058.1:4758658-4762598 GCF_000754665.1 Bison bison bison
CTCTCCTGGGCCTGGCTTATGGATGGCAAATTCCCACCTCCTGGTTTCCAGGGCTGGAACTGCCCTCCCTTGCAGGATAGTCCATCTAGGAGCTGGGCAGGTGGGCACCAGGGAGTACGATGGCCCTGGGAGGACTTCCTGCCAAGATGAGGCGGCCAGTGCAGGAGTGGAGGGTAAAAGGTCTCCAGTCTCTGACAGCTCAGGACCCATGCTGCCATCCACAGCCCTTCCCTCCCAAAGCTGATCATATGATAGGTCCTGGGGTCCTTCCTCCTGTTGCAGTATTGCAGTCCATGGAGGGGTTCGAGGGGCAGTTTGGGAGGGGCAGGAGGTCCGTGTGGCCCCTGGAGGAGCAAGCCCCACAGTGGGAGGCTTGTCCCGGGGCTCCTGACACCCCCTTGTGGCTGTTGGTGTCCCCCAGCCCCTTGCTTCCAGGCTGGACTCTCAGGAACTACCTGGACTCTAGTTGCAGCCACTGTATGTCACCCGCAGTGTTATTTACTTACTGTTTCTACTTAAATAGATTCTGTGACAATTCCGTCTTTTACTTAGCCCCGTCTGTGAAATCACGGGTCTGTTGTGCTAGGTGGGTGTTCTTCTAAACCATTAAAGTAGTACATAACTATTTTTTAAATGTTAAAAATGTTTAAGTGAAAAAAAGGGAGAGTGTGTGCACGTGGCCTTGACTTTCAGGCTGAGGGTCCTGCCAGCCCCTTCTTACCTGCTCTGAGGGGGCAGGGCCTGAGGGCAGGGGTGGCCTCCACAGCGGGGGAGGAGGGGAAGTTCATCAGGACCCCAGATTTATTGACCCCTGGACTCCCCTGGGGAAGGAGGATTCCCCGGCATGAGAAGAGAAAAGGGTCCCCCTAGGAGTGTCCCCCTGGGGGTGCTGTCTGCAGGCCTGGCAGGGTGGTAGAAGCAGACCCCTCCACTCCCTTCCCCCTTCCACCCTGGGCCCATCTCTGCTTGGAGTTCCAGGGGAAGCGGCTGGGGGCAGGGGAGGCTGCTCAGAGGGGCCGACCTGCTGGGCCCCACCCGAAAGGAGTTGGCGGGAGGAGAGTTTCACTCAGTGATTTTGCAGGAGAGTCCTGGAGGAGGGCACAGTGAGCCGGCGGTCTGTTGTATGTTAGGAAAGTGCAGACCCGCCTGGTAGAGTTGAGGTCTGGGTGGGAGTGAGAGGGTGCCAGGCGTTGGCCCCGGGATCTGGATCAGATGAAGCTGGATAGCGGCCCCTTGAACAGAGAGATCCAGAGCGAGCAGTGGATAGGGGAGATGGTGAGAGAAGCAGGGTGTGAGAGGAGGTGCCCCCTGGAGCCACCCATGCACTTTATCCTTAGTGACCAGGTGCCCTGCCTGCTGGGAGTGAGTGAGACCTGCTCCCTGAGCCAGGCTTTGCCTGAGGTTGGGGCCATTGTAGCCAGATTGGGGTTCCTGATGTGAGGACCCTGCTGGCGGGCCCTTAGGAAGTCCAGAGCTGGAGAAGAAAGGCTGCCGACAGCCAGCTAGAAACCAGAGCAGCTTGAGGGCATGAGGAAGGGACCTGTGGGGCCTGGGAGAAGCCTACTCTTCACTCTTCCAGCTCCCACAGCCCCGTCCATCGTGGCGGAGAGCAAGACTTCCGGGAGACCCAGGGAGCAGAGGGCCCAAGCGGGAGCTCTGTCCACACCGCTGCTCAGCGTTGTGTGAACTGTGTGGCCTTCAGCCAGTCACTGCCCTCTCTGTGCACCAGCTGCTGCATCTGTAACCTCTCAGGATGATTGGGGTGGTTACTGATGGGCACACTGAAGGTTTCTGATACAGAAGGCAGGATCTATCACCCACGGGAAGTGTCTAAAGTTTCCTAGAAATACCTGCCGTTTAGTGCCGGGCATATCTCCAGCTTAGGGAAAAGGAGGCCTTGGAGTTGTGTTCTTTGTGCTGAAATCTTCCTCGCTGTTCACTCACTCATTCCCTCATTCATTCATTTGTCCACTCCTATCCAACACAGCTCTGGCCAGGCCTTGTTCCAGGCTCAGGAGATGGGGGAAACGAACTAAAGCAGAGAGGGCGTGCGTGGCCGTGGCACCATCCTGCTGACCCTGCAGGATCTGGAGTGGGAAATCAGGGTCTGACTCTTCGGCAGTGATGCTATACTGGGCCCCGGGGAAGGTGGTTCTCCCCCAGGGGTCCCTGCCACCTCAGCCTATCCTGACGGGCTGGCAGTGGAGCCCTCAGCCCTCCTCTCCCATGAAGTCCCTCAGCGGCTCCTTTCCAGTCCTGGAGGTGTGGGCCTTCGTCCCCACCCCGCCCCCTCCTGCGGCTCTCTGCTGCATTTGGGAGCAGGGGACCTGGCCAGGGACTGAGAGGGGACTGGGTCTCCCTCCTGCAAAGGAAAGGAAAAGAAAGGAAAGACCAGACCCTCCAGGCCGTTGAATGCTGGCTTGGGGCCAGTTGGCCTGAAGGGCCCATGGCTTACCCCTCAGACTCTGCCTGCGGTGCCCACCCGGGCTCTCCCCAGCCTGAACTGTGTGAAGCCACAGGCCCTTGGCGTGGTGCACCCTCCTGGAGGGTTGTGCTGCTGGCTGTGGGCCTGTGAGTGTCTGGGCAGTGTGGGTGGGCCCCGGGCTGTTGCCCCTGCTCATGGCCTCTCCTGTTCCCACAGTGCGCCTCCATGACAGCATCTCCGAGGAAGGTTTCCACTACCTGGTCTTCGATCTGTAAGTGCCGGAGCCCAGGGACACGGGCTCTCGTCCGCTCCCAGCGCTGGGCCTGGGCTGGGCCCCTCGTAGCCCTGGTAGACAGCCCCCCGACTCCTGGGTCACCTCACCCACCAGCTTGCCTTGTTGGTTTGTTGGCTTTGCACTGGTGTATGGAATCCCCCAGGGATGGGATTGCCCAGCTGGGCCCCTTCCCGACTACCCAGAACAGGGTGTGCTGGAGGCCAAGGCAGGGGAAGGAGGGAGGGAAGGATCCCGGAGGAATGGTCTGGCCCTCGGTCTTCTGCTACCTTCCTTGGTGTTCTCATCACTGCTGCACTGGGGCCCACGGGCTGGCATGAGTGTATGCTTGGGTGCATAAGACTGCCTGTGTGTTTGTGATTGTGTGTGTGCATTCATGTATGTTGATGAGCAGGCATCTGTGGGGGCATGTGCATGAGTGGGTTTCAGTGTGTGCATGTGTGTGTGATTGTATGAATACATGTACCTGTGTGATTTGTGGTGTGTGTGAATGTGTGTGTGTTGGTGTGGACATGTGGGGTGTGAACATACACAAGTGTGCATGGGTGTATGTTGGCGTCAGCATGTAAGAGTGTGTGTATGATTGCCTAAAGTGTGACTGTGCAGATGATTTGTGGGGGAATGTACCTGTTTGCATGCGTGTCCACGGGTGCATGTGTGCACATGCATGTGGCTTGTGGGTGTGTATGTGCATGTGTGTGTACATGCGTATGATCTGTGGGGGGTGTGTGTGCATATATATCCACTCTCACAAATCATACATGCACGTGTGTGCACATTTGCACGTGTGCTTTGTGGGGGTGGGTGTAGATGGTGGATGTGTGATTCGTTCAGTGTGTACATGGGTGTATATGTGCACACATGTGTGTGTGAGCTGTGCTGAGTGAAAGCGTCTGGGGCCCCTGCCTCCTCTCACTTCCTGCTGGATTTAGAAGCAGTGATCTCATCACCTCACTCCCCGACAGCTCCGGCTGAGCGGGGCTCTATTTAGCTGTCCTGAGTCAGCGTGACTCGGGACCCTGCGGTGGCCAGCAGTCGTAGTTTGGGGTGGCTCCGTGTGGCCTCTGGGAAGCCCAGCCTGGGGGCCCTGGCCACGGGGACAGGGTGTGTCCTGAAGGGACCTCCTCCCTCAAATGACAGATGCCTCGGCCATGGGGTGTGGAGGCCCGAGGAATGAACCTCTGGCCTACTTGGGGTCCTCTGGTCAGGAGATGCTTGAACTG
>NW_011495058.1:4762706-4763060 GCF_000754665.1 Bison bison bison
TTGAACTGTCCCCCACAGCCCCCCGTGTCCCACCAGACACCACTTTGAGACACCAGCCAGGTGACCAGGCTGACCTGTGATACAACTGCCTGTGCTGGGCCAAGGCGGTGCCCTGAAGGTTCTGTTTCATGGACCCTTTGCTGTCACCCGCGTGGGTCCCCAGACCCAAAAGCTCCACCAGCTTTTTTCCAGGAAATATAGAGGCCCTGGGCTGGAGGGTGGCCAAGTCCAGGCCCCTGGTAGCAGACAGGAGGGTGTGTGGGATTCAGGAGCAGAAAAAGGGGAGAGAATGATGTGTGTGCAGGTGCGCGTGTGTGTCCATGTATGCACACCCATGCAAGCGCATGCACGAGT
>NW_011495058.1:4763160-4776193 GCF_000754665.1 Bison bison bison
TGTGGGAGCGCCTTGACTCTCCTGCAATAGGCTCAAGCAATAGGCAGGTGTGGGAAAGGCTGAGGGGGGCTGGTGAGAGGAAACTGGTGGGTGTGTTTGGAGCAGTTGGGAGGAGGGAGGCCTTGGGCTTTGCACATCTTCCCCACAAACCACTGTGGCCCTCAGGCCTGTTGAAGCTGCCTCTTTGGGGCATCCAGGACACCGCTAGGCCTCAGGCAGTTGTTTGGTAGGGGCAGGAGGGCCTGCACAGAGTAGGGGGCTGTGGAGGGAGAGGGGAGGAGTGGAAGCGTAGAGATGCTGCCAGGCCCTGCCACTCCCACGCCCAGCCCCACGCAGCCTTCCTGTGCCACACTGTGGACCCTCTGGGACTCTGTGGCCCCAGAATTGGGGAGAAGTGTCTGGCCTGAGTTGGCATCACCTTCAGGAGACCCCTGGACCTAGGTGACTTGGGGGGGCTCTGTGGATTCGGGGACTGACAGATTTCCCCACTCTCCATGCCTCAGAATGTCACGTGGTCTTGGAGATCAGGCCTGGGGACAGAGGAAGGGGCTCCCCTGGAGGCTGTGGCTGCAGCCCAGAATTGGCCATGCTGAGTGGCTGGGATCTGAGGAAAGGGAGAATGCTGGTTTCCAGACCATGCCCTTCCTGGCCAGCTTGAGACGGTAGCCCCCCGCTCCCCCCAACCAACTCCCCGCCCTGCAACCCTGGACCACAAGGCCCCTGACGCTCGTCAGCACAGCTGGAGCCTCCTGTGGATGTGGGGACCCAGAAGTCTTGTCCCTGGCTCAGAGCAGGACCTACTGGGCTGGGGGGCTCCCCATGCCCCTGTTGCAGCCCTGGTCAGTACCTGTGGCCTTTTCCTCTCTGCCCTGTGCTTGGACTTGGGGCCTGCAGATCCTGACCTGTGAATTGTGGGTGCAGAAAAATAAACAGCGAGTCCTCTTCTTCTGGGCTGGACCTAGTACTCCATCCTTCTGCTCCACACACATACATGTACACATGGATACAGAAGCACACACAGACACATGAGGCTCTGCTCCCTTGGACAGTCACCTGCTCTGAGCCTTGTTGTTGTTCAGTCGCTTAGTCGTGTCTGACTCTTTGCAACCCATGAACTGCAGCACGCCACCCTCCTCTGTCCTCCACTGTCTCCCAGAGTTTGCTCAAATACATGTCTGTTGAGTAGATGATGCTACCTAACCATCTCATCTTCTGCCCTTCTCCTTTTGCCTTCAATCTCCATCATCAGGGTCTGAGCTTTAGTCTCCTCCAATGGCAAAGTGGAACCCTAAAAATTCCTCACTACTGGGGTAGTTGGCCCCAGGATCTGAGGGCCAGCATCTAGCCTCCAGCAGGGGCATTCTAGCACTCACTGCATCCTCAGTTTTGTGTTTCTCTAAGAGACAGCCTGCCCACGCCAGGGCCGCTATTCAGCAGTGCCCACACCTGTGGTCACCGTGGACCAGCCTGGCCCTGAGTGCTGGGCATAAAACAAGGCCAACCCAAGCCCCAGCTCCCAAGAATGAGTGGGAACTGAGATGCAAGTGGGGAGATCCCAACATGTGGGGCCAGCACAGCTGGAGGCGGTGTGGAAGGAGGGTGTGTTTGCAGAGGGTGTGTCCCTTGGTGTCCCCACAGGACACGGGAGGGAGACTCTAGACCTTGCAGGGGTAGAAAAGCTCTAGATGGACCTTCTGGTTGACTTGGAGCTGGCCAAGTGGGATGAGGAGCTTGGACAGACCCAGGGATTGAGCTTTCCTGCTCCCCTGTGTATCCAACCTTGGCCACTGCTTTTCGCCTTGCTGTCCACACCCACATTCTCAGCAGGGGATCCTGAGTGGCTGGGATCCCTGCTGGGTTCCCTGAGGCTCTCCAGGCAATGGTTTCTCCATCCTGACCTTAGGACCTGAAGGCTGCTTCCTGGGCAGGGGACAACCGGCAAGAGAGTGTGTGGATGGAGGTCCTACTCTCTTTCTGGAGATGGGACTTTGAACGCCTCGTGACCTCACCCACCGGGTCACGAGGCGTGACTGACACCCACTGTCTCTTCTGGCCCCTCCGCCCTGTTCGGGGGCCGCATCGCTGGCCCTGGGGGGTTCGAGGAGGGTCAGCCAGTTTTCCTCAGGCCTGGAATTAGTCACAAAGCCTGGGTAACAATGCAGAGGCCTAGAACAGACTCCTGCTGGGCTGCCCACTCTGAGAAAGTCACTGAGATCACTGAGGCTCGGTTTTCTGAGCTTAAGAGACCAGTGTCATGGAGAGGGGAATGTCAGTCCTGAGTAAATCTGGAGATGGAGGTGCTGGTGGTGCTGGGGATGTGGAGGTGAGAGCAGTGGAGATAGATGGTGGTGGTGATGATGAGCACAGGGTGGAGGTGATGGTGGTGGGGGTGGGGGTGGTGATGGTGATGGAGGGGCCCTCTCTGCTCTTCTTACAGGGTCACTGGTGGGGAGCTCTTTGAGGACATTGTGGCGAGAGAGTACTACAGTGAGGCGGACGCCAGGTGGGTGTAAAGCCCTCGCATGCTTCCTCCCCGTCTTCTCCTGCCTGGCCCTCCCTCCCTAAGCCTTGCTCCTCCTCCTCTGGCCCCCATCTTCTCTCGTGCTCTTTGTCCCTGACATGGTCCAGGGAGATGGTCAGCTGGGCGAAAGCCCTGCTCGGAGCCCTCTGGGGAGGTTCTAGGGTCAGAGTGGGGGCCAGCAGCTCGCGTGTCCCAAGTCAGAGAGGGCCCAAGCCTGCCCCCGGGTGGGAACTGACCCACAGAGGGGCTCTCCTTGGGGTGGCTGGTGGTGGGAGAGCGGACGGAGAGTGGTGGTGGGCCTCCTCTTGCCCCTCTAGGATGTCTGACCAAGGCCTTCCCTGTGGAGACTCACAGTTTCCAAATGCCTTTGCCCAAGACAGGCCAGGAACCCCTTTCTGTGATATCCTCCCAAGGTTACCTTGGAGGCAGAAAGGGAAGGCCATGGGGGCCTGGGCTGGTGGGAAAGGTGCCCACTGGCCCTCCTTCCTGGGCTCCCTGAGGGGCAGTGAGCAGGAAGCCAGGGCCTGAGGTGGGGGGTGAAGGGACTTTATCAGCCCTCACGGGGGAGTTGAAGGGGACTGACGTTTTCAGACATGCTGTCTGCAGCGAGGCTGCTGGGGCTTTAATGAATATGTATTCCCTTTCTAATCAATATTATTTTAACAAGTAGCTATTTGTGACTGGCTTGTGCACCCCCAGACGACCTTGCCTGTCAGTGACAGCCTGAGCCCCCTTGAGAGGGTGGGAGTGGTTCTGGTGTCACCGAGGCCCCTACCTGGGCAGCATGAGGCCAGGGGCCTGGCGGGTGTTGGGTGGGGTGTTGGGGTCTGTCGTGGGGTGGAGTGGCCAGTCGGGGCTCTGGCTCCCGAGGGTACATGGGCACTGGCTGCTTTCCTGAGGCTCCTTGAAGAAGGGCGTTCACTTTTCATGATAGCCTGGGAATGGCTTGGGGCAGAACCCGGACAAGGAGGGCTGCCTTCCGGTTCTGCCTCCGGTGCCCCCCGATTGCCTTGGGGGTGCGGGAGGGCTTACCTTAGCTGTTCTCTTTTCCCCCTCCTGGAGCATCCTACCAGGGCTCCTTTGTCCTCAGTGCCCACCACGGAGCACGGCCTGGGGCCTGGCACCTTCCTGCACTCTGTTGGGGACGGTCTCGCTGGAGAGGGAATGTGACCCACAGCGGAGCCTTGCTTTTGGCTGGGAGGCCCCCATGCCCACCTCTACCCCCGCACTCCACGTCCCCCAACCCCCCAACACCTTGTCCTTGGATCTCCACCCTTGCTCACTCTCACCTCCTGGCCTCATGTACTCCAGTGCCCCCCCTTCTGCCCCACCCCACCCCTCCAATTCTGTGGCTCCCTCCCGCCCGTCCAGGGTGGCAGGGATCTGGATCTTCCTCCCTGGGCCTCTGTTGTGGAGGCTTCTCTGGAGTTTGGGTCCCCTGCCACCAACAAATGCTCAGTTTCCTCGGCTCCACCTTGCTGGTAGCCAGACTATGAGGAAGAGGGTGAGAGGCAGCCGCTCTTGGGGATCTCTCCCAGCCAGCCCCATGCATTAAACCCGTATGTCTGGCTGTGGTTTTCGCCGGGAATCCTGGCCCCTGGAACTGTGTGTTTGACCTTTGTGTTGGTGCTTAGCTTATAGGCAGGAGGGTCTGAGAGAGTGATGTGGATACCCATGTGGGTGGGTCACCCACGGGCATCACCAGGAGCTCTGGCAGAAAGCGGGGGTAAAGGCTTTCTCCCACTCTGGGAGGGTGTTTCCCTTGGGGACCTCCTCTGAAAGGGATCTGGGCTGTGTTGAAACTGGAGCCCTAGACACCTGGCCAGGGTGGTGGGCACCTCCCTAACCACGATGCAGTCTGGCCCCCATCTAGCACACCCACCCCCTTCCAGGGCCCTGTCTGGGGCCGTGCTGCTCAGAGCTGAGCATCTGATGAATTCCTGAAGAGTCACATCTCTAGAGGAAGAGGACGCAAGGCAGGAGTAGCTTTTTGGAATGCTTTTCTGACCAAGAAGGCTGGAGAGTCCTTTGAAGAGAAAGTGGAATCTTTATTTTGGAGTTTGTGGGGAAAATGAGGGGTCTTTTTTTCAAACCTGGGAAAGCAAAGTTCAAATCCATTTTTAAAAAACCCTGAAAACAGTATGGTTCATGAGAGGTGCTTGGGGTGTGTGTGTGAGAATGCTGGCTGATCCTGGAGGAGGAGCGGGAGGACAGAGGGAGAGGGATAAGGAGGAAGAGGAAGGGAGGGGAAGGATTATATCCCAGGTAACAGCAGAGCCTAGAACCAGGAGAATAATGTCCAGGACCGGCCAGCATCTGGAATGACGCTGGGGAGCAATTCTGACCACAAAGTGACTTTCTAAACTGTTCCGTTTGAAAGGAGTCCTCATGAGGATGATGGTATAATGTGAATGCAAGGCAGAAGGGACCTTGTGACGGGCCAGTCAGTCTCATGTTCCCCAAGGCCCTGGTCTCAGACTGGAGATCAGGGTGGGAGCAGGCTGAGAAGGGCGCCAGGAGCTGTCTCCAGGGTTCCCTGGAGGGTGGGCTGCCCGGAATGGGGTGCTCTCCAGGCACATGAAAGTCCCATCTACCTGCTGGCTGTGGAGGCCACTTGCCCGACGGTCCCAGAGATGCTGTGAAGAAAAGACTTGGGAGACAGGCCAGGGCTGCCACATTGGCTCTGAGAAGGGGCATACCCGCACAGTTTTCTCTGGGGTGGGGCTTGCAGGATGGGCGGACAGGGCTGTGTCAGAACTGTAGGGCTTGATTTCAGCAGCCGGGCTGAGTCCCAGGATGTCCAGGGAGAGATGCAGACTGGTGCTGGCTCAGCAGGTGTAGTCACCCCATCCTGGCATGAGTTTGGAGCCCTGAATCCTCAGGAGGGGATGTGGAGGAGGACAGAGGGCACTGCCCACCCACATCTGAGCTGATGTATCAGTTGGTGCTGCGGCAGGTGCCTCCCGGGTCCAAGAAACCTTCCTGCAAGGCTGAGGACACAATGAGAGGAGAGAACTAACATGCCTCTGCGGTCACGGAGGCCACAGTCCAGTGCCCAGAGTGCAGGGCCGCCACGTGACTGCAGCGGGGATGACGTGGGAGCCCCGAGCTCACTCCACATGGAGGGAGGTCTAGAGAGTGTCCTGAGGTTGAGAGCGGAGGCAAGGTCATGAGGGTGAAGAAAGAAGACGGGATTGACCCAAAGCTAACATCAAGACTTGCAGGGGTCTCAGCAGGCCTGAAGTTGGAGCCAGGTCATTCCAGGGCTTTCAGGGAGTGGCTAGTGGCCCAGGGGACTCCAGCCTGTGGCTGTGAGGACTGCTGATGGTGTGGAGGAAGGCTTGGGGTTCCACATGGATGGCAGGGAACACAGCTCAGGTGGACACCCCCAGGGGCAGAACCAGGGTCTGGCCACAGCAACACAGGCAGGGGCTGGTCGACCTGAGGGTCCCTGAACCCCTGGGTGGGGTGGGATGCTGCAGTGAGCAGGTGGTCCAGGGACTCAGGGCTGAGCTCCAGGAGCATGCAGTGATGTCCCAGCATGGCTCCCCAGGGCTCAGATTCCCAGGAACTGGGAAAGCCAGTGCCCCATGCCCCGGGGCCCTGGCTCAGTGGCCTCAACTGCAAGTGCTGGGGCTTCCTCTGGCCTCTGCCTCCACCCAGTGGCCTGTCCTGACCCCAGAGTAGCTCCCCAGACCTCAAGGCTGAGCTCTGCCCACGACGAAAGAGGCCCCTGTATGAACTTCCCCTGATGGGGCAGCCTGGAGGGGCTGAGCCCATGTCTACAGTCTCGGGAGGGCTGGTAGTGGCTGGATGTGGAGCTGGGGATACAGGGATGAGGGTGAGGACCACAGAAGACCGAGGCTGGCAGATGAGAGCATGGTGGGAGGGACAGAAGCAGGGAGGGAGGCCCTGGGAGCAGGTGGGACAGGAGAGCTCAAGGGTTTGGGGTGGGGGTGGGGTTTCCAGCCCTTAGAGGCATCTAAGGGGAGGGGCTGCTGGGGGACTGTTACCCACAGGTTTGGGCCTAGCTCCTTCTAATCCCATAAACCTCAGGAAATCCATCATCACTAGGACTCTGAGGTCTAGGTTTCCTCAGGGTGGACACTCAGGTTACTTTTCTAGCAGGTGGAGACCACCTGCTCTGTGGTCAGAGCTGTTTGAGAACATGGGCTGGTTTCTTGTCCCTTCTCCTGGTTTCTTGTCCCTTCTCTGAGTTTGCTGTTAGGAAAACAAAGTCCATCCCTCCAGCTGACCTTCAGTCACCTCCCCGGTCTAGCTGCAGCAGAAGCAGTCCCGCCTGTGCCTCCCTCGCCCCCACCAGAGGGGCTGGGGCCAAGACCCCAGGGATGGGCTATGGCAGCCTGTGGGATGCCTGTCTCTGGTGGCTGGTAATGCTCCAGGGGCGCTGTGGAATTCCAGGGGTCTGTGCCTGGCTCTGGGGGCAGCTGGATACTTCCCAACCACCTAGAGGAGGCAGGTGCAGGTCACCAGGGCTGGGGGCATCTAGGTCTGGAGGCACCTGGGTCTGATGTCTAGGGCCATTGCTGAAGCCCAGGTGTGGGAGGTGCCTGGGGAGAGCCTGGGCCTTTCTCTCCAACCAGTGATGCCCCAGGAGGCTTGGGACTTCTCCCTTATCTGGAAGGAAGCCCCTCGGGGCCCTGGATAGTGCCAGGCTGCCCCCAGAGACCCCAGTGCTGCTATGGAGCTGAGCTGTCTAGCATGGCAGCCAGCAGCCAGCGTGGATGTGAAGTTTATTTTAATGAAATGACACCCATTCTCACACATGTGTGCTGGTGACTGGAGCGTTAGCACAGCCTCAGAACAGAGAAGGGCACTGGTGCCTAGGGCATCACTCCCGCACTGTGGCACTGGCCTGCCCTCTCTCCCTTGCCCTTTCACCTCTACCCTCCCCTCCCATTGTCTGGGTCTCCAGCTGCCTTGCAGAGTGTAGATTCAGCCCTGGCCTCCCTCCGCAAGGGCACCCAGCTCAGGGCCAGGCATGGCCAGCATGAGCTTGGGGTGGAGTGCATTGAGGTCAGGCATCTTTCTTCTGTGGGCCTGGTTAGAGGGGAGGGCATGCCTTGTGTTGACCTTTGAGGGTGAAGAGGGAGCCCCAGAGGCCCCCTGCTAGCCAGCGTCTCGTCTCCCAGGCAGGCAGCACCGTGATTCCCTGCTTCCCCGGGGCCCCCACTGGGCTGGAGATCCCACCACTCCCACACAGCACCCTTCTCCTGCACCCCGCCAACTCCTCAGGGGCCATCCGCACTAATGCGCCCGCTGTTTGCTGCAGTCACTGCATCCAGCAGATCCTGGAGGCGGTTCTCCACTGCCACCAAATGGGGGTCGTCCACAGGGACCTCAAGGTGAGTCCCCCCCCGCTCTGTGCCAGGTGTCTGTCGTCTGTAACTGCATGTCGTGTTTAAGGGGAGGCTCGGGGGTAGGGCAGTGCACCAGAAGACACGTGTGTAGGGGAGATGTTTGCATATGTGTGTTCCCGTGTATTTTTGTGTGAAGGTGTGTGCCTATGAGAATATGTATGCATGTGTGTGCATGTGCATTGGCACATGTGTGTGCATGTGTTTGTGTTTGAAGGTGCATGCTTGTGAGAATGTGGGTCTGTGCGCACACATGGACATGTGTGTATGTGTGAGCATGTGTACATATGCATGTACATTTGTGCATGTGTGTGAGACTGTGTGTGTGTGCATGTGTGTGTGTGTGTGTGCATGCATGTGTCTGTACACATCCCTCCCAATGCCTCTAGGCTTCAGGGCTGAGAGGGGACAGTTGTCAAGAATCAGCCTAGTGGCACATGTCCACGCGGGGTCTCGCTTTCTGGGCTCCAGTTGAGATTCGGACCTGGCAGGAGGGACACAGAGAATGTACCCGCAGGTGGGGCTGATGCCTTGGGAGCAGGAGGTGAGGGGCCAGTTTGGTCTCTTCAAACTTCCAGTCCTTTCTACTCGTCTCTGTGGCCCTTGGCTCAGCTCTGGGCCAAGTGCAAATTGTTTAAAACAAGGGTTGTCACCCACAGGCCTCTGTGTGGTGGGAGGGGCCCTCAGGAGGAGCTGCAGCCTTCTCCCACCCCCTTCCTCCTTCCTGCCCTTCCGCCTCCCCCTTCCTCCTCCTCTCAATCTCTCCTCCTTTCTTTGACTTCAGCTTTCTCCAGGTCTGAGTTTGGGTCAGTTTCTTCTCTTGCTGGTTTTGCAGGGGGTGGGGGGACCCCTGGGCCTGCATCCCTGCTGGTGGTGTTTGAGACCAACCTTCTCGTGGGTGCTAGGGCTGAATGGAGTCACCTTTCTAGGGCTACCCAGAGGTGTGTGTGTGTGTGTGTGAGAGCTGATGCTGTGGAGCTGCTCTTGGGGGGATGTCCCACCAGGAACAGGCCTGGGACCCTCCCTGTGCCCTCATGTGTCCTCGCTCCCAGGCTGCATGTGGTGTGTGGTCCCCTGTCCTCTCATGGGTCTGCCCAGGCTCCCCCCACTTGACTGCCTGTCCTGTGGGTGCCCATCTGTCTCTGTGTCTTGTCTGCATGGGCCTCACTCAGGGGTCTCTGGGAGGAGGGGCTGCAGGGAAGAGGACACGCATCCCTCCTTCATCCTGGACCTCATGATGCATAACAGACCTGGAGCCCGAAGCTCCGAAGTGCAGATGGGTGCTCTCCCCAGCCCAGGTGTGGCCTCAGGGCACACAGAATCCTTGCTGAGAAAAAGAAAAAGGAGTTAGGACCAGTTGGTCTCCTCTCCCACCAGGTGTCGGGGGGAGCAGGCTGTCCCTCCTCCTCTAGAGAGGCCTCTGTCATCTTGGCTGAGATAGACCTCCAGAAGCAGTACTGTGGTGGGGTTTCCTCTCAGCCGAGATGTGGAGGGTGGAGAGAGCAGAAGGGCTTAGTGCCATCTTGGTGCGTATGAGGGAGCCAGGGTGGAGCCCGGGGGTGGGAACATCCCTGTGCAACCCAGCTGGGTCCCCTCCCTCTCCTCCCAGGGAGGAGCCTTGTTACCCAGCTCTTCCCAGGGACCAGGTTCCCTTAGCTCCTTCTTCCCAGAGAGGCATTCTAAGTCACTTCAGTTGTGTCCAACTCTGTGTGACCCTGTGGACTGTGGCCCACCAGGCTCCCCTGTCCATGGGATTCTGCAGGCAAGAATACTGGAGTGGGTTGCCATTTTGTCCTCCAGGGGATCTTCCCGACCCAGGGATTGAACCCACGTCTCTTATATCTCCTTCACTGGTAGGCGGGTTCTTTACCACTAGCGCCACCTGGGAAGCCAAAGAATGCTGGTTTATTTCCTTGGGGTTGGGGGAATCTGATTGGTAGAAGCTGGGTCAAGCCCCCAGCTGCAGTATTTCAGACTTCTTTTTTTAAAAAAACAATTTTTTAAAATTTGAAGTATAGTTGATTTGCAATGTTCTGTGTATTTCAGACTTGTTGGTGTGGGGCTTGTGGGGAGGTAGGGGTCCCCCTGCCCCACTCACACTGGCAAAATCAAGGTGTTCAGGGGCCTCCCGGCCGTGCTGGGCAGACGGTATCCCCAGCACGTGTTTGGAGTGACAGAGCCTCAACCACCAGCTGTGTGGGGCCTGGAGAAGCTCTGGTTTCTGCCTCGTGGGCTGGCATGCTTCATCTATGCCACACGATTTGTCCTCACACCCCTGTGTCCAAGCAGGGTTAACTCAGTTCAGTTGGCGGCATTTGTCTTTCTTGGTGGCACTAAGGTGGGCAGCATGGTGTCAGCAGACCTTCCTGTCGGGAGGGTGGCCTGGTGAGGGGGCTCAGGGCCGGGAGAGCCCCGGGCAGCCAGGGATGAGGAAGTCCAGCGGCTTTGAGCTCTGAGTGCTGCCCTCTGGGAGGTGTCGAGGCCGGTGGGACAGGCTGGAATGAAGGAGCCTAGCATGCAGGACGCAGTGTGCAGGGAACTCCTCGGGCCTTCAGGGCCAAGTGTTCCTGGTAACCGGGCAGCAGCCTCCTTGGCACCCCAGTGGGACAGGGATGAACACCGTTTCTTCCTGCATGAGCAAGGGCGCTGCTCCCCGAGGCCGGGAGGTCGGCACGGGACCCTCCCCTCCTGTGAGCAGCCAGCCCAGGGCTGGTGGGACTTGGATGTCCTACACTGCTCAGGCCGCGGGGGCCCTTGGTTGTTTCTCCTTGCCCTTTGAGAGTCTCCATCCTGCAGCAAGTGCCTGAACCTTCCAGCAGCCGCTCTCACTGTGCAGCCAGCCTTGGTGGGCGGAGGGAACCCCCCCGCTACAGCAGGGGTCTGGGTCCTGCATGGCCTGCTGGGGCCTCCAGGTGTGCTGTTTTGGTCCCAGCACCCCGAGTTCACAAGCTTGCACTTTGAGAACCAGCTTCCCTCAGCTTTAGGGCTTATGTCCCTGCCCCTGGTGAGTGGGGGACAGAGACTGTGGGGTGCAGGCTCTGGGGTGTGCTCAAGCCAAAGGTGTCAGCTATGCTGGGGGGACACCCATGTGGTCAGGGGACCTGTGCACCCCTGTCTGCCAAGGGGTATTCTGTCCCCCTCTCTCTGGTGACACCCCTGGGTGTAAACCCCACACCCTCGGGCTGCTCACCTTCCCCACAGCCTGAGAACCTGCTCCTGGCCAGCAAGTGCAAAGGGGCTGCGGTGAAGCTGGCAGACTTCGGCCTGGCCATCGAGGTGCAGGGGGACCAGCAGGCGTGGTTTGGTGAGTACCTGGCCGGCCGGCTGGCCAGGGAACAGGGCGGGGCTGTTGGCCGCCCTGTGGTCCTTCACACCACCCTTTCCCGTCATGCTAGGGTTCGCTGGCACGCCGGGCTACCTGTCTCCAGAGGTCCTGCGCAAGGAGGCGTACGGCAAGCCGGTGGACATCTGGGCATGCGGTGAGGCTGGTGTGCTGGGCGAGATGGGCTGCACCCACAAGCACTGCACCAGACCCACACCTGGCTGCCCCCAGCTGGGAGCACCCTCCCCACCCAGACCAGAATTACTAACACAACCCTGGCTGTTGCCGAGAAGCCCACCACCCCATTGCCTGCCCTGCGCTCGGCAGAGCAGTCTGGAGAAGGGGCAGCAAGTGCCTGGATGGGGGATGGATACTGGAGGGGCGGGGGCTGTGTGGACCACCCTGGCAGGGTTGCCTCCTTGCCAGGGGCGTCTCCCCCATAGTCAGTGCAGTGGAGGGGGCCTCCCCTGTGAAGTAGGGTCGGGGGGCAGAGGAGCTGTTTATGCCATTCTGCAAACATGAGGGTCTCCAAAGAGGGACACTGATTGACGCTGGCTGTGGGGATGGAGAGGAGGGGGTGCTTGAGGACCTCAGTGTCCTCATGGGACTTGCTGGCTTTGGGCAGTGACCCCCACCCTAGCCAATGCTGAGAAACTAGCTGAGGGTCCTGTAGCTGTTAAGTACCAGGGCTGGGCATCTGATTCGCATCCTGGGATCACACGCCAGACACCCCGTAGCAGCATGTGACTGGTGTGTGGCTGCACTGGTGGGCTCCGCAGGGCCGCTGGGCTGCTGGGCGTGGGCAGTGAGGGCAGCAGCATGAGGCCCTGGGCTGTTGGCTCTCCCCAGGGGTGATCCTGTACATCCTGCTCGTGGGCTACCCACCCTTCTGGGACGAGGACCAGCACAAGCTGTACCAGCAGATCAAGGCCGGGGCCTACGATGTGAGTGCCAGGACCCCCCATCCCTCCCCATCTGGGGGAGGCAGGCTGGCAGAGGCAGGGTGTGGGGTGACACCCCTGTTTTCAGTTGAGGCCCTTTGGAGAATTCTGTCTCCTGTCTGGGGAGGGGGCTTCAGGCTCCCCTGTGCCTGGTTTTCTTTTCTAGTTCCCGTCCCCTGAGTGGGACACGGTCACTCCCGAAGCCAAAAACCTCATTAACCAGATGTTGACCATCAACCCCGCCAAGCGCATCACGGCACATGAGGCACTGAAGCACCCATGGGTCTGCGTAAGTTGCACCAGCCCCGGACCACCCCCTAGCATGTTAACCTTGGGCCCTCTCCTCGAATCCAGTGGGTTGGTCCTGTGGTCTCCTGAGGGCTATGGGAGCACGGGACATGCTATGTGGCTTGGGACGTGCTGGTGACTTAAAGGCCTCAGTCCCTGGGAGGACAGGAGCTCCATGAGAAGAAGAGGCGCCATCTAGCGTGTGAGGGGATGAAGCGGCAAAGGAGGGTGAGGGCCAGGTGGTGATGGGGACAGGTGGAGTGGACGGCCATAGGAGGTGACGGACTAGGAGATTAGGCAGGCAGTGGGGACAGGTGGCCTCCGGCTGATGTGAGTAGCTGGTAGCTCTTGGCACAAGAGCCCCAGAGGTGCTGCTACCCTGAGCCTCTCTCTGACCTCCCCTCTTTTGAGCCCCCCTTGGGGACAAAGCTGATGCCCCCAAGGCTCCTTGCAGTAATGCCCTCCCTCGTTCCCTCCCGCAGCAACGCTCCACTGTGGCCTCCATGATGCACAGGCAGGAGACGGTGGAGTGCCTGAAAAAATTCAACGCTCGGAGGAAGCTCAAGGTGAGACACTGACCCCA
>NW_011495058.1:4776318-4779270 GCF_000754665.1 Bison bison bison
GGAGGCGCCGAGGGCCCCGCACTGGGGGTCGCTAGAGGGGTCCCAGCAGGCCTGGCAGGGGTCCTAGCCACCCAGGACGGGCTGCTGGTTGGTGTTATCCCAGGTGTGCCAGGTGGACTTGGTCCCTTCCATGGCAATGACACCCAAGGTGCCCAGATGTCGGCTGGCCCCTCCTCAGTCTCCCACGCTGCCCGCGAGGTGTTCCTAGGGTTCCCTTGTGGCAGGGGGCTGGGAGGCATGCCCTGTGGTCGGTCATGCTGTCTGGGTGGGAGTGAGCTGAGAAGCTTCTGACCCGGGGCACTTCTGGTCAGGAGAGCAGCCAAGCTCTGCTGCTCAGAGGGGCAGGAGGGAGGGGACCCTGGGCAAGGAGGCCATTGGGCACCAGGCCCGTCCTGCCTACAGGCTGCTCTGTGCTGAGGGCGAGTGTTCAGGCCTGACCAGGCCCCTGGCTGCTATGCACGCACCTCTCAGGGAGAGGAAGGGCTGTGGGGAGAGGCAGACCCCCAGCCTCAGTGCCCCCAGGGGTCTTGAAGCACTTTAGAAGCTTGGTTTGGTGGATAGTTTAGGGCCCAGGACAGGTCACTGTTAATTCTGCATGAGATGACTTGTCTGGGTGCAGCTGGTGGGCATGTAGAACTCTTGCCTCTCCAAGAGCCCTTGACCCCAGGTCCGGGGGTTGGGGTGGGGGGTCTCCACCTGGCCTCAGCCGTATGTCTCTCTCCAGGGTGCGATCCTCACCACCATGCTGGCCACACGGAATTTCTCAGGTGAGAACAGCCATCTCCGGGAGCAGCAGGCCTGCGGCGGGAAGCCTGGGGAGTGACCCGCCACCAGCCGCCTGCCCTGTCTTCGCCCCCACAGTCCCGTCCTCTGCTGCCGGCCCAGCCCGGCCTTCCTCCCTCTGAGACCCTTGGGCCTCAGAGGAGGCCTGGGCTCTGGCCAGGCCCCACGAGGGCCCGTCCCTGCGTGTTGGGTCTGTGTCTGAGCTGCCTGCTGGTGGGCCGCAGTTCCGTGTGTCTGTCCAGGCGTTGGTCAGCACTCTGTGACCTCGTTGTTGTCCTGAATCCTCTGAGCACCCGTTCTGTGTTGGGAGAGGGGAGGCGAGGGGAGGCTCCAGACACGCTGGTTGGCAGCCGCCCACTTGGGCACGAAGGGTGGGCAGGGCTTGGGGCGTGCGGCCGCTCGGAGGGTCTATCGGCGGCCCTGAGGCCTCGGGACAGGGCAGGCCTAGCGGGGACAACGTCCCCGGGTCGGGGCTGCCGCGCCCTCGCTCTCCTGTGGCTTGTCTGTCGCCCGCGATGCCGGCGCGGGAGCGTCTGTGGTCGTCCTCGTTGTCCGTCTGCATCAGCACCGCCCCATCCTGTTACCTTGCTGTGATACTGTGCTGCCGGGCCGGGGGGCATGCTGTCACACCAATACTAATAGGACGTGTCCTGTCGCACGCCCGGCCGGGCACCCGGAAGACCCCACTGGGGTTTTCCAAGGAGAAAGGAGGCAAATGCTTTTCCCAATGTCAATCGGTCTCCATCTTGTTTTCACGCTCCTGTGAAAGGGGTTCTGGAACCATCCGTCACCTAAACTTTGACTCTAATCTTCTTCTGCTTCCTTTGTCTCTTCTCTTCCCTCACCTCGCCCACCCCTCGTCTGTGTCCGCCCCTCCCCTCGTCTCTAACCCGGTGCTAACAGTGGGCAGACAGACCACCGCTCCGGCCACAATGTCCACCGCGGCCTCCGGCGCCACCATGGGGCTGGTGGAACAAGGTAGACGTCCCGCCTGTCGGCATGCAGCTCCCCTCGCTGCACGCAGCCGCCAGCAGGGCCTTGAGAGCCACCCCAAAGGCCCCGGGAGCCCCTGCTCCCGCCGTGGACACGCTCACAGAGCCCCCACCCTGGGCAGGGAGCCAGCACCCATGTCCCAGCAGCCTTGCCTGTTATAGGAGGGGCCAACCGAGGTGACCCCCGAGCTGTGTCACCTTGCGTGCATTTGACTAAATTCCCCGGTCCCGATTCCCGAGTCTGGGGGTCGGGAGACCCCCACTCCGCTTCTGGTCCGAGCCCTTTGCTCTCTGAGGCTCACTCCCCACTTGTCCATCAAGAGCCTATTTAGAAAGACAGGAAACCTCTTTTCTGGGGCTGCTGCTGAGGGGGTTTGAATCCCAAATGGGAACCCTGGGGAGAAGGGCATGGGCAGAGACCCTGCCCTACGAGAGCCCACTCGCCACCCCATCCACCCCGGACTTGGCCCCTACCTGCCCTCAGGGACGTGCACTGTACTCCTGGTCACTCATACTCCGTATGAGGCCAGTGGTCCGTACTTAGTCTCAAACACGTATGTCTGCCCTGTGAGCCCCAAGACGTGGCCCTCGGCCTCCCAGAGAATGACTGAAGGCCTCCTCTTGGTTTCCTTCTATGAGGCACCTCACTTCGTCCCCAGCCCATGAGGGGAGAGGCAGGGTCCGCCCATCTGCTGCCCCTGCCTGTGAAGGGCAGACCCCCCAGGGAGTCACCTGACTGTGACCTTGGCCAGACCCCATGAGGCTAGACCCCATGAGGCTAGACCCCAAGACCTCCTGGGGGCCCACGGCCCTAACCCAAGCTGAGGGTGGCACGAGCTTGGGGGGGCGGAGCTGCAGCTGAGGGCCAGCCAAGTGCTCCCCAGATGGGGTTGTGTGGCTAGAAGAAGCCCTCTTTTCCTGCCGCTGCCTCAAGTGTCTGTGGGGACAGGGCAGACGCCCAGCCGCTCCCAGGCCTAGGCCCTTTCTTCCCTACATGTCCGGCCTGGCTCTTTCCCTCTGACCCTGCAGGATGTGCAGGCCAGCCTGCCCATCCAGAGGACCCCAAGTGCTGCCTCCTGGGGTGCTCAGGGCAGGATCATCCTGGGTAGGAGGGTCCACGCTCCTGCTGTGAGCCCAGTGGACAGGTCCAGCAGGACGGCCTTTTGGGGGCTATCCT
>NW_011495058.1:4779444-4789089 GCF_000754665.1 Bison bison bison
TCTGAGCCGCTCTCTGCCCGGGGCTCCCGCCTGCACTGCCCGCTGCCTGCACGTGGATGTGGGGCGTCGGTGCATGAGGCCGCGAGCATGTGCGGCCCCGCCCTGGGTGCCCCGGGCCGCAGTGTCCTGGGGTAGTCCGTGCATGTGGACGGAGCCCGGCATGGCTGTCCGTGAGTGACGAGCTAGGGCATGAGGTAACGGCTGGGCCCTGGGGGCGGAGCCCTCACACCCCCGCCAGGGTAGCCCACCTCAGCCAATGTGCTGGACCCAGCAGACATGGCGGGTGAGGGGGCTCAGTCCCAGGGACTTGCTTCTCTGTGGATGATGGCCTCTGGGGTGACATAGAGCGCTCGGCCAGCAGAAGACTGGGTGTCTATAGATGTCTTGCAGTTCATCAGAGCATCCTGGTTGGTCCCACTTGGCCTTCACTGAGAGGAGACTCAGCCAAACTGCTGGGGTTCAGTGACGGCGTGGCCCTGAGGACCCGGGGCGGGGTAGGGCAGAGGGCTCTGCTTGTCTCCCCGGGGGTCGAGGGTACCTAGTTGGTTCACCTCAGTTCCTGCCGCATAGTAATGAATTTGACTTGAGAAGACACGAAGAAACTCTCTATGCCTTCAACCGTTAGTGTAGATGGGAGTCAACGGGATCCTGGTTAATCTCAGCCAGAGATGTGAATTTCTAGGAAATGTGGCAGACAGGAGCTGTGGTCAGGATGGGGGCAGCTGTGTGTCCAGACACTGAGGTCTGGGGATTCCCAGGGAGGAGCATGTGGGAGTCAGTTCAAAGAACAGGTGTCTGCTGCAGGCTTCCTAGAGCCTGGGCCGTGGTGTGGTCTGTGTACCCAGAAGGATGGCTTTTAGGGAACGGAACTGGTACTGTCTTGAATAGCATGGTCTGGAATGTGGGTTCTGACAGAATCAGGGACTGAAGGGGACCCTCCTAAGACCCAGGGCTGTCCCAGGGTCTCCATCTGCCTCCACCCAGGCTCTGACCCATGGGCCCCCTTTCCTGCCCAAGGGGAAGCCCAAGGCACGGCTGACTCCTCCTCCACCAGGGCCCTGAGCTGGCCCCGGCTGGACTTCTCAGCCTGGCACTGGCCTGCGCTGGTTTTGAAGAGCTGGCTGGGAGCACCGCTGATCACTGCTGCGTGGCACTGGGAGGTGACTCTCCCCAGACTGCCCAACTTAAGTTGCGGGCTGGGGGTCAGTTTGCTCACCTGCTCAGCTCTCACGACAAGTGCCTTCAAGTTGGGGTGGACACCACTTTCCTCCACACCTGTCCAGCCAGCTGGTTGGCCAGCACAGACAGGGTCCCTGGGCTCTGTCACCACAGCATGACTCCCACTTCAGGAGCGGTGGTGCCCTCCCTGCGCACTGGAGGTGGGGAAGGAGCAGAGAGGTGAGGTCAGCAGGGGTGGCCTGGGAGTCAGGCTGTTGGCCCTGGAGGCTCAGGAGTTCCCACATCTGACCGGCTGGGCGGTTCCTCCGTGCTGAGTTACAGGGAGGCAGATGTGGCTGCCACCAGGGGAGGTTTTCCAGCATCCCCCCAGTGGAAGCGGGACGTGGCCCCAGAGGTCTGCAGGGCAGGGCTGCCCTGGCATCAGGGTGTGGTCCTGAGACCAGCCTCACCAAGTGAGAAAGCGGCCGCTCTCTGCAGAGCGGCGAGGCTGGGGGGACAAGAAAAGGCCTGGGGTCCCTTCACTCACTGGGATCCTGTGGTGCTTCTCATGGGGTGAGGCCCGCCAGATAAGAGGTGGGGCCAGGAGTCCGGCTTTTCATTAAACTTTGCCCTGTGAATCCTAGGAGGAAATCAAGGGTGTTGGGGGACTATTGGGGAGGAAGCCTGGGGACTAAAGCTGCACCCAGTGTAGCGGTTCTCCGATGACCCCACAGGGCCCTCTGGCTGGGGACAGTCATTGGTGTCCCCATACAAAGCCCAGAGGGCGGCGATGGCCACCTAGACAGGAAAAGGTCATCAGCAGGAGGGGGCCCAGCACCTGGGGACTGGCCTGGCCACCCTACTGGGGACCTTGATCAGTGGTTCTCAAACTGAAACAGCATCAGGATCCCTCAGAGCAAATGAACAATTAAACTGAGGCCACCCAGGAGGTCTGGGGCTGGCCCAGGCTATGTGATGCAGATGTTATTGGTGGGGAGCGGGCCCATTTTGATAACTGCTGCATCCCTCTGGGTCTGAGTGCCTGTCTTTCTGATGTGCCGTCCAGAGTCAGTAGTCTCCGAGGATGTCCCCAGCAGCAAAGTGCCCCCCACAGACCTGCTGGGGCTCCCCGGTCCCTCTAAGCAGGCAGCCCCCACTTCAGGGCTGGTTAGCCAGAGCTTTCAGAGCCGGCCGTGGGGGCTGTGCCACCTTTTTCCGGGGCAAGGGACCCTGCCCCTGGCGTCTGACCTGGGCTGCTTCTCTAACCTGCACCGGCCGTCCTGGGGCACCGCTTGGCGTGAGCGTGGGCAGGGCGGGCGAGGCAGGAGCCGCTGAATCCCGGGCTGCAGACTTGCGCTCCCTGCCTGAACCTCCACAAATCTTGTTTTCTCTCTCTTCCTTCCTTCCTCATTCCCTCTCTTCCTCTCCTCACCTTTCCTTTTCCATAAGGTAAGCTGACTTCTTCTTCTTCTTTTTTTTTTTTTTAAGTTCTGTAATTAAAACTAACTGCTGTGGAGGGGGCAGGCGCTGGAGGCTGAGGGCCTGTAGGGGTGTGGCAGGTCACACCTCTCAAGCCGGTGCACAGAGAGGCAGAGTCGCCGAGTGGGCCATGCTGACCTCTTCGGTGGGGTGGAAGGTTGGGGTGAGATGGGCTGTCTGCCGTGCATCTGAGAGGTGGTGGGACCCTGGGGTGCAGGTGGCCTTTCGGACCCTCCCCCAGGCATGTCCTCTTGTTGCCTGACTCAGAGCTCAAGGTCCTTGGTGGATGGGCACAGAGGCCCGTGTTGGCCCTGTCAGTGCCGCCAGAGCAAGGCCAAGAAGTGGGCCAAAGCCGGGGCTGCCGGGGGGGCTAGGAGGGAGAGCGAGGCTGCCCCGTGTGTGCGTGCTCTGAACCGAGAGGCATGGCCTGGGGCCTGGCCATGGGGGCAGAGCTCCGAGTGTTGTCTGCCGAGGGAGGGGGTCTGGGGGGCTGAGAGCAGGCAGGCACCTGGGCTTGGGACAAGTCCCTCCTTATGTGGATGGCCAGCTAGAGCCCACTTATCCCTGCCTGAGAACATGGAGAATCACCGGGAGGTGCCCGCCACCCCAACCTGTTGCCCTGTCCTGTATTCTCATCTGGGGCAAGGGCAGTGCCCTGCCCTCCTTTTGGGGGATCCCACATGCTGCCCGCCTGGAAGCTGTGGTCTCAGGTGGGAGGAGAAGTCTTGTTGTCCTCCAAGGTCATGGAGGAGGGCTGGGGGAAGCCCCTGTCCTGGGGACAAGGGTCTTCAGGCAGCCCTTGCCAGGCCGCCCGCAGGGTGGCCCTGCCCAGCACTAGACAGAGACCTGCTCTGTCCCCAGCGGGCCCCAGGTGGCAGAAGTCACCCTGCCTTGGGACCTGGGGTGGCCCGCTCACTCGATCTTGGGGTCCTTGCAGGCACCCAAGGTTGCCTCATGCCAAGGGGGTGGGCTGCAGTGGGAGCCAGGCCCCTCACTCACCATGTCTGTTTTCTCCAATGCAGCAGCCAAGAGTTTACTCAACAAGAAAGCAGATGGAGTTAAGGTGAGGCTCTGGCTTGGCCCAGGGGGCAGTGGTTGGCCCCCTACCTCAGCCTGCAGCATGACCCAGTCCCCAAAGCTCCTCTGGGCCTCCCCTGACTCGAGGAAGGGGTATGAGCCCTTATTCTCTCCCTAATGGCCTCTCTTCCTCTCTCTGCAGCCCCAGACGAATAGCACCAAAAACAGTGCAGCTGCCACCAGCCCCAAGGGGACGCTTCCTCCAGCCGCCTTGGTACTGAACCCCTCTGCCCCCACTTCCTGGCCATCCTCTCCTGTATCCCGGCTGTGTGGTGGCCATTGTCAGGAGGCCTGGGGTAAAGCCAGGGTCTGGTTCCCAGCCTGTCTCTTGACAGACAACACCTAGCCTTACTAGCCCCTCTGTCCTAGGATGTGGGGGTGAGGGAAGACCCCAGTGCCAGGGAACCCATTTCGGGTGCAGTGGACAGGCCCCTGCTGACTTATGGTCAGCAGTGGGAACCATCAGGGGTCCGGTGAGACTGAGACCCAGGGTCCAGGCACCAACCTTGGTTCTTCTGCTCTCAGGAGGCTGGCCGGGAACTCAGCGGGGTTGGCTCTGCAGGGGGGTGGTTCAGGCTGGGGGTGGTGACAGACTGCCAGCCCCTCTCCTGGGTGCTGCAGGGGTGCATTGTCTGGGAGGGGCGGGTTTTGGTTTCTCCCTAGGGAGAATGGATGAGCCTGGCTTTAGCTTCAGAGCCCTCCCAGAGATCTGGAGGGAGACAGAGACCCCTTGGCTTTCCCTGGTGACAGCCTAGCAGTGGCTGTCGGGTCTAGGGCAGTGGCAGCCATGGTGTTCCCCATCAGAGTCCGTGTCCTACAGGGCCACGGTGGGTACAGGGAGACACACTTCTATGGCTGTGCTGGCCTGTGGCTGCCTGGAGGGTTCCGGGGTTCCCCTGATGGGGAGGGGTGTGTAGACATGAAATCACTGGGACCCACCAGCTCACTGGGACCCACCAGCTCCAACCTTCATCTGGAGGGTCCTGTCCAGGGGATGGAGCCGGTGGTGCAGGGCTGTGGCCAGTAGCACGGCCCTCCTGCCCAGGCTGCTGTGTGCCTATGGTGTCTCGTGTAGAGCAGGCAATCCCAAGAGGTTGCGGTTTGCTGGTCCACAGGTCCCGAGTTTGCAGAAAGTACACTTGGTGTCCCCACGGGCCTCAGGCCCTGCTTCTGGGAGCGAGCCCTGGACTACCCGTGGGGAGGCTAGATTTGCCAAATGGGCATCCACCGCGAGCGCAGGTGTGGGGGGTGGCCTTGGCCCAGGAGGGAAGGGTCCCGCACGCCGGCCTTGCAGCCAGCCCCGTCTCGGACCCGTCCATCCCATGTGCCACCCCCACTCCATGACATCTTCAAACCTGTGCCCTGCCCGTGGCGGGCAGGAGGTCCGGCAGCAAGGGGAGAGGGCAGAGCGCCTGAGGCAGGGACCCCAGCGTGCAGCTTCTCACCCCTGCCCTCAGCCCACTCTCTCTATTGGCCTCTGGCCACTGGTGCCCTCGAGGCCCTGGGCTGGTCTGCTCGTCCCATTCGCATCGCCCCAGGTCCCTCTCCAGCTGCTCCGCTCCCTGCTGGCCATCTGCCTCCATCCTGCTCTGCTGCCACCCTCTTCTCTCCTCTCCCAGGCTCCTGCCCGGGGGCCTCTGCTCTCCTCTTCTTCTCACTGCACTCTTTCCTTCCTCTGTGCTTCCTTCTTCTGTAGGAGCCTCAAACCACCGTCATTCATAACCCAGTGGACGGGATCAAGGTACTGCGCGTTCCTCACCACCCTCTCGGGGGCGTCTGCTCAGCCGGGAGGCAGACCCCTGGCCCTGGGGAAGGTCTGGGATGTTGACCCTGGGGAAGCATTTGTGCTGAGACAGGTGTACTGTGACCTGCCCCCCTCGAGGCAGGACAGAACCCCCAAGTCCACGGGCTGCTCCTTTGGGGAAAAGCCCCAGGTGCCGTCCTTGGAGGCACAGTTGTACCAAGTCCCTGGCAGACACGGGAGCCTGGGCTTCCTCCCATCCTGAGCAGGTTCCGCTTCTCAGATCCTCTCCATCCTGCCAGCCTGGGGGTGGCCAGGCCCAGCCTGGTCAGGAGCAGCCGAAGGCAGGGCCCACTTCAGAGGCTCAGGGTGCCAGAAAGAGCCCGGGTGTCCTTCGCGGCGTGTGGCCAAGGGCTGGGTGTTCCAGGGGAGAAGGGCCAATGGGGGCTGCCCTGCGTGCCCCCAAGTATGGGGCCAGAGGGAGAGGGGCAGCACAGACCCTCCTGCCCTCATGCATTGCTCACCTCTGCCCACCGTGCCCAGTGCTTCCTGCTGAGCTGACCCCTCCCTTGCTCTTCCTCTGCTCTGGCATCAGCTCCCATCCCATCAGCATTTTCACCCTGCGGCCAGGGAAGGGGCTGGCTTTCTGGGGTGGTGGGAGCGCTGGGTGGGCAGCCCAGCTGCATTTCTAGGACCTTACTACCTTACCCCTACCCAGACTCCCACCTGGGCCTGAGATCCTCAAAGGGTCCCCACACATTCCGGCCACAGACCAGGACAGGGGTGCTGTGGGCCACTGCGTGTGGGCTGACCCAGCCTCGAGGTGCTAGGAAGAGCCTGGGCGTCCACTGTGACTGAGGCCAGGGATAGGTGTTCCTGGGACCCGGTGTCTGGGGTGAGGGCCCTGCTTTCCCTGCACGGGGCCTTGAGACAACATTCTGTGATGAGGGCCCTGATCTTACAACCTGTAGGTGCCCCATTTTTGGCCCAGAGCCCAGAGCAGTGTCTAGTAAGGGGGTTGCGGCGGGGGCAGGTTCCTTGGGAACCCTGTTAAGATGTTCCTTCTGAGAAGCAAGCAAGCTCTCTGGGAACTCGGTCACAGGTGGAAGGCATCTGGTTTTCTATCTCGAGGGCAGCAAGCCAGGGGTGAGGGAGGAGGTGCTGGGGCTACCTTCTGCCCTTCAGGCCACCTGAGAGGTAAAGCCAGGCCTGGCTGGATGGCCCAGGCCTGGGGAGGAGGTATGGTGCTGCCGCACTCTGACCGGGCCAGGTCAAGTTTCCCGAGGACCTACTGGCAGCTTCCACCCTGTCTGCCAAAGTGGGAAGGCTGTGGATGCTTTCCTGCTTCCCCAGGCGTCTTGGAATTTCAAAAAAAAAAAAACAGTTTTTATCTTGTTAAAGAATGTCTTCTGAGCATGCTAATCTTTCCGCTGGGTGTATCTCATTGGCAGAAGGAGAAGTTGGGGTCCTCAGCTGTTGGGGATGTGGGTGGCCCAGCCTAGAAATGGGTGACCCTTGGGTATGGCGTGAAGCTCCATTGCCGCCTGTGGGTTTCTGGGGTTGGGGCCTGGGCCCCGTGGGGGCAGAGGCCATGTCCTGACCCGCTGCCTCCCCGTGTCTCCCCAGGAGTCATCTGACAGCACCCACACCACCATAGAGGATGAAGACACAAAAGGTATCCAACCTCCCCGCCTGTGGGGCTGGTGGGCAGGCCACTCGCAGGTGGGGAGCAGGGACAGCAAAGGCCACGTCCTGTGATGAGGGGCTGACTTGCTCAGGCCCATAGCCCCATCTGAGGCTGGATACAGACTGGCACTGGGCAGTCTCGGGCAGAGCATCCAAGCAGAGCCTGGCGGACCTGGGCACCCTGACCAGCGTGGAAGCTACTGCCCTGGATGGGATGGTTCTCTGCATGGGCTCCCAAGTTGCTCAAGGGGCTGTGCACCCAGTTTCCATGGTTGAATTTACTGTTTCTTCTCTCAAAGGTCCTTAAACCTGTGCCTACCCAGCTGGCAGTTGATACGTGGATGGGCAGCAAGGGGCATTTCCTGCGCTTATTGTTGGGGGGCAGGTTGCAGAGACAGGCACCCCGTTCCCCACTCAGGGATCCAGGCCAAGCTGGCTGAGGCTCTGTCTGAGCCCCACCAATGCCCCCAGGGTACCGGGTGGTGTGTGCTCTCCCTGGCGCCCCTCTTCTACCCTCAGCTTTCTCAGCTGCCCCAGGGAGGGGATCTGGTCTGCACTCTACCTAGGCCAGGTGACTGGCCCCTGCCTGGGGAGCCCGCCTCTCAGCCACACTCTACGTAGATGAGCGCTGGGCCGGCGGTGGCCACTCTGCCAGTTTGGGAGATGCAATGACCCTGTCCTGAGTATCCCCCACTGCCCTAGAGTGGAAGTGAGCGAGCACAAGGTTTTGGCCTCTGGATGTAGAGCGAGTGGACATTCGTGTAGTTTCCCCAGACTGCGGGCCCTGAGCCTTTGGCATGGAGCTTGGAGGTCACACAGATCTCCCCCAGGCCCTGTCCTCACACGTCTGCCCTCGCCCCAACTGGGCGGGGGCCTGAGACGGCCCAAGACTGAAGGAGCCCAGGGGAGAGGGCCAGCCAGCCAGCCTCATGCCAACCCCTTGTCTGGCTGGGAGATGATCGGCAGATGCCTGAGGGGCCTCACAGGGCAGGGGCCGGGGGAGTCTCAGCCTCAGCTAGGCAATCCATCACATGCAGAGAAGCCCCAGTGGGCTCAGGCCTGCCCTCTGCTGGTCCTGGCAGGCACTGTACACAACCCTCCCGCCCCAGGTCCAGCCCTGCGGGTGGTCCTGTGTCTTCCTCACACACCTGCTGTGATCTCACAGCCCTGGGCACACGGGGGTGACGGTACCCCAGGAGCCCTGGACCCCACCATGTGATTCTCCAGCTTAGCCTCCTCTCATCCTCCTGCACCCCCTTGTCTCTCCTGCGTGTGCTCACCTGCCTGTGTTCACGTCTCGTCTGTCTGCCCAGCCCCCAGGGTCCCTGACATCCTGAGCTCCGTGAGGAGGGGCTCGGGGACCCCAGAAGCCGAGGGCTCCCCGCCCTGCCCGTCTCCGGCTCCCATTAGCCCCCTGCCCGCCCCATGTAAGTAGCCGGGCCCTGCTGCTGTGGGGGTCTCCTGGAGGGGCCAGCAGCTCCTCTGAGGGTTCACTCGAGGGCCAAGGGCCAGCTGAGCTCGGGCACCAGCCTGCCCCTCACAGCCCCTCAACGCAGCTCCCCAGCACCTCTACCCCTCAAGCTGGGCCTTCTCCACTGGCCTGGGGGGGTCTCAGGACCGGGGCTCCTTGGTCCTGAGATACACCCTGGGGCGGGAGAGAGAGGGAGGCCTGCTTCCTCTCCACCAGCCTGGCCCGCCGCCTCCTCACGTGTCTGCTCCTGTCCACCCCAGCCCCCAGGATCTCTGACATCCTGAGCTCCGTGAGGAGGGGCTCGGGGACCCCAGAAGCCGAGGGGCCCCTGCCCACCCCATGTAAGTAGTGCCCCAGGCCTGCTGCCTCTGCTGCCAAGTGGCTCCCGCATCCTGCCATGCACGGCCTCAACTGCCCCTGGGCCAGGCTGCCGAGGCCTGGCTAACTGTCCGGCCTGGCTGGGCATCAGGGGGCGCACGCGCTAACTCTGCAAGGCAGCTCTCCAGCTCTCCCCCGGCTCCCCCGCCCCCACCTCCCACACGGCTCCCTGCACTGCTGTCCAGCCGGAGATCTCACCCCCTGAGGGTCTCCCACACCCGGAGCGACCATGTACCCTGCCCCTTGGGCCATGGGCCGTGACCTTGTCAGTCATGCTGACTTCATATGGGCATCCAGGCACGAGGAGCTGTTACAGAAATCCTCTTGACCAGAGGCCTATGGGTTTAAAGGGAGAAGAAAGGGCCCAACCTCCCTGCAGAACTAGTTTTCCAGAGGGGCTGGGCATTCTGTGCACTCCTCCACTCACCCATCCCGTCCTCACCTCGGGGTGCCCACCCTGAGCCTGTCCCAGGTGGGATTACTCTCTCCTCTCCCAGGCCAGGCTGCCCCTCTATGGAGGGCACCCTCCGCCCACAGCAGCTTTCCCCACCCCCACCTGGTCAGACAGGTGCAGCTGCCTGAACATCCCTGAAGCTTCCCCCTCGTCCCCCACGCCCCTCTCTGTCACCCCTGTCCCTCACGTCCCCCTCCACCC
>NW_011495058.1:4789189-4789817 GCF_000754665.1 Bison bison bison
CCCCCCCCGCCCCCCCCCACTCTCTCTGGCTTGGCTCATCAGCCCATAGGTTTTCTCTCCTGCGTGTCCCCCGCCTGCCTCGTGTTCACATCTCGTCTGTTCCACCCCAGCCCCCAGGATCTCTGACATCCTGAACACGGTGAGGAGGGGTTCGGGGACCCCAGAAGCCCAGGGCCCCCCACCCTGCCCGTCTCCGGCTCTCCCAGGCCCCCCACTCACCCCGTGTAAGTAGCACCTTGAGTGGCCCCGCTGGCTGCTCCTGGGGGCTCTCGGGCGTGGAGACCTCCAGCTGCGGTGCGCCACCCCCTGGCTCTGGGAAGGGGTCAGCTCCTGGGTGGGGGACCCAGGGAATTCCACACAAAGCTGCCGTTCGGTTAAAGATGCGCACCTGTGGGGAGAGAAGCAGGAGGCAGGTTTCCCTGAACTAGAGCCTCCCTCCCAGGGGCTGTAAGCTGCAGATTTCTTCTGTAGTGGTAGTGAGGATGGGGTGCGTGCTGTCTGGGGTCGGCCCTGGCTGGTGAGTCTAGGGCTGGGGGGCGGGCTGCGGGCGGGCGCTGGGCTGGGCCACCTCCCCGGGCAGGGAGGAGCCACCACTGCCGTCTGCAGGCCGTCTGCCGCCTGCTCGCCA
>NW_011495058.1:4789952-4795078 GCF_000754665.1 Bison bison bison
GGCGGCCGTCTGCCGACTGCTCGCCAGTATCGCTTACAGGGATGGATGACATCCCAGGGCGGCAGCCACCCCCTCCTCCGGGGAGACACCGGGCTCTCAGAGGCGAAGCTGCTTCGGGGCTGGGGGCCGGGCATGGCGGGGGAGAGGCTGGGTGAGTGCCGGGCTGTGGGGGTGCCGACCCCCACCGCCCACCCCTGCCAGCCATGCCTGGGGGCCAGGGGGGGGTAGGTGGGTGGGAGGGAGGCCCTGGGAGCAGAGGGGAAGGCCGGGGGTTCGGGGGCTGTGGCCTGAACTCAGGCTCTGCTAGAGGAAGTGGAGATGCGTCTCAGAGGTGAGAGAGCAGAGTCTTGCTGGTGGGCACACAGCGGAGCCTCTGCCCGTCCCCAGTTGTGCGGGGTCTTATTCGAGTTTAGAGGCCTCCGTGTCCCCAAATCCGGGACCCTCGTGGCCCCTGGTTTCCCAGATAACAAAGCTGATGGTAGCAGATGTGGAGGGTTGTGTCCAAGGGGTCCTTGCAATATTACCCCGGCCCAAGGCCATGACCCACCTTTGGGGCATGCCCGGCCCAGGCAGGGAGCTCAGAGGACAGGCTGATGGAGTGGGGGAGGGGAGGCACAGCACAGGCTTGCCCCTTTGGGGGTCTGTCCTGAGCCTGACTCTGGAGGTGGGGCTGTAGAAGGGGCTGTGACCAGGATTGAGTGGAGGGGACCTCGGGGCCTGGACTCCTGGCACGTGTGGCTGGGCCTACAGGGTGCAGGGGAGGGACAGAGTGCTGGGGAGGGGGGGCACCAAGGGGAGGGGTGCCCCTATCAGTGTCCCTCAGGAAGAGGGGCCCTCTTACCTCCTGCCCTCCCACCTGGGGTTCCCAGCAGCCAGCTTCCTTGTGTGTGGGGGTCCTGGGTGAAGGGATCAGGTCAGGCCAGCCTGGAGAAGGGACTTCTGAGTGGTCACTTTGGGGTGAGTTCTGGCACTCAGTGGGCCAAGTGGGTGAATGCCAGAGTGGAGTGGCCCCCCCTCCCGGTTCTGGGGCCCGGGGCTTCCCCCACTGGCACAGAGGCCTGGCTGCAGAGGGCCATCCTTGGGGTGGGTCACGGGCAGCCTCTTTTCCAGGGAGCCAACCCGCCAGCTGTCAATGGTAAATGGGTTGGTGCCCATTGGCCCGCCCTGGGTTCTCCATAATCGGGGATTATGCACAATCCAGGCTGATCCTGTGCAGCTGCCTCCCTGGTGTGGCTAGGGACATCCTGGCGCCCCTGCAGCTGCTTAGGGTCCACCTGGGGTCACTAGGGTCCTCCTAGACCCTTTGCTAATGTCTGGGCTTCCCTGGCCTGTTAGCTCTCCCCAAGAGAGCCAGAGTGGATGCAGGGCTACGGTTCAACTCTGGGACTTCTCCCAAGCCAGACTCTTGCCCATGCACCGCAGCTCTGTTTCTGGAGTTGCCTGTTGGAGGCAGCTTGTCCCTGATAGCCAGCCCTCCCTGCACCCCCACCAGGAGTCCCTTTGCATAGTATGCCACCTGGGGAGGCAGGATTGCTCTGTACGGCAAGGAAGGAGAGGGCAGAGTCCCTCCACAGGTCAGGAGCGTCTGGCTTATTCCTGGGCTGTGGCTGGGCTTGTGCAACCTCAGCTTTCCCATCTGCAGAATGGGCATGGGGGCTGTTTCCCGAACTTCAGACTTTGCAATGTGTTCTGTGACCTTAGAGCTCTATTTACTTAATACTTTGTTTTTACACCGAATCCATTTTTAATTACGATTTGTTTAAAAATACTCACTATTACCTCATCAAGTGGAAAACTCAGCCCACTTACCACGGTGCAGTAGGGCCATCGTAAAATCAGAGTGCTTGGGGAAATGAAACAGAAAAAAAGGTCTCTCAATTCCAGCTGCAAGGTTATTGGCTGAGGGCTCATGTTGGGAGGCGAGACAGCTCACGCTGTCTGTCAAGAGGGGGATTGACAAGTGTCTGGGATGTTGGGATGTGTAGATGTCCCCTTAGCGAGATTAGCAGGATGGCCCGGAGCTGACAGAGTGGCTCACAGTGGGAGGTGGGCACTCCTGAGCAGGGGCTGGACGTGGTGCTTCAGGAGGGTGGCAGGGTGACCGGCCGCCCAGGGCAGGGACGGGAGGGGCAGGCGCCGGGTGCTGCTGTCAGACAAGCCCAGGGGCCCTGGCCCATGGGGTGTCATCTGGTGGGGGAGCTGGGCTGCAGTGGGAGGTCACAGACTGAGGCTTGAGGCCACTTCCAGGAAGATGACAGGTGAACTGGGAGTGGGGGTTGATGAGGTCCAGAGGAGAGAGGGCCTTCAGAATTGGGAAACGCCCAGGCAGAGGGCCGAGAGGTGGGCAGGCTGTGGAGGAAGCCCTGAGAGGGGAGAAGCTGTGTTATGGGGTGGGCGTAGGAGGAAGTGGGTGTGCTGAAGGAGGTGTGAAGTATCCAGCAGGTGAGGACAGGGACCACCCGCATGTGTCTGTGTTGGGACAGAGCTCTGCGGGTGGATGGGGGCATCAGGGCAGCTGGGCCCCCTTCCTGGAAGCCAGCTTCCAGCGGGGGCCTGGGTTCTGCAGAGACAGCCTGAAGCCCAAACACTGTTACAGTCCAGACATGGAGTTCTGTAAGAAAAAAAAAAAACAAGCAGAAGCACAGCCAGTGCAGAGAGAGGGTCTCGTTTAGACGAGGAAGCGCACGTGTGCTGGCAGGTTGGCGTGCACATGCACTACAGACACACGCACAAGTACACACCCATGTGCACGAAGGGCGCATGTGCACACCTGCGCGTGCACGCACTGGAGCCCTTGGGTGTCACAGAGGTCCCCCAGCAGCCACTGTCCAGAGCCGGTGTGCCGCACGACCCAGGGGCACGCCCCCGCTCACACGCAGCATCTCCTGCTCTGGGAATGTAGGCCGTGAATCAACTCACACGTGTGCTGAGCCCAGCTGCACTGGCAGCTGGACACTGGACAGCAGCAGACGCCTGTCTTTAGGCTTGCTTGGGTGGGAATGTGCATCCACAGGAGTGGCCCTGCAGAGCGCCTGTGGTCCTACGTACTGCGGGGAGCAGAGGGACACAACGCCCCCGTGAGGGAGCACAGATGCGTGGCTGGCACGGCCGTGACTGGAGAGGGGTGTGAAGAGAACTGGGGTGCGGCCTTCAGTGCTCTTCTTGGGTCTGGGTTTTACTGCTGGCGTTTACTGCGTTATGGAATCACCATGTGTGGGTGTGTCCATGGCTGTGTGCACACGCACATGTGTGTGTTTCCTGTGTGCCTTTGGGTGTCGACGTATCTGCACAGGCATGGTTTAGCACCTAACTCAGGATGGTACTTCTTTGGTGAGAGTGAGTGAAGGACAAGACTCAAGGGAACACAGGCACCTGTGTCTTTATGTGGAAGCTTTTCTCTCTTTGGAAAAAATCTAAAGCAAATATAAAAATTGTTCAGATGTGAACCAGCAGGGTGTGGGCTATGTTATTCTTTGTGCTTCTTCCACGTGTTTAAAATATGTAGCCTGAAAATAAATGGTAGTTAAAGAGATAAAGGGGGGCCCCCAGGCAAGCACCCCAGAGATTGGGTTGGTCTGGGACCAGAGGTCAAGTGGGTAGGAACCTGGAGAGGGCTGCCAACCCAGGGCCTCAGGTGGAGGGTGCAGGATGGAAAAGTGATGCCAGAGGACTGGCCTGGGGCCCAGGACCACAAACAGGTGGAGGCAGGAAGAGGCAGGAGGCCAGCCGGCAGTCTGTGGGCTTCCATGGAGAGAAGGTGGTGAGGCCCACGCTTAGCTTTCCACTGGGCTCTGCTTCCTGGCCTTTGCACAGAGGCCTGGCCCTGCAGCCTCCAATCCACTCCCTGCTTTGTGAGCCGGCCCCTAGTAGACACCTGCCCCCAACCCCCCGAAGAACTGTTGGGTGCATGGAGGACTAGAGAGCAATGCCTGGGGGGCAGAAGCCAGGAAGGGTGGTCACAGTGTCACAGGGTCATCCCCTGCTGAGGGCCCAGGGCACGTAGCTGGGGGGACTGGAGATGCAGGGTGGTCGTGGCAGGCTTTGCTTCCCTGACCTGCATTTTCCAGACGGGTAGTTCACTTTCACTTTTCACTGTCATGCATTGGAGGAGGAAATGGCAACCCACTCCAGTGTTCTTGCCTGGAGAATCCCAGGGACGGGAGAGCCTGGTGGGCTGCCGTCTCTGGGCTCACACAGAGTCGGACACGACTGAAGCGACTTAGCAGCAGCAGCAGCAGCAGTGCTACGGATGCAGTGTGTGTGTCATTCAGGGATATTGTATTTAAGACAAACAAGATGGAAGCTCGTTGGACTTGGAAACCGGGAAGCCGTGGGTGGCCTTGAAGGGAGCAGTCTGAGCTGGGCAGCCTTGGGATGGGGATGGGGGCGGGGTACTTTGCCCGGACCCTCCCGGGCGGGCACAGGTGGTGTGTGGGTCACTGGGCAGCTGTCTCCCTGCAGCGCGGAAGCAGGAGATCATCAAGATCACGGAGCAGCTCATCGAGGCTGTCAACAATGGCGACTTCGAGGCCTACGCGTGAGTCGGGGCGCCTGGCCTGTTCTGGGGTGTGGGGGGGGTGGACCTGGAGGGCTTCCCCACAGGGAGGGGGCTGGATGGAAGCACCCGGTTCTGAGGGGCCCCTCCTCACCTGGGTCTGCCCCCCAGGAAAATCTGCGACCCAGGCCTGACCTCGTTTGAGCCTGAAGCCCTGGGCAACCTGGTTGAAGGGATGGACTTCCACAGATTCTACTTCGAGAACTGTGAGTGCAGGGCGGGGGGAGGGTAAAAGGGTGGGTGCCCCTGGAGAGCCCACGGACCCCCAGTCAGGGGCCCAGGGGAGCCCTGTCCCCTCTGTGCTCAGGGTCATCCGGCCACTGCTCCACCCTCTGTGGCAGAAATCCCTGAGCCACAGGGATGAGGGGTGAGGACACACGGGGAGAGGGATGGGGAGCCAGATGGTGCTCTTGGAGGAGGCTGGGCTGGTAGAGGGGCTGGGTGTGCTCTTGGGGGAGGAGGCTGGGCTGGTAGAGGGGCTGGGTGGGGGCAGGCACGACGCCAAGCCCCTGCCCGCCCGCAGTGCTCGCCAAGAACAGCAAGCCGATCCACACAACCCTCCTCAACCCGC
>NW_011495058.1:4795305-4810680 GCF_000754665.1 Bison bison bison
GGGGTGGCGGGGCTGCAGCCTGAGGGAGGCGGTCGGAAAGGGTGGCCAGCAGGGGTGGCCCAGCAGGTTCCTGGGCATAAGGCAAGCCTGGTGTTAGGGGAGTGGGGGCGCTGAGTCAGGGTCTCCAGGCCCCTTTCCGGGCAGCCCTGCAGGTGCCCACCTTGCAGCCACCAAACCCGGGTCAGACGGAGAGCTGCCCCCAGAGCTGACCTGCTCGTCCTGGCGCCCGCTCTGTTTCAGAGCCGCTGCGGCTGGTTTCACCACGGGACAGACTCGGTGTTTGGAGCCCAGCTGCCCTCGGGCACACGGCCTGCCTGTCGCATGTTTGTGTCTGCCTCGTTCCTCCCCTGGTGCCTGTGTCTGCAGAAAACCAAGACCAGATGTGATTTCTTTTTAAAAACAAGATGACAACGACAACCACACACACAAAATTGACGTCGATGAAACAGAGAAAAAAACTAAACAAGGGAAAAAGCTGTAAAAATCACTGGCATTTGTGGGGCTTCGAACCTTCCGGCCGCACCCCACCCAAGCTCCACGTGTCTGTCCACTCCTGGCCTCCTCCAGGGACTGGCCGGGGGAATGAACTTGTCCACCAGGGCCTGCCGCCCGAGGAACAGTGTTTGCTAGGTGGTGCCCACCCCCCAGGAAGTCTGCATCCTCCCTGCCGTGCATGGCTCCTGGTCAGGAGTGTCAGGTGTCGTCGGGGGAGGGCTTGGGGGTGGCAAGGGGGCCCAAGCACGGCTGACTTCCATCCCACTTCCCTTCCCTCCTCTCTTCCCTGAGAAGGTGTGGATGTGGGCTCCCGGTGTTCCCGGCATGGGTGAGCAGTGCAGAGGCTGGGCCAGCCTCTCTGGGAGGATACTGAGCCATCCGAGGCTCAGGGATCCAGCTCTGGCCCGGTCGGGGCCAGGGAGGTGCACTGGGGGAGGGGTTGCAGGGAGGCACACCTTAGTTTCAGATCTCACACCTGGCGGGAGACATGGGCGAGGACAGTGCTGGCAGTAGCCCGCTGAGGAAGGGAACCCCTGGGCTGGCCTCTCTTCTGCTTGGGTACCTCTCCGTCTTTGCCCACCTTCTCCCCCGTCCCCATGTGGGTGTGAGGCAGAAAGGAGAGAGGGGTCAGAGGTGGGCGGGTGTTTCTGGCTTCCAGGTCGAGGCAGGGGCTAGGCAAGTGTTTGCTGAAGAGGCTGCACTTTTAGAGTTTGGGCCAGAGCAGCAGGGAGCAGAGGGCTGCACTGGGCTGTGAGCGACAGGGACCCTGGGGTGGGGAGGCGGGTCCCCCTGTGTGCTGGTGGGCACTCTGGTGAGCCTCTGGGACGGGCTGCATGGTCAGGTGGTGGCAGAGAGAGCCAAAAGCGTTTGGCCTGGCATGGGGGTGGGTATAACCTGGCCTCCTGGGCTATACTTGGGGGGTGGTCAGGGGCCATGATCCCAGAGGTGCAGGACGCACCCCCCCACCCCAATATCTGCCCCTTCAACTCATGTTGTTTTCAACAAGGATTTTCTTTATCTTCCCCCCACACAAGCCAAGGGAGGGGCCCAGAGTGGGGCACAGGACACAGGATGCTGGTCTCCAAGGGGGACTGTCCATGGACAGACACTCAGAGTGGACGCTCACCTGCCTGTCTGCGGCTGTGCTCAGGACAGCCGTCCCTACCCATGGACACAGGGTAAACATCTGCAGGGCTCCCTGGGCCTCGGGCAGCGGCAGGGTTCACCGTGGACAGCGTGCGGCCCAGCCGCCCTCACCTCCTGGGGCCTCCTCCTCTCCTCTCCCTGCTCACCCGTTCTTTCCAGGGAGCTGCCTGTCTGGGATAATTTGGGGATTTTTTTTTTCTGGGGGAGAGTTCTTTTGCATGACCCCTCATGAGCAAGCCACACCCGCTCCTCTAGCTAGATGTCCGCGGTGTGGCGGCGTCGGCCGGCCCGCCCTGCAGAGGGTCGGCTGCCCGCGGTGCTGGCCGGCCTTTCCTCTTCTCTCTTTTTGCTGAGTTTCATTGTCTTTTCTTTCTGAGCCTTGTAAGTGTACAAAATTATTATTTTGTTCTGTCTCGGGAAACTGCAAATAAATGGAAAACAGGACAAACTGCTTCAAGTGTATCTGGGTGCTCTCTGCCAGGATCTAGCTGACCCCTCACCTCTAGGCAGGTCTCTCCCCTGCCATGTGGACCCTGGGCTGGCCAGGCTGCAGAAGCCCTAAGCTAGATGTTCCCAAGCCCATCTTGGGTAGTCAGCATGCCCAGATGGGGCCCCTCCATGAGGCTGCAGGTCAAACTCTGCCAGCTGCTCCCACCTCCCTCCTGTTTTCCCGAAGGCCTCTGTTAGCCCCAGACACAGGAACCAAAAATGACGCCTTGAGTCCTAGGACCCCCCAGCCTCTGGTCACTCTAGCGGTCTCTGAAGATGAAATCAGGAGGACAGATCTGTATGGGAAGAGCTCCAGGCCCCAGCCCTGCTGCCCTGTCCACTCTCTCCCTCCACCTATCTGGTCTTTGTGCGTGTTGCTTGGGACACGTGGTGCCTGCAGCCACCGGGGCTGCTCCTGTGGGCCTGCACGCGGGCTGTGTAGACAGCACACGGACATGAGACACCGACACCAGGAGCAGAGTGGTGGCGGCTGGGATACAAAGATGACACAGCAGGCGATGACAGCCATGGCCTGGGGAGGCTCCGTGAGGAGACCCGAACAGCAGAAGCCCAGAGCTGAGACCTGGGAGACGGAGGGATGCCAGGTATAGAGGCTCCCAGGTGGGCCCAGACTGAGGGGCTTGAGGGCCCAGGTGGGCAGAGCCAGGCGATCCCCACCAGCCTTCCCTCTGCAGCTCACCCCCCACATGGAGGGAGAGACACGGCACCCAGTCACCCACTGCACCCTCACACCACAGGGATACAAAGCCTCTGCACCTTCCTTGGGAACACTCCTGGCCTGCACCGGCTGAGCGAGCGCTGGCCGCGTGCCTGCCTAACCACATGGCCATCCAACCTGTCTGATCGCCTGACCACATACCCACATGGCCGCCCAACTCCACGGCTTTCTGACCACGCGGCCACATAGCTGCATGGCCACACTGATTCAAGGCCGCCTGCTTCTCTGAACATCTTCCCTCATGGCTGCACACGTTTAGGCCCTGCCAGGCAAGGGCTGTTGGGACCTGCCTGTGCTCCGCAGGCCCCTCAAAGACCTCGTGCCCTCCTCCCTCCTGGGCAGTCCCCGGCAGTCTTGCTGACACCCCAGAGACACTCTCATGTTGAGATGGACAGCCTCCCCTCTACTGCTGGTCCCCAGGTGCCGCTGCCTGTCTGTACCTCACACCTTAAGCTTTCTCAGGACAGAAATACGGGCTTCCAAACAATCTGATACACCAAACACACCAACGGGTCCAAGTGACTTCTGATGAGGCAATGCTGCCTCAGGCCTGCTCAGTCCTGTCCACTAGGGCACAACAGGCCTCCTGGTCCAGCCTTGGCATCTGGCTGCAGCTACCTTCCTGGCCCTGTGGGTGGTAGCTGGTAGGGGCTCTCAGGTGTGCAGGCAGGCATGAGGGCTGCCCAGGGAGCACCAGGGCAGATTGGAGAGCTTGGTGCAGAGAATCTAGGACAGAGCCAGTGAGCAGAGTCATCACCACCACCGCAGTATCTAGGGCTCCGCTCACCTATCAGCTGTAACCCGAGGCAGCTTTCCAGGCCAGGCCTCCCTCTGGGCACCTGCCACAGCCCCACCCCACCCCCGCTGGGGATCCTGCAGGAATCCTGAGGTGGACCAGCACTCTGAAACTGTCCCCTGGCAGCCCCCCAAGTAAGGATGGCAGGATAGGCAGAGAGAAGTCAGTGAGGGGCCTTTCATTTGTCATTTTAAAGAACACCTGCTTTGGGCAAAGCTCCCTGAGCGCATGCCCTGGTGGGTCCTCTGAGCAGGAAAAGCCGGAAATGCCCAGGCTACTCCCTATTTCAGGGGTCTCCAGGTCAGTCCCAGGCCAGCAATGAAATAGGTGAGAAGCACGCACAGTCTAACCACCACCTGCCGAGGACACTCCCTAAACTAGGACCAGAGTTGCCAGCCTGCAAGGATCCGGGGCGCACAAGACGCTCCACACCCCAGCAGACAGATCTGGAGTTTCTGGGTGTGGCCCCGGTTCTGTGGCTGTGAGGAAGCCTCCCAGGTGGTTTCTACGGTGCAGTGAAGACCAGGTCACAGGACTCAGAGCAGGACTTCTCTCTACTCTGGGGCTCCCTCCCCCACTTCCTGCTAGAAAGGTCTAGGGGGTGGGGAGAGGAGAATGGGGGCATTAAGGTAGAGGCTGCTTCCCCCCAAGATATGGCGAACCCCACACTCGGCAGGGGCACAGCATGAGGGGCAGGGCTCCCGTGGAAAGGGGTCCCTGTGGCTCAAAGCACATTGTGTGCTTAGCTGCTTGTCATGTCCAACTCTTTTGTGATTATGGACTGTAAGCCACCAGGCTCCTATGTCCATGGGATTCTCCAGGCAACAATACTGGAATGGGTTGCCATTTCCTACTCCAAGGGGATTTTCCTGACTCAGGGATCAAACCCGTCTCTTATGTTTCCTGGATTGGCAGGTGCATTCTTTACCACTAGTGCCACCTGGGAAGCCCAAAACAAAGCACAGGACTATTTTGGAATTTCAAAAGACAACTTTATCCACATAGGAACCTTCCAAACAGAACACAGAGAAAAGTTAGGCAGCAGTTATTAAAATACACTTTGCCAAATGATTTAACATGAGAAGACAAGAGGAGCTGGACGAAGGGTGGATGCAGAGGGCTTGGCCAGCCGTACTCACCCTTGTCACCCTCTTCCCAATCTTGGCCAACCCCCACCCCCCACCCCCAGTACCCTCCAAAGTGGGAGGAGTCAGACACCTCTCAATCATCCCTAAGGGGTGGTCATGGCCACATCAGAGACCAGTGAGCAGGCCAGGTCTGCGCCTTTCAGGGGTAAACATGGCAGAACTCACATGGGTAGGCCACTTTTAGGCCAAGTCCTCTGGTGGTACAGTGGCCAGAGACAACGAGCAGCTGGCAGGTAAACTTCTTAGGGTGGGTCCTCAGAGGCCACGCAGATCCCACTTCTGGCCCATGCCAGGGAATTCAAGGCCACAGGCACTTCCTGTCAGGGCAGTGGACCTCCTCGGCAGGGCAAGAACAGAGGGCTCAGGGAAGGACACCGGAGGATGAGACCACACTGATACCGCTCCAACAGGGGCGTCCACGGAGACTGGTTCTCAAGGGTGTGTCCTGAGCCTGTGTCCTTAGCAAGCGCAGCAGGGCACTAGGAGGCGGTTTACAACACGGCAGCAGGGCCCACAGGACCAGCAAGGCTGAGAAGAGCTGGAACCTCCTGGGCTGCTGCCTGGCTTGCTCCCTGCACCTGCTTTTAGGGCAGGGCCTCAGAGCCATAGGCCTCATGCTGCTGGGGGCAGGGCCGGGGTGCTCAGCAGTGCTTCTGCTGGGGGCTGGGCTGGAGTGTGGACAGCTCAGACCACAAGTGGATGTTGGGAGCCCCCAGGCTGGCTGGCATCTTCTCTTGGTGCCTAGAAATGGTGGCCACAGTGAAGGTCACTTGCTAAGACGTAAGTCCCAGGTGATTGTCAGAACAGTCTTTCTTGTCACCAGAGAGGCAAATGACAACTATTCACGAGACTGCAGCACACACACGTGCTCTGATCCAGATGTTCAAAGCCAAACTGCAAGTCAGGGCAAGCGCCCCCTCCCCTACTTCTAGCGTTCTTTACGGAACTTGCTTGCTGGATGGGTACCGCAGAAAGTCAAAGTCAATCTCAGCAGGAATGCAAACCAGGTCTCAGAATTTATGAAGTCCAGTAGCTGTCTCCTCCTAACACAGAAGCACTGGCCTGAGCCCCCCACCCCGCCCCCATGCCCACTGCAGCCCCACAGTGGCTGTCCCTCCCCAGTCCTGGAGTCAGGGCACCCTGCTCCTTGTAGTGTTAATAATTAGTATACAGACAAAACCCAAACATGTGAAGATCCACAAAGAGCTGGCTCTGAACCCCCCATGGGCCTTGCACAAGTTGGGGGCCCACATCCTTCCCAGGGGATTAGAAATGAGCCCTGTAGCATCTATGGAGTCACTGAGTTTTATGGTTCCATTCGGCCCCCAAATACACATTTAGGGGCCTCAGTATCTTTTCAAAAATAACTAGACATGTGAATTTGAACGTTCCCCACCCCCAGGTCCCCATCCACCCTTGGGTTTCTCCCAGGAGCTCCAAAGCCAAAGTTGAGTCTGTCCCACTTGGGTTGTTACAAGGTGGCTCTGCTTCCTGGGGGGCCGTGGTTCTGATGTGAATGATGGTGACGTTCCAGCGCAGGGGCCTCTGCTGGCAGCCGTCACATGATTGCACAGCACGAATTCTGTTTCCGGGCCTTGAGAGAGACAAAACAGAGCTGAAGAGGTAGACCTCAGCACACGTAGAACTGGGAGCTCTGAGGGGACCAGCTGGCCTTAGTAGGGGCTCTGGAATCACCAAGCAGAGAGAAGTGGAGGGAAGCCATCCAGAAGTAGTTCACACTCCCAAGATTATTCTGTCCACCTTCCATTAATGCTATCGATAAGGAAGGAAACTTCCTGTTGTTTAGCCAAGTATAAAGAACAAGAATGTCTCTTCCTTCGCTCCAGCCTTGACTCCCCGTAAAGTTATCTGACCCCATGCGGGTATTTCTCACTAAGGATATCTTCAGAGAGCAGAGAGGTACCCACTTGGTTCATGGGGCCTCTGTTACCTCCTCCTTCACCTCCTGTTCAGATACCTCCTAACCCCAAAGGCGTCTCCCTCCAAGGGACATCATCATGACAGCAAACGCGTGTGGGTTGACCAAGCAAATGCAGCACCCCTACTGTCCAAACGGTGCAACACTTCAGTCCAAGTTAACAAATCAGAAACGTCGGAACCTCTCTGGGAAGGTGGCACCCCTCAGACAGCAGGGGTGAGGAGGACCCATCCTCACTTTGGGGAGGTTGGGGGAGGGGGGGAAGCAGCCCAGAGGCAGGGAGAGCTGACTGACAGGGTGCCCAGGAGCGGCCAGGACACACTCACCGTTTTATAGAAGGCTTTAGACTGTATTCCCAGCACTTCGGATTTGGATACCAGGTCATCGAGCTTCTCACCTCGTTCTAATAAAGACTCCATGGTGTTGTGCTGGACAAGAGGAAAGATACAAAAGAATGCCTTGCTCTGTTCACAAGGTGAGCAGACACCAGTCCCTCACAAAGCTCAGTCACAGCAAAGTGCTTCCTTTGGGCTCCTCCCCCACATGTGAGCATCAAGACACAGTGACCCAGGCCTGTGGAGGACACAGGGCCTAATGACCTTCCTGGAGGATCTAGAAGGTTCTAACTGGACTTAAAGCACTGCACCAAATCCTCCAAAGCACAGGCTTAGATAGCCACACTCCAGGAGAGGTCCCCTGTGCCTGTGTTTACACACACACATTCCTACTGCACAGCTGTGTCATGCTCCCCCCAGCGGAACTGTGTCCAAATCTCACGACTATCAGCTCTGTGAGAGCGCCTCTGCACTTAGTGCAGACAGACCCTTTCCAAACACATGAGGGATGGACGTCCTCACAAGAGCCCCTAGCCCCGCCACCAGGGCCATCAGGAAGTGGCTGACTTGCTCCCACCCCAGATGGCCACTGCTTAAACTGCAAGGCCCTCAGAGGCAATTGGCATTACCCTAGGTTTGGACATATGAAATGGCACAGAATGAGAAATGAGCAAAAACATTATCTCTACACACGGCTGAGCAACTCAGATTTCCACCATAAAAAGTTAACTGGATCAAGACATGAATGGGATGGATAAAAGGCAGCATGACCAGTAATCCAGGTTTTATCACTGTAGCCAGAATGGGCTGGGTGACCTGGACCCATCTGCTCTGTGGACAGACAAGGAAAGACAGTGGGCGTGTCCCCTGCCTCTGTGTGCTTGCTCACAGACTGAGGCTCTGAGGCAGCAGAAGGCAGAGACAGGGCTTGGTTAGGAAACCTGGAGAAACGTTACAGAAGACAGACAGGTGCCTGAAGACTGTCATCTCTTAATTTTCATTCCAAAGCCAAAGGTAGCTCAGAGTTTAAAAACAAAAGCAGAAAACAACAATTGCAAACTAGATTTCAGGTAAAATGCAGGGTTCCCGCTCTTCTCAATCAGGCCTGTTTCTGACAACTCGGGACCTGTATTTAGTCAGAGAGCCTCAGTGTGCACTGAAACCCACACTCGGAAAAGAAGGAATCTGCTGGGCTGTGGGTCAGGCCAAGGCAGGCACCATGGAGGCAGAACCACAGAGTGGTTGTCTGAGTGAGTCTGGTTTTCAAGCCTCTGATGCACAGGGACAGGTGGGCCACCACCACTTTCAGAAGTGCTTTGACTATGATTAAAACAAGCATCAGCTGCATGGGCTTGACTGCTGGCAAATCTTTTTGCCTGTTTCTGGACTTGGTCCCCTAATTTACTTACTTACCAGGATGATCTTGGTCTCATCCAGTTCAGCCTGCACTTTAGTCATGGGGTCAGCTTCTCGGGGGTTCTAGGGAAGAAGCAAAAATAAAAATGTCAGGACTGGAGTGGCTGCCTGGAAACAGGGCTCAAAACCAAGCAAGCTGGATATACTTTTGGAAGTTAAAAACCACAGGCTGCTTAAACACATGCTGGAAAAGCAAAAGCCTGCCTTGGAGCTCAGGTCTTAATGCAGGTTCCTGCGATCTTCAGGAGAACATCAACTTCCACATCACCCAGAGTCACAACCATCAGGGCCATTGGCTTTTCTGTTTCACAGCCTTTGCGCCTTACCTGGTATCTACTGAGTTGACTGTCCAGGCCTGAGTACCTGATGGTATCAGGGGATCCAGTTGGCCAGTATATCCTGTCGACCTGCTTGGAGAATTCGTCTAGCACCTGCAAGACAGAGGAGCTCAACAACACCCCCATCTCAGTGCTCATCCGAAAGAGGCTCTCAGGACCCCAGGACCCACAGAGGAAGGCAGAGGAGGATGGCTAATGGCAAGGGAGAAAATCTAGGTCCAAGTTTCTTCTTCCTCAGTATTCTTGGAATTAAAATCCAAGTATGCCCAGCCTGATATGAACCTCATCTGGGAATGATAAATTATTAGAAATTCAAATTACAGATTTCCACTTTTCTCAGGTTGTGAATTTCCAGGAAAAAGGATATTGGAGCTTTAATTTTTCAAAACAATTCTTCAAAAAGGTAATTAGATCCTTTGAATTTAAGCAGCCACCAGACTTCATGCGCTTTTACGCACAAGTGTTTTAGGGGATGTGGGGTCAGGGTCTTTGAGGAGTTTATCATCCGCACCACAAAGAAACACATTGAAGAATGAGGAGGCACCAGCCCCACACTGGGGAAAGGAGCAGCTGTAACTGCAGGATGGGCCAGCAGGGGGACTCCTTGAGCAGAAGCGCAGCAGGTGGGGAGGAGCCTGGTGTGTGCAGGGATGGCCTGAAAGAGGGGAGGAGGGGAAGAAGGGAGGTGGGTCATGGGGCAGAACATGCAGCCTAGTGTGGCTCAGAAGGAACTGAAAGTCACGACTTTCAGGGCGGAAGCAGGAGCAGAGCTGGCAAGAGGAGTGAGTGGGGGCGAAAGCACAGCCAGAGCTGACCTGAGGGCCCCACCGGGAAGGGGAGATGCTGGCACTCTGTGGCTTACAAGGAGAGCCAAGGTGGCCCCAGGGACACTAGTAGGATGAGAAGCAGAAATCAGTGGGGGACGGGGGTAGGGCAGGATGAGACAGACAGGAATGAGAAGGCTCCCAGACTGTCTCTTGGTTTAGAGTGAGGAGGCTGAAAGCAGGCTGATTTTGGACACACTATTTCATCCCTTACGTCACTCCTGGCCCCAGTCCATGCCTGACTGCCCAAGTACAGTCCAGCCAAGCTGCAAACTCACCTTCTCTAGCAAGGTAAAAGCCACCCGGGATGGGTATTCACTGTCAGCAATGACCACTCCTGCAAGACTGTCATTTCTCACGTAGACATGGCACAGATATTCTAAGGAGACAAGAGGATGGCATGAGGGCTTTAGACTTTCTCACCCCCCAAAGCCGCTGGACTGATACAGTGCTGGGCTTCTGTCCTCTGGGTTTATGGTGAAGTCCTGCACATAGGGTAGCACGTGTGGGGGCTCTGCTGGCAGTGTGGACCAACATGTGCTTCAGGGTGAGTGAAAGTCCCAAGGCCCAGTGCGCAAAGCCAGGGTCCAAGGACCACAGTGGCGCAGAAATACCCCAGGAAACGGCCCCAGGGGCTCGTCTGAGTCCTACCCTGAGCTCGAGGTCAGGCTCCCCTGTGTCTTGGAAGCTGCAACCCTCAGAGGTGCTCTGCTCTGCTCCCAAGCTGATGGAACTCTGGACAAGCTAAGTGGCTTCCATTTTCATATATACACAAAAAACTCAGTAAAAGATTTCCTGGCTTGAGAAAATCACCTGTCAGGGCCCTAGGCTTCCTCACTACAGTAACCTAGCCTGCTCCACTCTGTGGTGAGCCTTGGTGGGGATGGGGCAGGAGAGGGAGGAAGAGATAAAGCCCATCCAGAAAAAAATGAGCCACTGCTGGCTGGGGTCTCAAGTACGACTGTGCTGATGCAATCGAATTATCAAAAGGTACAGCCTGTATAGGGCTTCTGCAAAACAGTCACAATCCTTGAAATGATTTTTTATCATTTGGAAAGGATTCAGAGATATCATAGCAAACCAAGTGCCCCTAAAATAAATGCATAAAAATTCTTACAGGAAACCTGAATCACGAAGAAGAAAAAACTAAGGTCATGAGGAAAAATAAGGGGTCTCCAGGTTCCTGGGCAAAAGCACTAAGAAGCACAGAATACAGTATTTCCTCAACAAGGCTGGGTGGAGATCCTTTTCTGAGACGTTTACAACTCCAAAGGCAGAAGAGGACAAAGCAGGAAAGCTGCTTACTGCTCCAAGAGAGGCAGACCCTAACTGTAAGCGAGTCTAAGCTTTTGGGGGTGATTTAACCAAGCAACCGACATACCATCAGTGGGCATAGAATTTTGCATAACAGGAAATGGAGGAGGAGGGAAGAGAGAAGCCAGCAGAGGATTGTGGGCCTGGGAGCCCTCTCCGTCGCAAGGCAGCCCTCCTGTGGACAGAGCTCTGGGCCACCTGAGTTGGGTGGCTGGGCCAGCACGCGCTTACCAGGTGGTGGGCCCTCTTACCTTGTTCCTTCACAGAAGCTCGGCTGCCTTTCGCTGAGCGCTCCACAATCAGCTGACTTGTGAAGGTCATGAACTCCTGGACGCTAAGAAACACAACACATATTACCTGTTCCTGTCACCTTGTCCCCAATACAATGCAAAGTGACCCCTGAGCTTATACACTAAGGAGACATTGCTTCCTGGTTTCATTCCTTCCCTCCCAACCTTAGGAAGAACTAATAAACACTCTGTCGATGTCCATGAATACAGATAATTACACATCATCACAACCATTCAAACCACATTTGCTTGCTACTGAGCAGACCCAAATAACCCACTTCCAGACTTCTGGGGAATCTTCTACAGGTTATAGTTAATTTAACATTTTGGTCAGAGTATGATTTGGGACATAGCAGAGAAGCAGAGGCCAGCTCCTGTTCTCAAGGCTCCACTAACTCCCAAGAAGCGGGAAGAAATAAAATCTGTGATGGAGACACCTAAGTGGTCAAAACTGTTCAGTGGATGCACAGTCAGTTATGGCAGCTGCCACACGCTGGACCCTGCAATGTGACAGGCATCCTCAGTGAATGCTGGCTCTAGCCTCAGGTCGGCTGGGGCTAATCCATTGTACAGGCCCGGGACACTCTGGACGGAACTGAGGGCAAGGGCTCAGCCAAGACAAGGAAACGGAAAATGGTTTGTACCACGGCTGAGGGAGAGGAGGAGGTTCATGGGCCCAAGAAAAAGATGTGGCCAGCATGGAAGAGTCACAGGTGACAACAGTCCAGCTGGAGGAACCAGAGTTAAGAAGAAGCCTCTGACTGGAAACGTCATATAAAGGGCTGTCAGCGCAGGGTCCTGACTTGTGGAATCCACAGTTGGTTCCAGCAGATTCATATACTCCTGAGATCACACCAAGAGCCACGCAGCAGAGTGAGGACTCACAACGTCTGTAGTGGACTTCCCTGGCTGGGATCCCAGCTCCACCACTTACGAGATGTGTGACCTCTGGTAAGGGACTTACTGCGTCTATATATTGAGACGTGCTGTGATGACTAAATAAGCATTTAGCACGATGTCTGGCGCATAGTATTACTTGTTATTATTATCCTGAGAGAGTGAATAGGATCAGAAAAATCCCTTAGAGGTAAGTCTTAAAATAAGGAAGTCCTTGCAATAAAACTAAAAAGAGACGGAGCTTAGAGTAGAACTATAATTAGACAAAGGAAGAACTGCATTCATTGTGACATTCTGCATACAAGTGCCAGAAAAGCTGGAAAACGTTTTGAAGGTCTGAGGTTCGCATTCTGGTAATCATGAGGTGGGCAGGACAGAAGACAGGAGGACTTATGAGAAAAACAATGGGCTCAACTGGACTATGTGTTGTTTTAAGAGACACTTGTAGAGATTTCCCTACAGTACTGCAGTTGTATTAATTATCTGAAACTGGTCTGGATACCGAAAACCAGTGAGATTAAAGTCCTAAAGTGAAATCTCTGAGGATCATCAGTAAATGTGGGTAGGGGAAAGAGAGAAAGGAAAAGAATCAAGAGTTAACCAAGTTAGCACCCAAAGTTCCATCACAGAAAAGCAGCAACACAGAACAGAGACTAGAGGTCATGACAGAGAATGCTAAGTACCAAGAAGGACCCAAAAAGCAGCAGAAAGTTTCAACAAAATAACAGGAGGAACTGTTTGAGATCCCGCCAGCAAGCCACTCTCATCAAGAACGAAACAGCCCAATGAAGTAATGCAAACAGAATCCAGATGCCACCAGACCTGGAGACTGGGTGACCACAGACTTTGTAGGGTCTTTCTCCCTTTGTGCCTGAGTCACCGTCACCCCTCCCACGAACAGGCTGTTAAGTGTCTGTGGTACTTCTAACACGGACTTGATTGCATTACAGTGCCTCGCAAATGTTCAAAGGCTTGTAAGCCCTAAAACCTCCATGCTTCCTTCCAAATCTTCACTGTAGAACCCTTTTGTACCACTAGAGGCCAACCGTAAAGAGCATACAATTTGGGTTGGAGTCCTGGCTGATTTGGTATCCATCTCCTGGGGCCTCAGTGACTTCTTCCGTAATATGACAGAGTGTACCAGGAACTCTCACACCGAACTGTTGGAAAGCCCAGCCAAATAATACAAACGTGGCGCTTAAGATGTGGCACGTGAGCTTCCTGGGTCAGAACCACTGAGTGGGAGTTGCTGGTTTAAGATACAGATTGCTGGAACTCAACTGGGCGTCAACCTAGGGGAATCTGCACTTTTTCAAAGCCCCCCGGTCATTTTTATAACATAGAAAATTTGAAAAACCCTGATTACGGACTACATTCCAGAATGGGCTACAGGCCGAGGAAAAGGCCACCGGCTCCAATGCGGGAGGCCAAGCCCCGGGCCTCGATTCCCGGGCGGTCTCCAACCCGGACCCCAGGCCTCCCCGTCCGGGAGCCGCCCTCGAGGGCCCGCTCACCTGGATCTCTGAAAAAAGCTGAAGGAGGACACATCGTATGCGGCCTTGAGCAGCACCGTCTTGGACTCCCCTTTATACAGGACGCTTAGGCTGTACAGCTTCATGGCGCCGGGCCCTTGGGCCGGCCACCCGCCTGGCCGCGGCACCGGTTCGCAGGGAGCAGCGCAGCGCCGCCCCTCGAGGCCGCCGCCGGCTGCTGACGGGTCGGCCACCGGCTTCCTTCTTCTGGCTCGGGGTCCACTTCCGGTTCCGGTCAGGGGCTGCCGCCCGAGGCCTAACGGAGTCTTCTCGTGCCCCGGATGCAGAAAGAGCAGCCGGAAACACGAACGAGGGGGTGGTGCAGGGTTTTGCGCGTGCGCGTGAGGGGCTGTGGGGATTTTGTAGGCCAGCTCGCTGTCTTACTGGGAGTCCTTACCCTTCTCCCGCTGTCCTTATCCCTCCGAGGCCTTCTCCCTCCTTCCCTAGCCGTCCTGAGCCCTCCCAGCGCCCCCTGCTTCTTCCCGGTCCTTCTGAGTACTGTAGGAACACCTGTGTCCCGGGGGCTGTCCTTCCTCTGAGCAGATAGACCCAGAGCCCCACCCATGCCCCACCCACACGCCAGTACTTTGTAAACCCTACATCAGGGACTTTGATCTATGCGCGAACTGCCTTCTAGAAAAGTGTTTGGGAAATCAGATCTGCTTTTTGAGTGAAAGGCAGGGACCTTTTCGAGGCTCCTGCCTGGAGGTGAAGGCTTGCATCTCATTTTCAGTTAATTGAACTCTCTCTTGCCCTTCCCACACCTGCATCCTGCCTGCGTGAGAGTAAATCTCTGGACACAGGACCCCCTGAGCACGAGTCTGCAGGCCTCAGTTCTCCTGGGCCTGCCAACTACCTGTGAAATCAGCTGCCCAACCACTGATCTGGGAGCCAACTGCTAACCTCAGAGTAGCAGAGCCATTTCACTTCAAAAGGAGCAGAAATTCAGCTCCAAACTGAGGGAGCACTTGGCATACCATGACTTGGAAAACCTCATTTTGGTTGAAATGTTGGAATAATGCTTTTTCAGTGGATAGGGGTGAATGAGGCTCAGTTCTCTGAGGTTCAGTTCAGTTCAGTCGCTCAGTTGTGTCCAACTCTGAGACCCCATGAACTGCAGCATGCCAGGCCTCCCTGTCCATCACCAACTCCTGAAGTCCACCCAAACCCATGTCCGTTGAGTCGGTGATGCCATCCAGCCATCTCATTCTCTGTCGTCCCATTCTCCTCCTGCCCTCAATCTTTCCCAGCATCAGGGTCTTTTCCAATGGGTCAGCTCTTCACATCAGGTGGTCAAAGTATTGGAGTTTCAGCCTCAACATCAGTCCTTCCAATGAACACCCAGGACTGATCTCCTTTAGGATGGACTGGTTAGATTTCCTTGCAGTCCAAGGGACTCTCAAGAGTCTTCTCCAATACCACAGTTCAAAAGCATCAATTCTTCGGCGCTCAGCTTTATTTATAGTCCAACTCTCACATCCATACATGACCACTAGAAAAACCATAGCCTTGACTAGACAGACCTTTGTTAGGCAAGTAATGTCTCTGCTTTTTAATATGCTGTCGAGGTTGGTCATAACTTTCCTTCCAAAGAGTAAGCATCTTTTCATTTCATGGCTGCAATCACCATCTGCAGTGATTTTGGAGCCTAGAAAAATAAAGTCAGCCACTGTTTCC
>NW_011495058.1:4810780-4810996 GCF_000754665.1 Bison bison bison
TTCAGAATGGACTGGTTGGATCTCCTTGCAGTCCAAGGGACTCTCAAGAGTCTTCTCCAACACCACGGGCGGGAGGAGCTACCCCACGCCCCTAAGCCTGAGGCCAAGGGCTGTGGCGGGGAGGAGCAACCGCACGACCGAGGCCAGGGGCGGTGGCCGGGAGGACCAACCCCATGTCCAAGGAGCCGTGGCTGCGCGGGCGCAGGAGGGCCTAGA
>NW_011495058.1:4811096-4818355 GCF_000754665.1 Bison bison bison
CATAACTTTCCTTCCAAAGAGTAAGCATCTTTTCATTTCATGGCTGCAATCACCATCTGCAGTGATTTTGGAGCCTAGAAAAATAAAGTCAGCCACTGTTTCCACTGTTTCCCCATCTATCTGCCATGAAGTGATGGGACCGGATGCCATGATCTTAGTTTTCTGAATGTTGAGCTTTAAGCCAACTTTTTCACTCTCCTCTTTCACTTTCATCAAGAGGCTCTTTAGTTCCTCTTCACTTTCTGCCATAAGGGTGGTGTCATCTGCATATCTGAGGTTATTGATATTTCTCCCTGCAATCTTGATTCCAGCTTGTGCTTCATCCAATCCAGCATTTCTCATGATGTACTCTGCATATAAGTTAAGTAAGTAGGGTGACAATATACAGCCTTGATGTACTCCTTTTCCTATTTGGAACCAGTCTGTTGTTCCATGTCCAGTTCTAACTGTTGCTTCCTGACCTGCATACAGATTTCTCAGGAGGCAGATCAGGTGTTCTGGTATTCCCATCTCTATAAGAATTTTCCACAGTTTACTGTGATCCACACAGTCAAAGGCTTTGGCATAGTCAATAAAGCAGAAATAGATTTTTTTTCTGGAACTTTCTCGCTTTTTCGATGATCCAGCAGATCTCTGAGGGTAGTACATCTTTTATCTTCTTGTTTGTTAAATGGTATGTTATCAGAAAGCATCTTGCAGGACAGACATAGCTAAAAGGACCTTGGTCTTTGGAAATTGGCAGGAAGGTCACACAACCATCATGCTAGAAGCAGCCAGATCTGAAATGGTGGGAAAGAGGTGGTATGTTTGAAAAACCAACAGCATCCCTCAAAACATGACTCTAAATCAGAGTGTCTCAGTCTTGGCACTGTTGATATTTTGGATTTAAGGATAATTCTTTGTTGTTCAGGTAGTCCATGCATTGTAGGCAGCATTTCAGGCCTTTCCCCCCACTAGATGCAAGTGGTACCCCAGTGGCCATTTGGCAACCAAAAACGTCTCAGGACATTGCCAAATGCACTATTCTGCTGACTAAAGGAAGTTCCCACCACCTGCCTTTTCACTCAGCACCCTCCTCATCGACCCTGGGTATTTTCAAGTTCAGGGGTGTGCAGAAGGGCTTTTTCCCATCCCCTGCATTTTGGTACCAAACCTCAGGAACAGAGAGGTGGATGCCAGGCCAGTGTCTCAAAAAGACAGGACGCTGAACCGTGTGTAACCCATCCTGACTGCACTGACACAGTTGCCCTGTAGGGGGCGTGTGAGAGCCATTTCCTAAGAAAATTCTGAGTCCGTTTTTTTCTTTTGGCCACTGACGTCAAACAAAAGGAGGAATCAGGCGGATAGTGTTTGGTTGGAATAGATTTAAATGTATTCACTTGAAACATAGTATTAGTGTCCTGAACTTTCCCTTACACCAAGCGCTTTTCATATGTGACCTCATTTAATCTTCACACAAACAGGAAGATACTATTACCACCTTACAGATATACAAACTGAGATTCAGGTTAAGGAAATTGCTGCTAAGAGGAACGTGTCAACACCAAAACGAGGAACAAATTCTCTCATACAGCTCTACCAGCTCTCTCCCCCCTCTCTGGCCTTGTTCAGCCGCCATCACCCCAGATAGCCTCTCTTGGTCTATGTGGTTACCAATTCCCCACGTTCATCTGTCTTAATGAAAAGTAAGATCCACCTTCCACTTCATCACCCCAGAAGTTATTCAACTTGGATTCAATCCTAGCCACAAACCACAAAACCATAGAAGTGAACAAACCATTAACCCCTCTGAGTGTGTGTGTCTCTTTCTCTCATTTGTAAAACTGGAAAAATGTCCTTCCCATAAGCACATTGCTAGGAATGATAAGACTTATATTCCAAGCTCTGGTCATATAGATGTTTAACAATGATGATTATGTGTATTGTTATCATTCATGACAAAAAAGGAGAAGAGATCATGGTAGGTTATAGGGATCCTGCAGGCTATAGGAAGTGAAGATTTGACAGTAAGCTGAAATCTAAGGAAGGGCTATAGATTGCAGAATGGTATTTTATCTGTTTAAATTTAGTGATTTTGATCATGGTGTCATGGTGTTATAGTTATGTAAGTGAATTCTTTTTTTTTTTTTTAAGGAAATACAAGTTGTTGTTTAGTCACTGATTTGTGTCTGACTCTTTTGCAACCTCATGGACTGGAGCCCACCAGGCTCCTCTGTCCATGGGATTTTCCAGGCAAGAATACTGGAGTGGGTTGCCATTTCCTTCTCCAGGGCATCTTCCTGGCCCAGGGATTGAACCTGAGTCTCCTGCTTGGGAGGTGGATTCTTTACCGCTGAGCCACCGGGGAAACCCATAATATATTTAAAGGTAAATATGATAAATTTAAAGAGACAGGATGAAAAAGAGAAGAGTCAGGATGAAGAGTATCCAGGGGTTTGCTGTACTGTTCTTGCAGCTGTCCTGTAAGTCTGAAATTATGGGGCTAGGAAAGATTGTAGGGCAGGGGTGCTGACGTCAAACATGCAGCATCCACACAGGCAGGGGTGGCGCGGGCCCCCTGCAGGGCTGGGCCCTGCAGACAGAACTGGAACAAGGCTGTCCGTGACAAATGGCTGAGAGTCTCTAAATTAGCCCCTGCTGGGCAAGGCAGACTGCTACCCACTTTTGAGGCTTTGCTCAGCTCACAGAAGGTACTCAATTTAGCTGGACAGCAGAAGCCTCTAGGAAGCCAGATAATAGCTGGCAGAGGGACGTTCCTGGTGGTGCAGTGGTTAAGAATCCACCTTGCAAAGCAGGGGAAATGGATTTGACCTCTGGGTGGGGAGCTAAGATCCCACAGGCCACAGAGCAACTAAGCCCATGTACTTCAACTACTGAGCGTTTGTGCCACAACTGGAGAGTCTGCATGACTCAACAAAGATCCTGCATGCCACAGCTAAGACCCGACACAGCCAAACAAATAAACAAGTAAATATTAAAAAAAAAAAAAAAGGGGGGCAGGCTGAGGGGCATACCCCAGGAGGCCCAGCCCAGGGGGGAAACCCAGCCATTCAGTGGCCTCAGTCCCCATACCCCCTTGTGTGGCCAGTCAAGGCTAGGGCAGTAGGGCTGTGTTCACTGTAAGCCTAACACCAGCCTCCACAGATTACCCAGGAAAGGGGCCTTGAAAGGGGCCATCAATGTAGTCGGGCTTCTAAAAGAGTTCAGAGCATGCCATCTTAAATATGCTGCTTTGACATATTATTTTGAACCAACACTCATCTTCTTTAGTCACTTCTCTGCAATTTACTCTCCCTACCCAACACCATTGTCCTTTCAATTCTTCACAAATTTATTGCTTTTTTAAAAAAAAGATAAAAGTATAAATGCTTTTTTTCTCATCACTTCTTTGGGTCTTTATTCTCTTGTGAAGTCTCCTATATGCAACTAAAATTTTAAATAAAACCTGTATGCATTTCTCATGTTACTGTCAGTGTTTGGCCCAGCTGGAGAACCAAAGAAAGCAGAGGAGAATTTTTTCTTAGTAGCTTACCAAGTCTAAGGAGCACGGACCTGATGCTATCCACCAGGGTCGACTAGCAGACTCAGTCTCCAGGGATGCTGCTCACTCCCATGACCACTTACTCACCTGTCCTGTGCTTCCACCAGGTTCTCCAGGCCACAGGGAAGACAGACCCAGACACAGCACTGCCACCAGCCCAAAGGGAACAGAAGATGTCAGAGCAGGAGGGGACGGGGTACACTATGAGAAGGTTTACCTGGAGGCAGTGGGCAGGAAGTGATCACAGCCAAGGAAGACAGGACCCAGCTGGGAGTTCCCTGAATAGAGGGACAGGCCCCCTCAGAATTGCCTTGCCAGGATCTATATTTGCAACACCAGGCACTGCTTCCCTGCTCTGCATCTAAGGATGGATACAGAGCCCAGGCTGGATACACAGTCATTTAGACTAGTGACTTGACCTGAAGCACCTGAAGCATAGTGGTAAAACCACTATGGCGCTGACCTGCACAAAAAAGTGGGAGAAATTCTGCAGAATAGGAAGGAAGGCAGGGAGGCAGATGGAGGTGGAACAAGAGGGACAGAGCCGGCCACCACAAAAGAGGAGTCTGGGCCTTGCACCAGCCTGGTCCCCAGGACCTCTGAGAGCAGAAAGCAGAATGGGAGACATCACAAAGGAAAAGGCACTATGAAGAATCTAAAACCACAAGCTACTGAGAGGACTGCAAGCCCCCTCCACAGCCTCTTCCATCCCCTTCTGTCTCCTCCCTTTCCCCAACCTTTCCACCCTCTGAAGCTCTGCGTCCCTGCTAGCACGTGGGTGCCAGAAAGTCTGAGCCAATCAATGCAAGGCCTTCCCTACTGCCTCAGAGATTGGTCTACAGTTGGGCACCTAACCCAGGCCTCAGGCAATCAATGCAGACCACAGGGTAGGCTATCTAACCAGGGCACAGTCCAAGACTTAAGTGTTTAAGGCTTGGGAGAAGCAATGGGATTTGCTCAGATGAAAAAGGTCAGTGACCCTCAAACTGTAGGTACAAATTTCTGGTTAAACATAGAAGATGAAATAAGTATGTTTATATGAACTCCACTAAAATGACAGAAAGAGAACAGGAGAAGGACAAAAAATGGGAGATACTAACCAAGGTGGATGGAGAAGGCAATGGCACCCCACTCCAGTACTCTTGCCTGGAGAACCCCATGGATGGAGGAGCCTGGTAGGCTGCAGTCCATGGGATCACTAAGAGTCTGACATGACTGAGCGACTTCACTTTCACTTTCATGCATTGGAGAAGGAAATGGCAACCCACTCCAGTATTCTTGCCTGGAGAATCCCAGGGACAGAGGAGCCTGTTGGGCTGCCGTCTATGGGGTCGCACAGAGTCGGACATGACTGACGCGACTTAGCAGCAGCAGCAGCAGCAACCAAGGTGGAAAGGTTTAAATTGGTGAGAGGCATAGGTGATGGGGGTTTAGCAGAGTGAAGGGCTGAAACACCTGGACCTGGGTGGGGGAGAGGGGAAGCAAAGGGAGCCGCTCCCTCCCCTCCTGCTCCACAGATACTTCAGGATGCAGGACTTTACTTTGGAGACTTGAATGCTCAGAGATTTGCCCTTTTGAGACCTCCAAATTACAACCTGTTGTTTCAAGTAGTCCCTGTTGGGTAAATGTCTCCTGTGGGGCCACCCCCAAGGCTCTGACCAGTGTGCAGTGTGTGGCTGCCCTTGGATTAGGTAACATATCAACTGTGGCCAGGGAGGGCAGGGCTCTGCAAGAGGATTGCCTTGTCTCTTGTCCTTGGGGGATGGTGAACATCACAGTTCTTTCCAGCCCAATTCTTGAACTTCCCCAGTCTCAGTGAACTTATCTGTAAGTAATGGGGGAAAAAAGTGGTGAAAATAATACCACTACCTCAAGATTATCTGATCAAATGACATAATGAATACCAAAGTACTTTGTCAATCATAAACATTTTAATCAATAGTAGTTATAATGACAATTTCTCCTTCTCCTATTAAATATATTTCCTTTCTTTAGGAATAAATCTAATAAGAAATTTATTTATCTATAAGACAAAAATAATAAAGCTGAAGGGCATAAAAGAAGACCTAAGCAAATGTGGCATGTACCAAATTCTGAATGAGAAGAGTTGATGTTATAAAGATGTCAGTTCTCTGAAGTCTCCTAATCCACAAATTCAATGCCTCTCCATTGCAATTATCAGCAGCATTATTTTAGTGAAATGGGATGAGTAGATTTTAAGGTTTATATGAAAGATAAGAGGCTTATGGTAAAAAAATTTTTTTTGTAGGGAATAAAAGGGAGATGTTTGTTCCAAAAGATATAAAAAAAAGCTAAAAAGTTATGCTGACTGAAAGAGTGTGGTATCCACAGGAATGGACAGAGAGACGTCTAGTTCATAGACAACTCTGGGGCTAAGACAGGACAGGCAGAGTTCTAAGAGTCATTTTTACATTCATACAATTTGTTACTGACATGGGCAGCAACATAAAAAAGAAAAAGAAGGAAAGAAAGAGAAGAGCACCCAAAGGTGCTGCTTTCCATCCTTGTCCCATGTACCGGAAAGGATGATACTCAACCAAAGAGGCAGGGTGCCTGCTCCTCAGGTCACCCCAAGGCGTTACCTCTGGCTGGGAGCCCAGTCAAGATGGCAGCTACATGCTGAGGGGCTGGGGCAGAAAGCCTCACATCTCAGAATCAGAGAGGAGGGGAAACCCCACTGGATGCTTCCTGGGCAGGTGAAGAGGAAAGCCTCGTGATGTGGCCTTGGCACAGCTCCTCCCACGTCCAGCTTCACTTCCTGGAACACAGCAAAGTGCTTCGGCTGCTGTGCTTCAGACTTAGCCTATGCGCACACCTGCAAGGTGACCGTAGCTGAACCACCCCTCACAACAGAGAGATACAACGATGGAGCACACACTGTGGTGCAGTCAACAACACAAGTCAGTGGGAAAAGGCTAGCCAACGAGCATTAGACTCAGTTCAATTCAGTTCAATTCAATCGCTCAGTCATGTTTGACTCTTTGCAACCCCATGGACTGCAGCACGCCAGGCTTCCCTGTCCATCACCAACTCCTGGAGCCTGCTCAAACTCATTAGACTCCTACCCTCAAATTATGCACTAATTAGAGGGATAAAAAGTGCTGAACATAAACAAATCGGGAAAATATTAGAAGGAAATGTGGAACAACATTTTTCTAATTTGAGTGGAAAATGCTTTTCTTAATAAGACAAGAGCTTCACAAAACAAAGCAAGGAATAAGATTCATAAAAAAAGAAATACTATGTGATGAAAGACATCAGTGATCAAGCCATATGCTTGATCACAATAGATGGGGGACAGGTATTATCAGATCAGATCAGATCAGTCGCTCAGTCGTGTCCGACTCTTTGCTACCCCATGAATCGCAGCATGCCAGGCCTCCCTGTCCATCACCAACTCCCGGAGTTCACTGAGACTCACGTCCATCGAGTCAGTGATGCCATCCAGCCATCTCATCCTCTGTCATCCCCTTCTCCTCCTGCCCCCAATCCCTCCCAGCATCAGAGTCTTTTCCAATGAGTCAACTCTTCGCATAAGGTGGCCAAAGTACTGGAGTTTCAGCTTTAGCATCATTCCTTCCAAAGAAATCCCAGGACTGATCTCCTTCAGAATGGACTGGTTGGATCTCCTTGCAGTCCAAGGGACTCTCAAGAGTCTTCTCCAACACCACGGGCGGGAGGAGCTACCCCACGCCCC
>NW_011495058.1:4818455-4825700 GCF_000754665.1 Bison bison bison
GGTGGCCGGGAGGACCAACCCCATGTCCAAGGAGCCGTGGCTGCGCGGGCGCAGGAGGGCCTAGAGGAGCTATCCCACATTGAAGGTCAGGAAGGGCGGCCATGAGGAGATACCCCTTGTCCAAGGTAAGGAGCAATGGCTGCGCTTTGCTGGAGCAGCCGTGAAAAGATACCCCACGCCCAAGGTAAGAGAAACCCAAGTAAGACGGTAGGTGTTGCAAGAGGGCATCAGAGGGCAAACACACTGAAACCATACTCACAGGTATTATAGCATATTTAACAAAACAAAGGATTATTAGTAATTGTGGATGGAATATAAAAATAGTTAATACAAACTGAAAAATAGAAGACAATTTAATAACAAAATAGTTACATAATAAAAACAAATCATCCTTAGAAAAAGAAATACAATAAACATATAAACATATGAAAAGGTGTCCAGCACTTTGCAATTTAAATGATAATGAAACACAACAGATAAGTAAAAGTTATAAAGATTCATCAACTCATGGATTGGCCAGCATGGAACCATGAAGCCATTTGAGGGGGTAATGTAGTCCTCTGCGAGCAATCCTAAAATGTGCCCAGCATCTGACCTAGAAATTCAGCCTCTAGGAACCATCCAGAAGAATCACATGCATGTGTTGACTCTGGTTAAAAGACCAAGATTTGCAATGGAGAAAAACTGAAACTACCCAGATGACCATCAGTACATAAGTGGCTTAAAAATGTTACAGTGGATCCATTTGGAGAGTTCTCCCTGGCCACTCCTCCTTGCTCCCTCTGCTGGATACTAGTGGAGCTCAGATTTCCAGATGGTAGGCAGGGAAGGCAGTGACCAAGCTTGAGAGTGGTCTGAGCACGTGTGGCCATGCCAGTGGCTAAGCCACCCGTCCCCTCTCCTCTGGTTCCCAGACCCCAGGGACTCTCCCCCTTAGAACATGAGTTTGGAAGACCCTCGGAGTCTCCCCTGGTAACTGGACAGGTGGCAAAGCCTACAGCGATGAGGCGATCGGGCTGTCGCTATGGTGATGTCAAGATGGAGGCCTTTTGCCATCAGCCCCAGTTTTCTGCATGGCAGCTCTAATGACAGGATGGTCAGCCCTGCAGAGGCCAGAGGGCGTGAGCACAGAGGCCTGCTCCTGGTTGTCATGGCAGCGTGGGCCCTCACAGGAGCACAGAAAGCCCTGGCAGGAGAATTCCCCACTCCACACCTGGTCGGAGCAGGAAGTGTTGGGCGGTGACTGAGCCTCAGGGAAGCAGGTTGGTGTGTGAGAGACGCACAGTCGTCTGCAGCCTCATGACTCAAAGGCTGTCCCCCAGACACCGGAGGAAGGAGGACCTTTTCTGCTGAATCTGTTTAGAGAGCACCACGCCGTCACAGCTTAGCACAGCCCGAAGAGAAAGCTGACCAGCCCTGGGAGCCCAGCAATGGTCCTCCCCCGACCATACCTAGCCTGACAAGGCCTCAGTGGGGAAAGGTCCTGACTATGACCCAGGAGAGAAAGCTGGAGAACAATGAAAAGGAGGAAACTCTGTGATTGAACATCAAGCCAGAAACCAGCCAGAAGGTGGACCATACTCAACCAGATACCTGGGCCAGCCGTTACCCTTGGTTAGGAGAAGGCCGGGGATATTTCACCTTGGAAGCCTGTCGAGGAACGCTGAGGGGTCCCAGCTCCTCTGGGCTGGCTGCGGTACAAATGCTGGATGACAGAGCCAGGATGGAGATCTCCAAGAAGGAAAAGGTAGCTCTCTGCCACGTTCAGTTTTCTAGAAGAGTTTCTTCCATGTTCTCGCATTCAGTGGTTTGTTTAACTTGACCAAGTGTTTGTGCCTCCATAGCTGAGTGTATGCGCAGGCGCTTTAGGGACAATCTGCTGGGAGTGAATTGTGGGGCACTGACTTGGTTGGGCACTCTGAGTCCTCTCCCTGCTGCTCTAGAGTCCAGCCCTGTGACCTGTCACAGGGCTGGACTGCCAGGAGGCCTGGGAAGTGACCCCTGTTGGGTAGAGGGTCTGGGGAATTTAAAACCCCAGCTGGAGAGGGAGGTGGGGGGATGTGGGACCTTAGGGGCAGAACCAACTACCTAGCCACGAGGCAAGACTCAACAGACATCGTGAGAGCTCTCAGATGTCCGTACCTCCCCGCAAGAATCACTTAAGCCTAAGAACCGTTGCTCCTGGTAAGAAGTGGAGAGCAGTTACTTTTTCCAAAACAAAGAAAAATCCAGACATCCTGTGAGCCAGCTCTGTGCCCAAGCAGTGAGGAAAGGATCCAGAACTGGTGACAGGGTGGAGGGGAGCGCCTGCCTGCTCCCCTCAGCCAGGCGGGACGGGGGAAATGGGGGAGAGGGCCCGGATCCAGTGCCTTTGGCATGGTTTCCCCCTCACATGTCTTTTCTTTTCCTTCTTCTGTGAAATGACGAGGTCAGCATAAACACTGGACTGGTTCTGCTCCTGGCAGAGCTAATGATGTTAGGAGAAAAACAACCAGCCCAGGTCAGGGCGCCCACAAGCTGCAGGCAGCAGGAAGCCCGCATCTGCTGGTCACCGGGGTTCTGGCCGGAGTTTGGATGAGAGATCCTAGGTGGAGGGGTCATGGGGGCCAGCTGGAGAGAAGGGAGATGGGGTCTTCGGCACAAGCAGAGAGTTGGCACGGTGGCAGGGAGAGGTGGGGCCTGTGGCCTGCTGTGGGGAGTCCACCACATCAGACAGGGGCTGGCCCATGCTCCTTTCTTGTTTGTCTTGGGGACACAATGCTCCCCATGGTAAATCCCACATGCGTGGGGTGCTGGTTCGCTCCAGAGCAGTGGGGGGATGTGGGTCACTGACAGCCTTGTCAGGGCCAAGAGGAGAGGGAGGCCCCTCCTCTGGCCCATGCTTTAAGGGGGCACCAGAAACATCAATCATCAAGATAAATATTTTAATGCAAATTCTAAAGAATCAAAAATCAATGCAAAAAATTCTGACGAGCAAAATGCCAAATTTCCAAAGAAAGAGGGCCCAAGTACTGCTGATTTGTTCACTGGTCTCAGGCCTGTGCTGGCTGCCCTTACAGCGCCAGTCAGCAGGCTGCCAGGGCCAGACAAGGGAGGCGGGGGCTGTTGGCCATGTGCACACCCCTCCAGTCTGTCCCGGCTGCCCAGAGGGCCCACCTCTTGTCTGGGAGCCGGGAAGCTTCAGCTTGATTTCAGGGCCATCCTAAGGGTTTGATGTTTTGCTGCCAGGCCCGCCCAGGTCCAGCCCTGCACCCCCGGGAAATGCTATCCCCAACACAAGCCATTTGGCCTGGAGCAGTAAGCAATTTCAAGATTGTCCCCAGCAGGTTGGCTGGGGCTGTATCCGCTGCAGGCTCCCAGAAGGAGAGCGTTCTGGTTGTGTTGGAGGGACCTCAAGTGTGGCTGGTTTTGCTCTTTCTGTTCCCTGGTGCCTCTTGCCTATGCTGACATCTCAGATCACCTGGGGTCTTCCTCTATAATTCGCAGGAGTGTGTGGCCTCAGTACCATTTTCAGTGGCTTCCCCGGGGGCATGGCAGCTTCATACATAGTTCTTCTAGAGCTCCTTGGGAGCAGGCCTGCTCCTATGATGCCGCTTGCCCTCATCTCCAGCCTGTGGCCTTGGAACCTCAACACCCTGAGTCATTCCCTTGGCATGGAGCTCTATCTTTTTCTCTATAATTTCACCATCTATAGATAGGTTAAAAATATCTTTTTCTTTTTTTAAAAGAATTTTTTGATTTGTATTAGTTCAGGTATACAGCAAAGTGATTCAGATATATATATATATAGGCTTCCCTTGTGACTCAGCTGGTAAAGAATCCACCTGCGAAGTGGGAGACCTGGGTTCAATCTCTGGGTTGGGAGGATCCCCTGGAGAAGGGAAAGGCTACCCATTCCAGTATTCTGGCCTGGAGAATTCCTTGGACTGAATATATATATATCCTTTTTCATGTTCTTTTCCATTATAGGTTATTATAAGATATTAAATATAGTTTCTGATGCTATACAGTAGATCCTTGTTTTTATTTTTTATATAGTAGTGTGTATCTGTTAATCCCCATTTCCTGATTTACCCCTCCCTCCCTCCCTCTCTTTTCCTCTTTGGTAACCATATGTTTGTTTTCTATGCCAGTGAGTCTATTTTTGTCTTGTAAGTTAGTTCATGTGTATTATTTTTTTAGATTCCACATATAAGTGGTATCATACGTGATATTTGTCTTTGTTTGATTTACTTCACTTAGTGTGATAATCTCTAGGTCTCTCCTTGTTGCTACAAAGTGGCATTATTTTTAATCTTTTTTATGGCTGAGTAGTATTCCATTGTATATGTACCACATCTTCTTTAGGGCTTCCCAGGTGGCCCAGTGATAAAGAATCTCCCTGCAAACCCAGAAGCCGCAAGAGACTCGGATTTGACCCCTGGATCAGGAAGATCCCCTGGAGGAGGAAATGGCAACCCACTCCAGTATTCTTGCCAGGATAAGCCCGTGGACAGAGGAGCCTGGCGGGCTACAGTCCAAGGGGTTGCAAAGAGTCGGACACGACTGAGCGAGTGAGCACACACACGCCAGCCACATCTTCTTTACCTGGTCATCTGTCAGTGGACATTTAGGTTGCTATAGAGTTCTATCTCTTGATGGCCACCACTTCTGAGTGGCCTCAGATTGGGTTCTTGGAGCCCTCTTGGAAGTTTCTGGTCTATTCTTTACCCTCTCTCATCTGTGCCCCTCTGCTGGTGGGTAGGAGGGATGGGGGCTCCATAGCCCGTATAGTTGGCTGTGTGTAGTGGATTTGGGGAGCACTTTTCAGGAGAAAAACTGGGGAGGTGACCCTCCAGGTGTTTTAGTCTGCCCAGGGGCCAAAACAAAATACCGTGGACCAGGTGACTTAACCAACAGACATCGCTTCCTCACAGTTCTGAAGACGGAAGTCTGAGATCAGGGTGCCAGCATGGTCAGCTTCTGGGGCAGGCTCACTTCTTGGCTTGCAGACAGCTTCTTTATTGCTGGGTCTTCACACAGTGGAAGGGGGATGCAGAGGTAAGAGAGAGCATGCTGGTTTCTTCCTCTTGTGGGGGCTCCACTCATGACCTCACCTAATTCTGATCATTTCCCAAAGGGCCCACACCCTGATACTATACACTGGGGGTTAGGGCTTTGGCATATGGGTTTGGGGGAACACGATTCAGGCTATAGCCCTGGGGATGGGTGTAGAGCCGGGGAGGGGGCGGACCTTTCTTCATTCAGCCTCCACAGCTGCCCTGGGCACTTTGCTGCTGAAGCAGAAGGCTCAGAGATGGAGTGAGGGTGCATCACTCGGCAGGCACGCTCTCCCAGTTTCCCCGCAGGACTTGTCCCAGCCTATCTGGGCCCCTGCCCCCTGAGCTGGCTGGAGGCCCTACTACTGCCAGATGCTCAGGAGGACACAAAGGTCCAGGTGGCCCCCAAGCAGATGTGTTGCAGAGGGGCCAGCGTGGGGAGGAGCAGATGGCTCCACTGAACAGAGTGGTGATAAGACCCTGAGCATGGGGCGACAGGGTTCTTGTGATCCAGTAAACTGTGGATTCAGCAGTGGGGGCTGGGGCCATGCCTGCCTGCCCTGGGCCCCTCTCAAGCAGGAGCTGCTGGCTCTGAGCATGTGACACGCTGTCCCTGCGGTCCCGCAGCCGGGCTGGGCTGGCAGACTATGAAGCAGAGACTGCTCCAGGAGAGCTGAGCAAGCCGCCTGCATCCCAGGCCCCAGGGTCCAGGTGCCTCCGAAACAGAATTAGAATTCCGAACATCTCCCTGCTCCAGAGAGGCGTTGTCGTCTGGGGTTTCTGGGGTCGGGAGCAGGCCAAGGGGACCCAGCAGTGAGAGGCAGTATGGACCCGGCGAGGCCCATGCCTGCTTCTGCAAGAGCAGGACCGGAGGGCAGACGGGCTGAGAGAGAGAGGGGAAGAGAGAGGAAGAGAGAGAGAGGCACAGAGTGCTCTCGGCCTCCTCCCTCGGTTTCTGCAGAGCTGCCCTGAAACCACCCTGCAGCAAGAGAGATGAGACTTGTGGTGAAGGGAGGCCCTCCAGGGAAGGTTCTGGAATGCTCCCCCAATCTTATGTCAGAGGGGCAAGCCTGGGCCCTCCCCTCCACCTTCATCTCCCTTCCCTTCTCAGGTAGATACTGATCCTAAGGACAATACAGTTCTGTGTGTGTATGTGTCTGTCTGTCTGTCTCTTCCTCTGTCTCTCTTTCTCTCTGTTTTTCTGTCTCTCTCCTTCTCCTGTCTTTCTGTCTCTTCATCTCTGTGTGTCTCTCGCTGTCTCTTTGTCTCTCTTTCTCTGGCTGGACACACAGTGAAAAGAGGCCCCCTTTTCCTCCCCAAACCCCCTCCCTTCCACACCACCCCCTTAGGTCTGGGTCTGCCTCTGCCCAGGTCCCTCCCAGACTGGAATCCCCTTGGCCCCTCCTCTACACCCCTGCTGTACTCAGGCCGGGGTGTCCCTGGGCCCACACCCTCCTGTCCCAGGCCCCTTCCCTCCTCAGCCTCTGAGGGCCTCTGGGGAAGCTGCTTGGCGTCAGCCAAGGCCCCTGGTGCTCTGACCGCTGCCACCTCTTCTCTTGGGCCATGTATTCTATCCCTTTATTTCTGAAAGAGCAGCCGTTTCCTGGCGACCAGTTTGTGTACAGGCCATCGAGCTATTTGCAGAAGCCTGTTTTATGGGACTAAGTTCCAGTAAGTACACGTGCCTGGTGAGGATCCATTTCTGTTTGTTTACTTCTGCTCAAGGAATCCCTCACTGAAGCCACTCACGCTTCAAATATAGCTACAGCACTAGCTCTAGCCTCCCCTTTTCTTAGTGAGGTTTAAACCCATCTGGCATGTTTCATAAAAAGCGGGGTTTTGATCTGGAAAGAGATGTACCTTCTACCCCAGAAAATGGACCACTTCCCCCTGACTCAGATGATGGCTTTTTTGGGGGGAAGAGGGTGTCTTCTTTTGCTTTTTGGACAAGTGTTCACATTTCCTCTCTTTGGTCTTGGACTCTCCCTTCCAAGAGAGTTGAGCTTCTGGTCCAGGCCTCTCCCTGACCCCTGAAAAGGCCAGTCTGGCTCATCCTCCTCCAGCCATCGATGCCAGAGGTCCTGGCTGTCCTCCTGAGGGCTGGGGTGGGCCAGGGTGCTCCAGCTCTGAATCTTCCCACAGGCTCCTTGAGCTGGATGCTGGGGGTCCCACCAGCAGCTGGATTCAGCAGGAACTGCACCAGCCA
>NW_011495058.1:4825800-4843049 GCF_000754665.1 Bison bison bison
TGCTGGGGGCCCCACCAGCGGCTGGATTCAGCAGAACCTCCCCCAGCCATAAGCTAGACTGCAGGGAAGTAACTGGGAAGGGGCAGTGGAAGGAGCGGGGCTCCAGAGGCCACGAAGGTTGGAGGGTGTTCCTGGACCAAGAGCGATCCTGCGGGGTAAGGGGGACGAGGGGCCAGGTGTGGGGGCTGGCCATACCAGAGAGCCCACCTTTCCAGGTGGGCGGCTAGCATCCCCTGGACCCCAATTCCTCAGGCCCCCCTGCAGTCGTCCTGCCTTACTCTTGATCCCCAATCCCTTCCCATGCTCCTCATGCATCTTAGTCCACCTCTGCTCTGCTTCCTTGGCTAACACCTGCCCAGGTGGGGGCAGGGGCAGGGGAGGAGTGCTCCAAGTGCCACCTCCCTACCACCACCACCCAGTGCTGGGCCCAAGCCACAGTCTCACAGAGGGGAAGGGCCCCAGAGACAGGTCCTTGGTCACAGGTCCCCACCGGCCAGGTCTGCCCGATGCTCAACCACTGGCTGTTCTGGGGGATGGTGCTCAGAGGCTGTCCTGCCCCTAGTGTCACAGAAAGAAGGCTCTGCAGGCAGAGAAGCCCTGTGAGTTGCTGAAGTCACAGGGGTGAGTGATGGAGACCTGGGTTCAGCGAGCGAATTTGTTCTTAGGCAGTGACTTCATGAGCCCAAAGGCAGCTGCTGGCGAGGGCAGAGCCTGCCCGGGCTCTGGAGTCAGCTTCCTCGAGGCCTGGTGAGATCTGGGTGGCTCTGGGCCTCACCTGCCTGGTCCTTAAAATGGATTAATAGCAGCGTGTGCCACATGGGCTGGGTGTGGAGACTTCTGTGAGGTTTGGCCAGAGGGCGATCTGATGGAGATTCGGGGAACCAGGAGCTTTTGAAGTTATGCTGTCTGAGAGCCCTAGGGCTCTGGGTGGAGGAAGCATCCCCACACCCACCCTACTCTATGAAGGAAGGCGCTGCTCACTGCTCCAGCATGGACACTGACTACATTGCCTCCTTGGCTCCCACCCCTCCAAGGGGCCTAGCACAGCCTGCCTGGGGATGTGCAGTCAGGACCACAGCCTTATGTCCGATGAATGCCTGTAGACGCCTGCTGATCATCCAGTTGACCATGCCTAGCACAGCTTGGCAGACCCCTAAGCCCTGGGCAAACCACATAGATGCTGGGGAGTGGTGAGCTAGCTCCCCACGGGCCCCGGTCCTTCATGCAGGGCCTGTGGAGGCCCACTCTGCTGGCCATCCTGCCCAGGGGGGAGCTCTGCTGACCCTCCACAGGAGAGTGGGGACAGGCCTGGGTGGATGTGCTTCCTGCCCATGAAGACCCAGCAGATCCATCCTTCATCCCCAGGGGAGGGGAGGGGTGGGAGGAAATAAAGAACTCCTTTGGTTAGCACTTCCAGAAGAGAAGAACCAGTCTGGGCACCCAGCAGGGAAGGAGGCTGGCTCCACCTCCAAGGACTGCTCCAAGGACTCTGCTCCCAGCCTGTGCCTGGTAGGGCTGTGGGTTCAAACCTGCTCTTCCCTTCCCTAGCAAGGTGGACTTGGTGACTTTGAAATCCCTCCAGACCTCAGTTTCTCCTCTGGTACTATGGCCTGCCAGGGCTGCTGTGGGGGTGTGAGCCCCTAAGTGTGTTCCTCTCAAAGGGATGAGTAGAGGAGCCCCTCATGCTAGGTAACCAAGCGCTGACCTTTCCAGAACAGCTTCCCACTGTGAGTAGAAGGCAGAGAAGTCCCACAAGTAGACAGGCAGGAGGAAGGTGATGCCATACCCTGACACACCCTCTTCCAGAAGATACAGTATCCTCACTCTATGTCCTGGGACATCATTTTCCCATCCACAGGCTCACATGAAACCCATGTCATATACATCAAATATGTGTGTATATGACCCGCATGGCTCCTGGATCTGGCCAAGGTCCCCCTTCCTCCAGAGGTTCCAGGGCAGCATTGTGTCAGCTGATGGGGCTGTGGGCCATGCACACAAGGAAAAACATCAAGGCTGGTGTGCTGGGGGAAAGCACCTGCTTTCTTCCCCTGGCCCTGGCCCGTGTAACCCCCTCAGGCTCACCTGCAGGCAGGCTGTCCCTTGAACATACTATGAAAAAAACCAATGCATACATTTGTAAAGCAAAAGTCAGTGAGAATGGTGATAGATGTCTTTTAAAATAGCCCACAAGGGGCCCACTACTGTGCGGTGATTTCAGTCCATTACAAAGAAATAGTGGATGTTTCCCTATTCACATACACACACACACACACAATCACATCATCACTGATAGAAGCAAATCACTTGGAAATTATAATAGTGGTGTGAAAAAAATACCATCAAGCAGGACTCGGGTTTTCCAATGACTGAGCCCGAGTCTGCCCAGGAGGAGCTTATGGAACATTGCAGAGCGGGGTGCCAGCCCCTCCCCCCGTGTCACCCAGCTCCCTCTGTAGGTGTGCATTCACTGCCTCTGCACCTAAGAGAGGGCACCTGCCTGCAACCTGCTTGACCAGGTCTGTCACAGGCCTACCTCTCATCCCATAGTACAAGCAAATGCTCGTAAGTCACCACGAGACCTCAGGCAAGGAAGGATGTGTCGGGGGAACATGAGAGAGTGGCCGGCACCCTCTCTCTGAGACGCCTGGGTCCAGCGGGGTCCACATGCCCACACGTGGTGCCTTGGTCCAGCAGGTGCTGGTGGCCGGGTCTGCTCCTTTGTAGTCCAGCCAGTTTATGCTCAAACTGCTCCATGGGATGGGGTGCACCTCTATACCTGTATTTGCCTGTGATGAATCGGGCCCCCTCAGAGGTCGTGCCCAAGGTCACACAGGTGGGAACCTACAGAGCCGAGATATAGCCAGACCTCTGGACTTCCAAGAAAGCCTGGACCCATTCAGTCTGGATGCCAGGCCTCACAGGTTCTCTGCCATGCTCTGGGCCAGTGACCGCCTGCTGCTGTGTACAGTCCTCCTCCGGGGGATTCTGAGGCTTGGCAGTCCTCATAAAGGTGGGCACTAGCCGGGGACACATGTAGTAGGGTTATCCCTTCCCACCCCACAACACTGCTCATCCCTCATAGCATGTCTGGGAAGCACAATTGCTCAGATTTATATTTATTAATGAGGACACTTTTATGCATTTAGTAGTTGCTAAAAAGGATTCCTAGGTGGTGCAGTGGTAAAGAATCCGTCTGCCAGTGCAGGAGACGTAAGAGATGTGGGTTCAGTCACTGGGTCAGGAAGAACCCCTGCGGTGGAAAATGGCAACCCACTCTACTATTCTTGCCTGGAGAATCCCATGGACAGAGGAGCCTGATAGGCTACAGTCCATGGGGTTGCAAAAAGTCATACACGACTGAGCACATATTCACATAGTTGAGATAAAAATATAAATGCTGGTCCCTCTCTGCATGGGTTTCTTATAGCTTCTGTAAGAAATGATCACAAGTAGTGGCTTAAAACAAAGCAAATTTATCAACTGATGATTCTGGAGGTCAGAGTCTGAAATGGGTCTTCTGGACTGAAAACAATGTGTCAGCAGAGCCAGTTCCTCTGCAGGTTCTAGAGGAGAGTCCATGTTCTTGGCCTTTCTGGCTTCTGAGTCCATGTGCATTCCTTGGCTCATGGCCCCTTCTTCCATCTTCAAAGCTGGCAGCTGCTCCCTCCAGCCTCTTAATCTGTCGTTACATCTTCTCTGACATTCCTGCCTACCACTTACAAGGATGCTTATGATGTTATTGGGCCCATGAAATAATCCAGGACCATTTCCCCATCTCAGGGTTCTTAAACACCTGCCACCTCCCTTTTGCCATGTAAGATCACGTTTCACAGATTCCAAGGACTAGAATGTCTTGGGGGCTGTGGCTCTGCCTCCCACGCTGCCCCACCCCCACCTCAGTGATGTGCACAGCCCTGCCTGCCTGTCTTATACTTTGGCTCACTGGCTTCGAGGACTTTTTCTTTTCAGCTGTACATCACCTCCCCCATCCCAACACACACACACAAACACACACACACACTTTTAATCAAATTCTGACACTTTTAGTCAAAATAAAATAGACCACACAGAGCTATTTCCCCTCATGGGCAACCCTGAGGAGGGCAAAGGAGGAGGCTTCCCAAACCCATACCCATGCAAGGTCACAGCTTGCATTTTCCTTGCATTTGAGAATTGGTACCAGTGTCCACATGGCCCACTGGAGGGCAGGAGGGGCCAGGCTAGGGGAGGGGCTAGGGGTGTACTAACTGTGGAAGGAAGGGACTGAGGACCAGGAAGTGTGGCTTGTGGGCATCTTAGAGAGTTTGGGATGAGGTATAAGTCCTGGCCTTCCTTTCCATTCCTTTCCAGGTGGGTTGGCCAGGAAGGCTGGCTAGAAGGGATACTGCATAGGGACCTGTGGAGGAAGCCAGCCCAGACAGGATGTGTCTGTGAGGGCTTGGAGGCAGGAAGGACATCCAGGAGGGGACATGTTGGGTGACAGGAAAGAATCGTAGTGCTGGAGAGAATCCTTTTCCTAGGGGAGAGGTACTTGGACTTGACACTTCCTGTCTGTGAGGATGAAAGGACAGCAACCCAGGAGCTGACTGCTTTTCCCCTTGTGCACAGCCATGTGTTCTGCTTGTGTCTGAAGGTGGCTCTCAAGGTGTCAGCCTTCTCTCTAATGCAGGCGCAACTCCACACATCACTGTCCAGGGGAAATGCAGTGTTTTCTAGTAGCCATGTTACAAAAGTAAAAAGAAATAGGTAGATTAATTATCATAAAGCTTTATTTAACCCACTATAAACAGAATATTAAGGGCTTCCCTGGTGGTTCAGATGGTACAGAATCTGCCTGCAATGCAGGATACCTGGGTTTGATCCCTGGGTTGGGAAGATCCCCTGGAGAAGGAAATGGCTACCCACCGCAGTATTCTTGCCTGGAGAATTCCATGGACAGAGGAGCTTGGTCGGCTACAGTCCATGGGTTTGCAAAGAGTCAGACACAACTGAGAGACTAACACACAGAAACAGAATATTATTGGGACTTCCCTGGCGGTCCAGTGGTTAGGACTCCACTACAGTATTGAGGCTCAGGTTCGATCCGTAGTCAGGGAACTAAGGTCATGCAGCATCCATGCTGTGCAGCATGGTCAAAAAACAAAACAAAACAAAACAGAACCAAACAAAAATCCAGAACATTATCAGTGAAACAGGCAAGCCACATAAAAATTGTTAATGAAATATTTTACACGCTGTGGTTTGTATTGCCTTTCAAAGCCATGTGTATTTTCCACGTACAGCTTCTCCCAATTTGGACTTGCCATGTGTCAAGTGACAAAAAGCCACATGTAGTCAGTGACTACCACCCTGAACAGTGCAGTTCACAGCTACTCTGATAGGTGATTGTCCAGGGGTTCGTCAGGCTCTCTGGCCATAAGCAATGCATATTCAATGGAAGCAGGGGAAGCAAAGAAGGGATGGACTGGCTGACGGGACCAAGTTCCATGTGCTGAGGGGAGCAGAGGGGAGAGGAGCAGGATCTGAGGTCCAACTGTGGCCGAGGGTCCTCTGTCCACTTCTGTCTGGGGCTGGTGTCACTTTCCCCTCCGGACGATGTGCGTTTTCCACTGGGCGGGGATGCAGCCACAGAAACTCCAGGCTCACAGCCTTACAGTGTTGCATTCAGAGAGAAAGGAGAACTCTTCTCCGTGAGTTCTGCTACACATGATTCCCAGGAAGGACTCAGGGCTCTGCTCGGGCAGCGCACCCACTGTATTTCCCAAGGCGCTGGCTCCCTAAGGCGCTAGAGTCAGCTGCCTTCTGGAGTCAGAGAGCTGGTGCGGGCACACAGGACAAGGGTCCTGTTCTGGGCGTGCCCTCGGGCCCTCGTCCATGCCTGTCCTTACTGCAGTGTGGTCTCCAGGCCGCCCAGCTCCCCTTATCAAGCCCCTCACCGGCGTTCTCTTGGCTTTGGCCCAAGACCACCTGTCTGTCTTGCAAAGTACATCATTGTGTGTGTTCTCCTGTGGCCAACTGGCCCCCAGCAGCCTTTCTGCTCTCCTGTCCTCCCCCCTCCACCTGCCTCTGCTGGCTGTCCCACTCCAGGTTCTCGCCTTGCGAGTCAGTTCACTTTCCCTACTGCATCCAGAGTGAGCCATATCAGTGCAATTCCGGGTGGACTTCCCCTGCACAGAGCCTCCCATATCAGCGCAGAGCCAGACCCTCAGAAGACATCCCAGTTGTAACCTTGCAGCCTGAAATCTGCAGCCACACTCTGGCTGCCCTAGACCTGTACCCAGCCCAGCTCCTGGGACTTGGCTCTTGTAGGTGTCCTGCCTGGCTACTGGCCCCAGGAGCAGGGCTGACAAGGTTGCAGTCATAACCTTAAATTCTGTGGGGCTCTTCCTGTATCTCTTGTGCAAGCATCCCTCCTCTGAAAAAGGACCCCTGGGCCCACAAAACCTAAGGTTGCAGGTACAGAAAGAATGAATCCCCTCACATCAGTCATGAGGAATGATGAAGAGCCCCTGGTTCCCAGACCATGTATCTTCCCTTTTAGGGACACAGCATCAGCCAGTGGCTGTTAGAGTGGACTTGCACCCTGGAAGACACCGGTCCCTTTCACGGGGGGGCGAGCATCTTCAAGCTGACAGCTCAGCTGTGCCTTCAGGAGGTTGTTTGACTGCTCTATCAGGGGGGCAGCTGCTAGGTGGGAGGACTCGTGTGTCCTGATCGTGTACTCACTGCCAAGCCTCCTTTGCCAAGAAGCAGGTCCTTCCTCTGCGGTCATGTTGTGGGGGATCTGGGATCAGTAGATTCGAGGTTCCTTGGTTGGTGGCACTGGCTGAGACACTGAAGGTGGGAAAGGCAGACGTGTGCCTGGAAGAGCAGATGAATGGCTGCCCCTTCTAGAGTGGAGCGGTTCTGTGTGATCAACTTGGACCAGGTTGTGGCTGGTTGGTACCCTGGAGGAACAGTATCACCCCCAGAGGTTTAAGGTTGGTCTCTGACACTGGCAGGTCATATGTTTGACAATGGCAAAAGCTAGGCTGGCCCTGGCAAGACGGAGCCTACGCTTTGGGGTATTTGGTGTCTACAGCTTCCACATCCGCCGCCATGGTTAATGGTTTGTGAGGGCATCGTGTTAACGCTGAGAAGCTACCAACGTGAAGCTACCGGCCAGCCCACCGCGTGCTTGTTCAGTGCCTTTTCTCTAGCAGGTGGTTTCTCATAGGCTGGAACTCAGCCGACTTGTTCTCGGGCAGCTTGATTTCTCTACACTCCTCCTCCCCACCCCATTCCTGTTCCCAGTCCTCTAATCTCGCTCCTTCCAGCTAAGCTGTTCTCTCTTGTCCATGGTCTATGGGTACCTTTTCCATGGTCTATGCCATTTCTCTCTCTTCACAAGGGGAGTCACTGGGTGCCTGCCCCAAACTCTGACTCTTGAGAGCCTTTCTCCCCATTTCTGTCTTCCACAGCCACCCTTGAGTGGGACTGCTGCCTGGCAAATGCCCGTTTCCAGCTTGCACCAACGGGCCAAGCTGACCTATCTGTGGACCAAGTGGGTGGGTTTTGACCCCTCCGGCAGCCAGACAGAGGGAAGGCCATCTGTGTGAGCTGAGGGGGGCACAGGGGCATTCATGAGGAGTGGTAGTGACAGGAGGTGGGTCTAAGCCTCCTGCCCCTGCTTGAGCCTGATTGCAGATGCCCTCCTTCGGTCTTATGATGGATGGCTGTGGTGTCTGCCCGATCTGATGACTTAGCAGCTCTGACATCACCCAGCTCAGGATGGGCAGTTCTGGCCACATGATCAGTCACTCAGTGTCCCGTGGTTAGATGTTCTGTCTATCGGGGCCCAGTGACAGACCAGGAGCTGCCTTTCAAGTGGTATTTGGTTCTTTGCTGCAGGTGGTGGGCCCTTGGTCCAGAGCTTGGGGTCCAGTCTGTGACACTCCTTTGGGGATTTATTATACTCCACACAGTGTAACACCTCAAGTATCACAGCTGCCAGGTCACATGGCCTAAGAGTCAGGGCTGACTGTGGCCGACTGGCTGCAGAGCACTTTCTTTCTCTGGCTCCACTTAACCTATCAGTCTTCTGTTTCATCCAATGAATAGGTTGGAACAGTATCGCCAAGTGCAGAATACGCTGTTTCCAAAATCTGAAGAGGCTTATTAAGCACTACACACCTTTCTTAGAGATAAGAGAAACAAGGCACGATTGTTTGTTACTCACTTTAAAGCAATTGTCCCTGGCATGTCCCAGACCACTGGACCCATGCAAATTTCACGGAGGTGGCAGCCCCTGAGGCTTTTTGAAATGTGCCTCACCATGAGGCATCCATGATACTTGCCTCTTGTGTCCAACTAGCATGATGTCGTCAATGTGGTGAGCTGATATAATGTTCTGGTCTGTGTAGACCAGATGGTTTAGGTCTCTTGGAACCATACTGTGACAAAGAGCAGGAGAATTCACAGGGTGAGGCCGGGTGTATGCGGGACGTGGTAAGACAAGGATGGAGGCAGATTCACATTTAGCAGAAGTCAAGCCACAGTCTAATCCCATGGGGAGCTCTGGGGCATGAATGGCCTCGTGTGTGAGTCCTCTCTCCTGAGGCCAGGCAGCCTTTGCCCTTCTATACTGGGCAGTCATTGGTTTGGGGCCCTGGTAGGAGGGTAGGGCCTGGCAGATTCAGCAAATAAAAATTTAGCAAATGAAAAAAAAAATGCCCAGTTATATTTGAATTTCAGATAAACAGCAAATAAAATTTTAATATGTGTCCCAAATATTGCACGACATACTGTATTTTCTCCGCCAACCCTGGAGGCACATAACCTCCCAGGTATTTCTGGGCAGGATGACTTATTAGATTGAAGGCGAGTCTTAGGAGAAGGGCCCAGCTGTGAGCTATTGGCAGCCAGCTGGAGCAGGTGGGGGCAGGCACAGCACCTGTACAAGGGGATCATGGCAGCCTCCAACATCTACAGCGTGATAGGCTGTGACATGAACAGAATTGCTGTGTACTCCATACAATTACAGCCACCACTGAGCTATTTAAGAGTTAAATAATTAGGTAATTGGTGTCTTGAATGTTTCATATTATGCAAAAGTCACTGGTGGGTTGTTATATATGAAGAGAGTTTTAGTGATATCTGGGTAATTGGATGGAGTTTTTGGATGGGCATCATTTGCCTTTCATTTAAAACAAGGAATGTAGGCTCTTGCCATTGTAAATTAGTTCTCTAAGATGTTTTCAAAGTGACTACAAAGCTCATGAGTATAGTTCAACCATGCAGGGAATCCATGTGGGGAGCAGCAGCAGACCTAGCTTGACCAGTGGCATCGTTAGACCTGGCGAAAGTCAGAGGGTGGGACAGAGCCCCGACTCCATCTGCAGGCGGTAGGGCCCGAGTGATAGGAGAACGTGTGGCAGAGCCCCTCATGCTGTGGTCACACAGTCCCTGTCAGAACCACAGCCTCTGCGAGGTGGCCTAGCTATGTCAGGGGACCAGGTGCTAGGGAGGCTGGGTGTGGTGGCTGGAGCCCATCTATGCTCACTTCCTTCACTCGGGTCTTCTCCCCTGGAGAGCCAGTTGTTAAACATTTTCCAGCTGTGTTTCCATAACCTTGAACGGAGTGAAGTCCAGTTCCCGCCTCACCTCCTGTGGTCTTTCCTGAGCCACTCTGTTGATGGTGATTACCAACATGTGCCCCACTGTCCCCTGCTTCCCCCTCTTTGGGCTTGCTCACATGAAGAAAAGCAGAATAACTTGTTAGTCCTCATGTGGCAATTATGGTCCATTAGGCTGTACCAGACACCCAGCTAACACTGAATTCATTGATAGGCTCATTATCTCACATAAAAAATAGTCCAGAGGTGGCTCCCACCCCCGTACAATGACACCCTGATGTCAGACTCTGGGTCAACCCCGCAGGTTGTCTTGTCCTCCCCCTCATGGCTGTATGGGGGGTACCAACAGATCCAGTGATGCTCCAAATGCAAGAGATGTGGGGCTTCCCTGCCACATGTTCCCTAGCTGCCTCCCTCCTGTTGTCTCCAGAAGAGGAAGAGGGTGAGGCCAGGCAGGTCCAACCCCCAGTACTGGGTGTGTTGCCACAAATGGAGGCTCTTTGAGTAAGAATGAAGGGGAACCAGCTGTGGGTGGCAAGGGGTGAGGGTGTTTGCCTCCACCCCTAACAGCACACATGACCAGAGCACTGCCCAGGAGCAGGCCACCCACCTGACCAGGGCCAAGGCTCAGGACTTTTTATAGGCACAGAAACTGAAATTTTGAATGAATCACTTATCTGAGATCAGGTAGGTAGCAAGTGTCCACCAGCTCCCTCTTCCTGTTCCAAGTGCCACGAGGGAGCTGGAACAAGGACTTCCAGGGTCATGGTTCCTACAAGGGAGAGACCACTGCCCAGGGAGGCTTGAGGATGAGGCAGCTCTCTCCAGGGGCCCCTGTCTCTTTCCATCTGTAATTGAGACCCCTGACTCTTCTACTTCATCTGTTACTCTTCTTTTTTTAATGTTGATATAAAATACATGCAATGAAATTCACCTTTTTAATCAAGTTTACTGTTTTGTTTTTATAGGTATAATTTTAAAATATTTATTTATTCATTTGGCTGTACCAGGTCTTAGTTGTGGGATTTTCTTAAAAATTTTTTTAATTTGTGTATTTTTGACTGTGCTGGGTCTTCAGTGGGCTTCCCTGGTGGCTCAGATGGTAAAGAATCTTCCTGCAAAGCAGGAGACCCAGGTTCAATCCCTGGGCCAAGAAGATCTCCTGGAGAAGGGAATGGCAAACCACTCCAGTATTCTTGCCTGGAGAATCCCTGGACGGAGGAGCCTGGTGGGCTACAGTCCATGGGGTCTTCACTGCTGGGAGAGTGTTTTCTCTAGTTGTGGCAAGCAGGGGCCACTCTCTCGTTGCAGTGCTACGGGCTTCTCGTTGCAGTGGCTTCTCTCGTTGCAGAGCACAGGCTCTAGAACGCTCAGGCTTCAGTAGTTGCAGTACGTGGGCTCAGTAGCTGCTGCTCATGGACTCTAGGGCACAGGCTCAGTAGTTGCTGCTCACAGGCTCAGCGGCCCCACAACATGAGGGATCCTCCCGGACCAGGGATTGAACCCATGTCTCCTGCATTGGCAGGTGGACTCTTAACCACTGGACCACCAGAGGAGTCCCAGTTGTGGGATTTTCAATCTTCAGTTGTGGCATGTGGAATCTAGTTCCCTAAACAGAGATCAAACCTGGGCCCTCTGCATTGGGAGCATGGAGTCTTAGCCACTGGACCACCAGGGAAATCCCTCAAGTTTGCTATTGTTTTTTTTTTTTTTTAATTTTTAATTGAAGGATAATTGCTTTACAGAATTTTGTGGTTTTCTGTCATAGATCAATAAGAATCAGCCATAGGTACAGCCATATTTGCGTGTTTTCTGTACAATTTGTTTCCACTTTTATCATTATTGATTCCTTTATTCTTAGGTTTACTTTATGTTCTGTTTGTTGGTTTTTTTTTTTAATACCTTTAGAGGAATGCTTTGCTGGTTGATTTTTCATTTTTTTTTTAAGTGAATTAAGGGTTCCTTTGAGTTTTGCTTTAGCTATTTTTTTAAAATATAAATTTATTTATTTTAATTGGAGGCTAATTACTTTACAATATTGTATTGATTTTGCCATACATCAACATGAATCCACCATGGTGCTTTAGCTATTATCCGTACTTTTTACATTTGGTATACTCATGGTTATATATTTATAAAGGGGGGTGTGACCCAACTCAGATTTCCTCTTTAGCCCAAATGCCATTTACAACAGCCTAATTTCCTTTGTGTACCCTTTGAGTGCATTATTTCAAGTCACTATAAATATATGTATTTCTCCAAACGCCTCTGACTTTGTTCTGCTGGCCCCTCAATCTAGAATGTGCTTCTCTGCTGGCCATTTCCTGCTCTTACATCAAGGACTGCAGGAAGAAGTCCTGAAAAACCCTGTTCTCCAGAGAACCCTCCCAGTCTCTCTCATGTTCCCTCAATACTCTGCAGCTCTGCCAGTATCAGTTAGCATCTGCTATTTGCTTGTCTCTCCTGCCAGAGTGTAAGGTCCTTGAGAACTAAAAACTAGTCATTTTCATAACCTCAGACAAATTAGACGTTCAATAAATCTTAAATAAATGTGTGATTCAATCCCTTCCGAAGCTCTGTTCGGGTCATTGGTTCCTTCATTCTGAGTGTTAATTAGGGCAGGTTTAATTGCTGTAACCAATACCCAACAGGAAATGGATCTACAGAGCAGAATTGTGTTTGCTCCCATGTTACCCCAGCATTATCCTGCCTCCTTTGGGTCCTGAACGATCCTGCAGCTGGCTGATGTGCAGGACACACCCTGTTCCTCACCCACTCTCTGCCCCCATCCCTCCTGTGGCCCCAGCCTTTAGGTTTCACCCCAACATCTGGCCCCAGGCCTCCAGGTCCACCTGCTGTCAGAGGCAAGCACTGTGCTGGACAGACCTCTGTGGCCGCTGCGGATCCCCCCGCCCCATCACCCCCTCACTCCTCCCTACCTCCCCTGGCTGAAGCTGAGGTCTCTGAACATCTCCATCATGGAAGCAGCTCCAGAGCTACTTCCAGGAAGTAGCCATGAAAGCTACTCCAGGCTGAGCTGGGGCTGAATCCTGGCTAAGTCACTGATGGCTGCTGTGTATCAGAAATCCCTTCACTCCCAGGGGCCCCAGCGTCCCCACATTTAAAATGACTGCCCTGAACTTGGTGGCCAGTTGTGATCCACATAAGCATCTAGCACAGCAGCCGGCCTGCAGAAGGCACTGGGTACTCCCCAGCGGTGGTTACCGGGGCCCCAGCCCACTCTGCTGTCTCTTGGCTCATCTCCCCCTTTCTCTGTCCCTGACACGGCCACACTACCTGATACCCTCTCATCACCAGGCCCCTGGACTGCCCTTACACAAGGGCGCAGCCAGCCTCCATCGACCGTGCTGTGAGCGAACACTTGCAACACCATACTGACCTTCAGGCCCTGTTGTACCAGGTCAGGGAGTACCCACGCTGTTGCCCAGCTGGTGTGGAGGGCTGGCAGGCCAGTGGGGAAGGGGCTTGCAGGCGGGATTCTCCAGCTTCCAGCCTCACTTTCTTTCCCATGGAATATGGAGTCTGGTAATTTGACCCATTTAACTTTGAGCCTCCATCCTTCAGAGGCTGGGCCTCAGAGCCTCTGTGCAAAGATAGCAGATAAGGCCCAACCTTTTTGTTTTTAACTTGATTTTTAAATACAACTTTATTTGTACAACTCCATTGCAGAAAACACAGGACATATAGATAAGCAAAGAGGAAAATAAAGTCACTCATATTTCCATGATCATGATAACTACTATTACTATTTTTCTATATTTCCTCCCATGTGTATATCACATATACTTATATATGACAGGGTCTTCCCTGATGATCCAGTGGTTAAGCCTCCAAGCCTCCACTGCAGGAGGCACAGATTCAATCCCTGGCTGGGGAATTAGGATCCGCATGCTGTGTGATGTGGCCAAAAAAAAGAGAGAGATTTAAATATATATATATATATATATATGAGAAAAATGGATTGTGTTATATTTTTAAACTGTTTCTCCTCTGTATTTGTCATCTATTCCTATGTAAAAAATTACCTCAACACTTGGTGGCTTGAAACAACAAAACTTTACCTCACTCCATTTCTGTGGGCCAGGAATCCAGGAGTGGCTCAGCTGGGAGGTTCTGGCTCAGCATGTCTCCTGAGGTTGCAGTCAGGATGTTGCCTGGGGCTGCATCATCTGAAGGCTCAACTGGGGCTGTTGGATCTGCTCCCAAGGTGGTTCACTCACCTGCCTGGCAAGTTGGAGATGCCCATTAGCAGGTGGCCTCAGTTTTTCTCAGTAGAAAAACTATCTACCTCCTGATAGAACCTGAGTGTCCTCATGACCTGGTGCTGGCTTCCCATAGAGTGAAGAAACCAATAGAGAAAAGCAGAAGCTTCATTGTCTTTGACGGCCTAGCCTCACATTTCACAGTCCATCATTTCTGCAATAGCTTTTTAGTTACATAGGCTAGACCTATTCAGCACGGGTGGAGCCTACACAGCGGCTTGAATGCCAGATGTGAGGCTCATTGGAGGAGCTTTCAGAGGGTAGCCACCGTGTTCTCTCTTAAAAAAAAAATTTATTTATTTGGCCTTGCTGGGTCTTAGCTGGGGCATATAGGATCCTTGATCTTCACTGTGGCATTAGGACTCTTAGCTGTGGCATATGGGATCTAGTTCACTGGCGAGGGATCAAACCCAGGCCCCCCGCATTGGGAGCATGGCGTCTTAGCCACTGGACCACCAGGGAAGTCCCACATTCTCTTTAAACAAAATGTCATTAACATCTTTCCATGCCAACAGAGGCAGATCGATCTTATCATTTTGCATATAAATGTAGCATAGGTTATTTAACCACTTTCCTAAAGTTGGATGTGTGGATTATGTCTCATTTTATAAAGAGTAACCTGGAATATCCATCACTGAATTTGCTAGATTATTTCCTAGAGATAAATTAAAAAGAAAATTAAACCATGCCTATCAATCAGCTCCTTGAGCAACCAAAGGATGAGGACACTGACTAGGACATAGAAGTCCTTCAGCTCCTTCTCTCTAATAGCCCACATCTCTCTCTCCCATCAAGTCAGGAGCTCACTATCTGCTGAGACATCCTGGCCCATTGCTGGGTAGCTCTGTTGTTTTTATTTTTGAGAAAGTCTAAGCAGAGACCACATTCATCCAACATCCTAGGACAACCCTTGCGATACTGACCACTCTGTGTCCTGGGCATCCCTCGGAGCGATTATCTTTGATGTCCTTTCTCTCCTGGCCTCTCTTCCCTGGACAGGTCTGTCACTTGCTACAATGACTCTTGACTCCAGCACAGTGCTGACCCTCTGGTGTCACTCCCTCACCTGAAAGGGAAACAACGAGACAGGGCACACCTCCTGTGGTGGGAGCACAGGAGAGCTGGCTGAGGCATGAGAGTCTGGCTCTGGAGGATTAACTAGTGTGGCCAAGTGGGGGTGTTGGACTCCTTCCTTCCTGCCCTCACAGGTGCAAGGAGGAGGCCCAGGAAAGGGGTCTGGGGAAGGATGCTCACTGGTCAAATTGAAAGCCAGAGAGGGCCCCGGAAGTCCAGCAAACCAGAAAGGGACCCACTGACCTCTGCCCAGCCCTGTCCTCTCCAGCCTCCCAGAGGACAGGTCTGGGGGATTCTGATCCTCCTCTCAGGTGCTGTGAGCCTGGACCAATAGAAGGGCAGCTGCTCCTTGGTCTGGCCAGTCCAGAAGGCCAGTGTGGGGACTCCAAACCCAGGGATGAGTCGTGCCTGCTCTGTGAAGACAGAGGCACAGAGCCAGGGTCTGGTGGGACAGGGATCTGTCACATGTGGGTCTGGTGAAGCCCTTTTTGCTCTATTTTGGGAAAGAGATCAATCATGTCAAGAGCTTCCTTGGGGATGACCACACTGGCCATTGGCTGGAGAGCCTGGCATTCTATCCAGCCACCCGGCCCACTGTGAGCTCTTGCTAATTTTAGCAGTGCTTGGCAGCTGCAGGCAGGTCCCACTAGACAAGTTCACTCCCGGGCAGGGAGCTGGGAGTGGGGAGGAGGGATGGTTCTCAAAGCAAGCACTGGCCTGGACTTTGCAGACCCCAAACCAAAGAATGACCTTCCCCACCTTTTGAGGCAGGTTTTGATGATTTACAGTTGAAGACCTTTGATGAAAACAAGCATTTTCTACTTGGTCAGGGAGGAGGGGGCATGGCCCTGAGGTAAGGGTGGGGCCAGTCATCAGAGTGGTGCCCTGCCTCCATCTACTCCCCCACACTTGGCCCACCCCTCCCCTTCCCACCTCCTGGCCCCCACCCCCAGCCCCCCAACAACCATCAACCCCTCACCCCCCAGCCCCCTACCCCCTGCCCCCAGCCCCAGGCCCTGAGCCTGGCCTCTCAATGACCCAAATGATGTCTTAGGCACACCCCCAACCCCTCATTCAACCCACCAGCCTGATTGGGCAAATGGCAGGGCTTTGAGGGCTCAGGAGAGGAGCCGAGAGTCTCAGGAGGTCTCTCACCCTCTGCACCCCAGTTTCACAAGGAGTCTTCCTTGCTCAGGTCCTCAGGCCAGGCCTCCCTGCCACCAGCCTGTCTCTCCCCTCCCAACTGCAGTAAAGACCTCAGGGGAAAATTGGCCAGGGGTCCCCGTGGTTCAAGACCAAGACCAGGTTCAGGTTCTTCATCTGGCACAGGGTCAGGCCCTCAGCAGCCCCTTCCAGCCTGCCAGCTCTTCAATGTGCTTTCCTGACCTGGAAAGCGTGAAGACTGTCCACCCTGGACGTCCAAGGACTGAAGGGGACATAGAGTGGTTCTGCTCCCTCTCCAGAAACTCTGGGCAACAGATCTCCACCCCGGGCTGCAGGCATGGGCCACCACTCCATAGCCCTTGTCACTCCTGACCCCACGCAGGCCTCCTTTGCCCTTTTGGCCCTATCTGACCTGTAGCAGTAGGCAGAGTATCTTAGCAGCTGCCTGCTGAATGGTCTCTGCAGAAGGCCCGGGCAGCCTGAGTGGGCAGCTCTCTCCTCCATGGCCCATACCTGCACAGGTAGGCCCCTGACTTCCAGGCTACAGGCCACCCCTGTGCCTCAGCAGGAAGGAGAGTCTCCACCTCCCACCAAACCTACCTCTTGGCCTCTCAGAGAAGTGGTGATGGAAGCCACAAGGAGCCGGGCCCAGACAGCTTTGAACCTGGTAAGGGTCACCGCAAAGCCAGGTGAGTGGTCCCTGGGGCCACAGCTGGGACAGCAGAAGTGGGGAAGGAGCTGGACCCCCTGGAAGGAGGCACAGAAGCTAGGTGGCAGCCGATCCCTCCACTGTCCAGCCTCTCTAGGAGGGGTTTCTCCGTGGACAGTGTCTTCTTGGGGACTTGCTCCTGGGCTGACAGTGCCAGACTGTCCACTGTGCCCTGGCCTCACAAATCCAACCGCTCCTTGGCATCAGTCTCTCCTTGACTAACAGACACCCTGACATGCCAAGACCAGGTGGATTCCCCCAGCCCTACCCATGCCTCTCGGTCTGTGGGACCTCCCCTCCTAGTGTGCAGCCATCAGCATGCATATAGTCCTTAAGGCCACAGGTCTGGACAAAGCCATTGGATGTATAGGTTGGAAGCAAAGTGGGAGGGGCCAAGTTGGT
>NW_011495058.1:4843149-4854066 GCF_000754665.1 Bison bison bison
AGGAGAGTGGAGATGGTGATGATGGTGGGCAGAGATGATGGGGACTGGGTCTGTGGAACTTGGTTGAGGACAACTGCCCTCTTTATGCCGTACTCGGCACTTTGGGACCCCACTTCCTTGGCTCAAGAAAGAAGGCAGGACATGCTACAGGGCTTCCTTTTGACGGATGAGACAGGTGAAGGTGTGAGAGTGCCTCCCATCCCAGCATAGCACTGGGAGGGCCCCAGAGGGCCAGGGCATAGGACCCCTGGGCAAATGCTGGACACCCTGTGAGCTTTAGAGCCCATCCATTGCCCTGGAGGGCAGTGTGAGCCCCATGTGTGTCCAGCTGCAGCCACTGGATGGCTGTGTACACACAGAGGGTGATCCTGGGCCAGCTGCCACATACTCCTGGGGAAACCGTTCCCCAACCTGCCAACCCGAGACCTGCCTTGAGAGTCCCAGGACAGCCAAGATGGGAGCACCCAGGAGAGCCAGAGAGCCGGGACACCAGAAGCCGGGATCCTGGGGGCCATGGCACTGCCAGATGGGGGCAGTGGCCCTGCCTGGGGCATAGAAGAGTTGCTCAGGCAGGAGACCCCCCAACACACACACAATATTCGGGTGTAGCTGTGAGCCTTGATGCTGTGTCCTGTGACCTCTTGATGAACAAGCAGGGGTACAGCTGTGGGGTGAGAGTGGGGGACAGGCTCTGTCTGTGACCTGGGGGACAGGTGGCTTCTTGGGGTTCCTCAGGCAACTCCCCACAGTCCCTAGGCTGCTCAACAAGACCTTTAAGCCAGGGTGCATGGACACCCAGCCTGGGCTCTGGGAAGGGCTGGGCATCCCAGTGGAGTGGGGAGGGGAGGTGGGCTCAGAGCCAGCACCCGGGTTCAAAGCCAGCTCTGAGCTGTCTAGATCCGTGGCCTCGGAAAGGAAGTAGGGGTAATAAAATGCCTGGGTCCCAGGGGATTAAGCAGGCGATACCCTGGGCAGGATCTGGCGCACAGCGCCTGCTCCTGGGGATGTTCGCAGGGGGTCTCTGAGGCAGACCTCTTCCCTGTGACCTAAACCCCACCCATACCCTCCTGGACACACAGCCTTGAGAGTTGAGGGGACTGTGCAGTTAGGAGCACCTCCTCTCAGGGTTGCAGGGTGACTAAATGTGGTGCCTGCAGATACTCACTCAAGGAAGGGGTTTGTACCTATCTTGGAGGATGCTCCCCACGGCCAGAGGGGAGGTCGGCTGGAGGCCCATGTCAGTCTGCGGCCTGCAGTGTTGGTCTGCAACCACGGAACCTTCCAGCCCCTTTCCAAACATGTGCCCACATGGGTCTGGACACAGAGTGAAGCCATTGGGTCACAACCCCTCATGGGTCCAGGCTTACGGCTATGGGTCAGACTACCATGAAGTAAGGAGACGGGATGAAACCCAGCGGGGCCCGAGGGCTGGACCTCTGCAGGATTAGCATCGCTTTTGATAAGAGCCGGTGATGTCGCACAGTCCTGTTTGGGGAAAGATGCCAGGCAGCCCTTGTGTACCTGGCCTTGGGTGTTGGACCCATGCTGTGTGTTGGCTGCCTATGGCTACCATCTAAAAGGTGAGCAGATGCTAACACCTCCCCTTGTGCCAGGGATGTGAGGAAGCTTGTGTAGTATATTCAGCTCAGCGCCTGGCATACTGCAAGGATTTAGTGAATGTTAATGTTACTATTCCTTCTTGGCATGTTTAATGTTTGGAAGTGTGTGTGTGAGAGAGAGAGGGGTCCAAGCTGTAGGCGTGGGCCTCTGAGGACAGCCTGGATGGTTTCACAGAGCATGGGGGCCTCTCCAGGGCTGTGTCCTGTGAGAAGAGCCTTGGGGCAAGGTGCACCCCACCCCATGCCCAGAGCTGCGGAATAGCTTAGCAAACATTGGTGTTTGATTCTCTGTGCTTTGTTGTAGACTTTGTCAGCTCCATTCCTGTGTGACCTTCCGTGGGTTTAAGTTTTAAACAAGGGGGTCTTGGTAAGAGAACTGGCTCCTAAGTAAGGATCTGTACCCATTAAGAATGCTTTGGGCTTCAGGAAATGAAACACCTGACTAACCATGGCCTTAAGTGATGAGTGCTTGCTTCCACAAGCGGCACAGGGAGGTGTGTGGGTCCGGGGCTGACTCAGCATGTCAGTGACGTCATCAGGGCTCGGCTCACTCTGCCTCTCTTCACTGCCATCTATAATATGCTAATAGCCTTTTCTCTTCAGCCTTGTCTCCTCATGGTTCAGGATAGCTGCTACAGTGCTGGTTATCACACTCTTATATAGTTGTGTATACAAAGTTGGCAGGGCACTGACCTTCCCCAGAGGGCCTTCCTCCTGCTAAAAACAGGCTTCCCTTCACCCATCATTGGCCAGAACTGGGCCACATGCCCAACTGTAAACCAAATCACCAGCAAAAACAGGACAGGATAACTGGGCTTGGCTTAGCCCAATCATGGGAAGTTGCCTCAGCCTGGTGAGGGGCTGTCTTCCTTTAAGGTGATTGCCCCCCAGTCTCCCAACAAAATGTGGGCTATCAAAACTGAGGAAGAAGGGGCAAATAGCTATGTAGTCTCCTTATTGGAATTCAGAGCATCTCCACCCCCAAGCTCACATGGTAAACTGCCAACAAAAGAGGCTGAGGTTTTTGAAGAGTGGATCCATGGTTTTTATTCGAGTATCTGCCCTTTCTTTTTTGGTCCGAATATCCAGGTAATAAAAATGGCCTTTTCTGCATGAATACATGCTATTGTGCAAAGAAGGAAGGGCTGCCATACCACTGTCCACATGCAAGGTCAGAGCAGGGTCTCTGTTTTCTGGGGATTCATGGGCATGGGTACTGTGTTTACACCCAACCTCGTGCCAGCACGAAGGGGTGAGTGAGCGGCCACTCCTCCAAAGAGTGTGGGAGGAGACCCTTGCCCAGGCTGTCCATACTCACAGGAATGGTGACATTGAATCTATCTTTTATATATAGGGACCTTTCCTCCCTCTAATGGCCTCAGCAACTTCCAGGCTGTGGACACCATGCTTTAGTCCAACAGACACCTCTAACTAACTGGTGTCACCTCTAACTGGTGCCTTGACTAACACTTAATGAAAATTTGCACCACTGGCCCATTTACTCCCTTAGCATAAACTCCTAGAGGTAGAATGATTGGATCTTTTAGACAATAATGGCCAGCTGCCCATCGCCCTCCAGACAGGCTCTTCCAGCCTGTGTCTCACCCACTCTCCTGGTTAGCACCTCCCTCTTCCCCTGACCTGGATCAGGGGTACAAAGCAGGTGCCTCATCTGCCCTCTGCCCCCCACCCCCAGGCTGCATTTGTTTAGAAGGGGTGTTGGAACTCCACTGTCTTAATTTTCCAACTGCTTTTAACTGCAGTGGTTTGAAATGATGGGTCATCCTGGACTCAGGGTGAGGGGACAAAAGGAGACCCTCAGTGTGGGTGAGAAATACTCACTCCGCAGGTTCCCCCTCCCCAACTCTGCACAGCTCCTCTCCCACCCAACTGCTCTCCACCCCTCCCTGTGCAGGCGGAACAGATCCTGGCAGAGTTCCAGCTGCAGGAGGAGGACTTGAAGAAGGTGATGAGGCGGATGCAGAAGGAGATGGACCGAGGCCTGAGGCTGGAGACCCACAAGGAGGCCAGTGTGAAGATGCTGCCCACCTATGTGCGCTCCACCCCAGAGGGCTCAGGTACCGTGGTCCAGGACAGGGCTGGGATGGAACCCACATGGGAGCCAGCAGGTCCTCAACCAGAGGCAGCTGTCCCCTAGCTCCAGCAGGGAGAAGTTCCCTAGGCCCTTCTTAACAGCCCTGACTGTCCCTAGCAGCCCCAGCATGCTGGGCCCCAGACACTGGCCTGTTCTTACTCTTGGCTCCGTTGGCTCAGCCCTGGGGCCTTCAGGCTCATTCTGACCTCAGAGAAACTGGTTTTTTTTCATTTCACAAGTAGAAAAATGGTTTCCTATAGTCATTTGGGGGACTCTCAGCCCAATCCTGAGTCTGGACATTTTTCCTAGATCTTCGGGTGGGCTCTGGGCTTGGGGGGAGTTCAGTCCAAGGCAAGGAATTCCTGCTGACTTACCCAGTTCACCTTTGACCCTTTCCATAGTTTACTCTGGGGTCCGGTACCAGGGGCCCCTCTGGTGCCCCCACCATGCCTTTACCTCCTCTTCTCTAGTCTCGGGGGTCCTGCCAGGCGGTGCCCATGAGACTGATGTACTTCTGTCTGTGGCTGCAGAAGTTGGGGACTTCCTCTCCCTGGACCTGGGTGGCACCAACTTCCGGGTGATGCTGGTGAAGGTGGGAGAAGGCGAGGCGGGACAGTGGAGTGTGAAGACCACGCACCAGATGTACTCCATCCCCGAGGATGCCATGACGGGTACTGCTGAGATGGTGAGCACCCTGGGCTAGGGAACAAGGGGCTGGGCGGGGGGAGGGAGTGCAGGGACCAGGGTCAAGACCATCCAGGATCTTGGAGCTTGGCTTGGTGTTAGGGCCTACCTGTTCATCAAGGGCAGGTGGCTGTGGGCCCAACTTCAGGGGGCCCTGCTACAGGAAAGGGAAGCAGCTGAGAGGCCCAGGTGGATGGCCGTGGGGCATGGCCCCAGCAAGTCGCACCATTGCCCAGTTTCCCAGAAGGGTCAGAAACATGGTAGGGCAGTCAAGAGAACACTCTGGTCCAACAGGCTCACAGTCCATGAATGCATTCTACTTCCTTCCCATGTGGCATTCCCTCACCCTCCACCAACATAGATGCCAGGGGGCATGACTGCAACGATAATATCTGCCCATGGGGAGGACTCAAGAAGGACCACAGAAGTAGAATGAACCCTAGGGGAGGTGGATGGAGCCAGAGCCAATTTCCTTGAGGCACAGGGTTTTAAGAGCCAATTTCCTTGGAATGCTGCAGGACCGGGCATGCATCCAGGAAGCAGGATAGTGTTGCTGCCTCCCTGGGCCTGGAACCCACTGGGGAGCTTAATCGATCAGCAGGCATTCAGTAACGCCCAGCTCTGTGGACAGGCCTATGTGAGTGGGGTGGTGGCCAGTCCTCGCAGGTCCAGGAGTTGGGTGGCCAGGACACTTGGGAGGCAGCAAAGACACTTTGGGTGTTGAAGCTAGAAACCATAGTTATAGCCAGGGATACACCTCTGTCCAAAGTCTGAGGCTGGATGCTGCTGGGTCCAGCTGGGAGGGCCAGACTGGCAGAGCACAGCTGCGCTGGGGACCATCCCCATTGTCCTGGCATTGCCTGTCCTGAGGACTGCTGTCAGTGGGACTCTGGCATGGGGGTTGTGCACAGGGCTTGCTTGAGTCCCGAAAAGCAGTGGTGATAAGAAGCAGGGGACTGAGCGCAGGTCCAGAGGCCATGTTTCCAGGGGCCTATGGTTCAGCAAGGGCTGAGAAGCACCCTGGCACAAGGCTCGCCTTCTGCAGCTGATGGCCACCTTGGTGTTGTCTTCCAGCTCTTTGACTACATCTCTGAGTGCATCTCTGACTTCCTGGATAAGCATCAGATGAAGCATAAGAAGCTGCCCTTGGGCTTCACCTTCTCCTTTCCCGTGAGGCATGAAGACATTGACAAGGTGGGGCTAGGTGTGAGGTGGGCAGGGGAGGAGGTGGATGGATGGGTGGACAGGCACCCCAGAGAAAAGGGCCCATGAACTCTGCCCTGGGCTGCTTTCAAATGCAGCATCCCACGTTGGGAAAGAGCCTTGGACTCAAACAAGCTCCATCACTTACCTCCTGTGAGACTCTGGGAAATAATCGTAATATTAGCTGATTCTTACTATTTGCCTCAAGCCTCCTTGCAACCCTATGAGGTATGCATAACACCCCCATTACAGAGTAGGAAACTGAGACATAGCAACTTGCCCACAGTGGGAAGTGGCAGCGCTGGGGTTCAAACTCAGGCAGCCAGGCTCCAACACACCAGCGTGTCATCACTACGCTATACCTTCTGTTGGGGAGGTGGCAATGTCCCAGGGCTGCAGCTTTACCCTGCCTTCTGGCAGGTAAGTTAGCCTGTCAGTTATTCATGCCTCCACACATACACACATACATGTAAATTATACACACACACAGACACATGTAAATTATGTGTATATATGTGCATAAGTTATGCATTTGAATCACGTGTTTGCACATAAATTATACATGCATGCACTGCATGTGTTTAAATTACACACATGCACGCACTCATGCTGGATATACATATATAAACATATAAGTTGTACATGCATATTTTTATACATAAATATATTATACAAACATATATACACATGCAGGTCAGTTATATATTTGTATATATCTACACATGTCAATTATACATTCATATATACATGTAAATTATACACATCAAGTATGTGTACATATACACATGTAAATTACATCTGCATATTTACACATGTCAATCATACCTACATGTGTATATGCATGTGATTATATATATATATATATATACACACACATTCACAGATAAATGATACATACTCATCTACACACATTAATTATACAAATGTATATACATGTGTGTGTGAATTATACATACATACATACACACAATTATACATAACACATGAGACCTCTGGGTCAGAGAGAAAGCCAAAGTCAGTACTCCTGGCAGAGGCAGCTGTGGGACCAACATCTTATGTTGGTTTTCCAATCCCTAGTCCCCACTGGACATTGGGGCTGGATGGGACCTTCACACACAAGAGCTGCACACAGGAGGGGAGCCCTGAACTTACATTGACTGTTCCCCTCTGGACCTCCTCCTCACTCAGGGATGATGACTCTAGGCTTAACTATACAGGCATCCTTAAACTGGCTGGAACCTAGCTCTGCAGAAATTTGAGATATAGATAGAGAATTGTCTCCAACACTTTTCAAAGTTATATGGCTGCTTTGAGCCTCAGTTTGCTCAGCTTTAAAGTGGGTGCACATTGTACTTCTCTGGAGATCCAGTGGTTAAGATCCCATTCTTCCAATGCAGGAGGCATAGGTTTGATTCCTGGTCGGGGAACTAAGAACTCACATGCTGAGCCGCGTGGCCAAAAGTTTAAAATAAATAAATAAAGTGGGTGCACATCCCTGTGGTCCGAATTAGTTCCCATACCTTCACACCTACCCCCAGCATCCAGCAGTCACTGAGACCCTCCTCTCCCCTCAGGGCATCCTTCTCAACTGGACCAAGGGCTTCAAGGCCTCGGGAGCAGAAGGCAACAACATTGTGGGGCTCCTGCGAGATGCCATCAAGCGGAGAGGTGTAAGTGGCACCTGCACCTGCCCCTGTGACTGCCCTGGACCCTCCTCCCCCTGCCTTAGGCCAGGATGCTAGTGAGGGCCTGCTGGGTGTCCCCTCAGGAAGGGGTCTCTGCCTCCTGTGCCTGGCTGGAACGGCTCGGAGCCCACTAAGCTAAGACCCCCACCCCCAACCAGCCTTGTCACCACTGTCTCTCCACCTCTTGGCAGGACTTTGAGATGGACGTGGTGGCCATGGTGAATGACACTGTGGCCACGATGATCTCCTGCTACTATGAAGACCGCCGGTGTGAGGTTGGCATGATTGTGGGTAAGGATGCACGCCCTGCCCGATCCAGGGGCCCTAGCCACCCAAAGACAGAGCTGAGGCTTCTCATCTACAGCAGGCTACACAGTGCCTCTGCTCCAGTCACGGCCACCCAAGGTGCTGGAGCCCAGGGTGGTCTTGTGAGCAGCATGGGTGTCCCAAATGCACGTGCTATTTATTGGTAGGAAGCATTTCAACACTCACAAGTCACTGCCTCAGATGGCACACCAGCTGCATGCATGTCCACCTGGCCCGTCAGGATTTAATTAAATCACCTCATGTGGTAAATTGACCAACCTGGACAGATTTGTCCAAGTGGAAGAGGATAAACCTGGGTGGCGTCATCCCTTCCTGGACAGTCTTACCGCACCCCAGGGCAGCTGGCCACCCTGCCGGAAATGAAGGCAGGTACCAGGAAAGGGGACAATGTGGGCCCCAGTGGGCTCTTCCCACCAACCATGGGGCTTTCCCAGAAGTTCCCAAGGCCTTTACAATGTTTACTGCAATGCGTGAACACACAGGCGTGTGGGTATTTCCCTGGACTCTCTGAGCCCTGGTTACCCAGAAAGGCAGCGTTAAGTTTGTTTGCTTCCACGGCCCCTTCAGAGTCAGCCCTGAGGGGTTCTGTATTCATGTTCTTACCATCTCTCTGCAACTGTATGAACATGTCCCAAGGGGCAGCCTGGTCGACTCTGCCTCTCCTCTAGTTTCTCACTTTTCTTCCTTCCACCCTCACCTTCCAGCTGAAAGTTAAGTCCACCCCTAAACAGAAGCCCCAGGGGCCCTGGTTCTCTCGTCCCTGAGAGGAGAGAGAACTGCCTGGGTCAGTTCCCCAGCACACCTCCACCTGGGCTCTGTGGCCGATGGCCTCAGGTTTGCCTCTGGAGCAGAGATGGTAGAGTAGCCAGTGATCACATTCGTCCTGCAACAGTCTTGGTGTCTCTGCTCTGCGGTTAAACACATGTTTATGATAATTACCAACACCTAAAAATTGGGAGAAATCATGTCAAAGTCTGGATTTCTGTATTTTTTCCCCCACAAAATCTTGGAAGGCCCAGCATCACTGGGCCTGGATCCCAGGCAGCTCCACTGCTGGTATGAGGTTGGTATGACTGAGTGGCTGTCCCTCACAGCTTGAGGGGTGTGCAGTCATGTTCAGATTGATGCTCTGCTATCACTATTTTGAAACTCAATTTATGAACAAAGGACTCCATGTTTTCACTTTGCATGGGACCCTGCAGATTATAAATTCCATGGCCAGGCCCACCTGCAGTGACCTGTGTGCTGCTCCCAAGAGCCCACACGCTGCCTCAGTCACCACTGGGTGTGTGCGTGCGTGCTCATCCTCTTAGTCGTGCGACACTATGGACTGTAGCCTGCCAGGTGCCTCTGTCCATGGAATTCTCCAGGCAAAAATACTGGAGTGGGTTGCTATTTCCTCTTCCAAGGGATCCTCCCAACCCAGGAACTGGACCCACACTTCCTGCATCTCCTGCATTGGCAGAGGATTCTTTACCACTGAGCCACCTGGGAAGCCCGACCTCTGGGTGGCCCCCCTCAAAAAAGAACAGAGGCTGAGACAGAGTTCAAATAAATGTTTAGAAAGTGCCAGAAAACAAGAGGGATGCACAGACAAGACAAAATCATAACATTCCACACTCATCTGTAATTGGCAAAGCACTTTAACATATATTCTTTCCCTCACTTCTCTCAACTCCAGGTAACAGGGGGAGTAGGTGTTACCAACCCCTTTTGGGGAAGAAGAACCACCCAGGGAGGTGGGTTTATCTACCTGAGGTCACACAGCAAACCCAGACCTTCCAGCTCCTGGGAGAGCTGGTTTTCCTTTGCTGCAGGGAGATGGAGGGAGTGGTGAGGGTTGAGGGCTCAAAGAAGCTGGGAAGACAGGGCCACACAGGGCTTCCTGCAGGGGCGATGCACCCAGGACAGCTGGCATCCCAGGTGGGATCCGACGATGCCATTTCCCATAGGCACGGGCTGCAACGCTTGCTACATGGAGGAGATGCAGAACGTGGAGCTGGTGGAAGGGGACGAGGGCCGCATGTGTGTCAACACCGAGTGGGGCGCCTTCGGGGACTCAGGCGAGCTGGACGAGTTCCTGCTGGAGTACGACCGCGTGGTGGATGAGAACTCCCTGAACCCCGGCCAGCAGCTGTAAGGACCGCCCCTCCCCCGACCATGCGGCAGATGGGGCCGGCCCGCAGATAATGGGCTTGTTTTTAAACAGTTCTGGGGAAAAGCAAACTGACAATCTCTTCATAAGCTGGCTCGTTTCTTCCTTCAGCTCAGACACGTGTGCCCCTCTGTGAACCGGAAATAATGAGAGATGCCAAGATTAGTCTTTAAAAAGAGGGCCTATGGACAGATGAGCAGGGACTTCCCCCGTTCCAGCAGGTGACCGCTGGCATAGGAAGACTGAGAAGCCCCCAGCAAGGCTGACTGGGCTTAATCAAGAGATCCCCAAAGTATGGCTCTGAACAAGTTACCAGAATGAATTGGAGTAACCTGGAGGATGTTGCAGGTTCAGAGCTTGTCAGGGCTTTCCTTTATCAACTGCCTACTCTGCACCAGGCACCTGAGCTTCTTCTCTGGCTCTCCTAAACCTCGGGGAGGTCGGTAGTATTCAATAAAAGAGGAAAACACTGGAGGCCTACAGACTCTAGGGCTGATGTGCCAACTCGGTGGATTCTAGGCGCACAGGGACCCTAGGAGCCCTAGCACGTGGGCAGAGGCCTGCTCCAGGCTGGCCACTAGCCCCTCTGAGCCTGAGCTTCCCCAACTGTCTCTGGGTGATGAGAAGAGCTCCTATCACATAAATGCGGGGAGATCGAAGTGGGCTCAGCTCAGGGTCCTTCGGGAGGAAGGTCTTAGAGGGACTGAACTGTGGCCCCACCATGGAGCGTTCTCCCAAGGCCCCAAAAGCCCAGGTGGATTAATGCCGAAATGGGCTTGAACCCAGTGCCACAGCGTCCCACATGGCCTCCTTTTGGCTGTGATGGGGCGGTGGCCGATCTCCGTCTGCTCGTGGGGACCTCCCTGCGGGGAATGACTCGGCTGTCCTCCTCTGCCCAGGTACGAGAAACTCATCGGTGGCAAGTACATGGGCGAGCTGGTGCGGCTTGTGCTGCTGAAGCTTGTGGACGAGAATCTGCTCTTCCACGGAGAGGCCTCGGAGCAGCTGCGCACGCGCGGCGCCTTCGAGACACGCTTCGTGTCTCAGGTGGAGAGGTACGCGGGGCGCTCAGGGGATAGGGGTAGGGTACGGGCGGCAGTGTGCACGCAGAGGTTCCAGGACCCTGACGCAGAAGTCGGGGGGGCGGGG
>NW_011495058.1:4854355-4878523 GCF_000754665.1 Bison bison bison
ACGGAGACCACACCTCCCCTCTGAGGCTCCCCCACCCGCCGTGGGCCTAGTCTCATTTCATCCACACAACAGTCCAGAGGCGCGGCAGTTGTCCACTTTAGGGCGGAGACCCTGGGCTTAGAGAGACGAGTAATGACCAAATTACTGCTGGTCCCTGGCAGAGTCAGACCCGCTCCCCTCGGGACTCGTAGACCCACGCTCTCTGCCTGGGAGAAGCGGGCAGGGGAAGGGGCAGAGACCTCCGCGGTGGGGATCCGGCTGGTCCCAGACCAAGAGACCCTCCCGCAATGTCCTCTCATCCCCTCCCCGCAGCGATTCCGGTGACCGCAAGCAGATCTACAATATCCTGAGCACTCTAGGGCTGCGACCCTCGGCCACTGACTGTGACATCGTGCGCCGAGCCTGCGAGAGCGTGTCCACGCGCGCCGCGCACATGTGCGCCGCGGGACTGGCGGGCGTCATCAACCGGATGCGCGAAAGCCGCAGCGAGGACGTGATGCGCATCACCGTGGGCGTGGACGGCTCCGTGTACAAGCTGCACCCTAGGTGAGCCCGCGCGGCCTTCTGCCGGTCCAACCCTGGTCCAGCCTGCCCCTTGTGAGTTTGCATCCTTAGGGGAGAACCCGGGCGTTGGTCTCCATCTATGATACTCAGAGAGGGAAGCTCTCCGAGGTCCCGAGAACTCTTAAACTCTCCGAACTCCCTTGGCCCCCAGACACAGGAGGAGGGTTCCCTTGTTTTACCCCCTGCCGTGCATTCAGCGCGGTACCGGCAGCCAAGCTTCCCCTCTACGCAGCTTCAAGGAGCGGTTCCACGCCATCGTGCGCAGGCTGACGCCCAGCTGTGAAATCACCTTCATTGAGTCGGAGGAGGGCAGCGGCCGGGGCGCGGCCTTGATCTCCGCGGTGGCCTGTAAGAAGGCCTGCATGCTGGGCCAGTAAGAAGAAAGGCTGCAAGGCAGGAAGGAAGCTGTGGCCGGCTACTGGACCTGGGCTCCAGGGGACACTCTCCTTACAAGTCCCCCCAACCTGGCCCAATCGAGAGGCTTCTCCTTCTGAGGACCTTGGATGCCTCCCATCCCAGCTGTCACCTCCAGAAGATGGGGGAAAGCCTCTGGAGAGGTTGCCGAGGGCCCAGGCAGGCTTTTTCTCTCAGGGTCAGTTGGTGAGATAGCCCTAGGGCCCTGACTGGGTCGGGAGCAGAAATGAACAGGAATGGAGAACCCTCAAAGTACCTCGCCTTTTTTGCTGGAATCAAGGACCCAGAAGGGAGTTATTCACTCAGGATTTTGTTGCATTTCTGCACTGCTTGTCTCTTGGAGCTTTCAGCCTGGCTCAACCCTGGCTCTGAGAAGGGGGTGCCCTCTGGACCCTACTATGGCCTGGCTTCCCCATGAGCTCAGCCTGCATGGGGAGGCAGCCCTCATCACCTGGCCAGACCTAGACCTGGATTCCACAGGGGCCCCGGGGAGCTGCTGATCACTCAGGCCCGGGAAATGGAAGGGACAAGCTCCACAGTAGAGCCTGTGGGTACCCCGAGGCCTGGAGATGGCAGCCTTTTCCCTCCCATCCTGCCATCCCTGAGTGGTCTGTTGTTCTGGGATGGACCCTCACAGGAAATGCAGGAGACAGAGTCCCCAAAGCCTCTGCCCAGAGGGGCTCAGGAAAAGGAGGAGTCCCCCCACCCACAGACAGGCCTGGGAACATCTCTGGGATCGAGTCCCTGGCTCCCATGGCCCTGGGCACTCAGAAAGCCCAGCAGCACACAGCACACACCCCAAGGGACAAGCTAGGCCTCTTTCTTCTTAGCAGACTTCCATGTACCACACCAGCATATCCATGCCCAACCTGGAACTGTGTGGGGTTTTTTTTTTTTTTTAATTAAAAGTTTTAAAAGTTTAGAACATGACCTTGTCCACTGTTCTTTGAGCTCTGTGTATGAGACTGTGGGACAGCATACATACAGACGTGATCCTGTGCACACAGACACTCTGCAGGCCAAGGTGTGTCTTGAAATTTGCCATCCTCTCTGGTGAGCCATGTTGGGGACTATGAAGAGTAACACACAAGGCTGAAGGAACAGGAATGGCATCGCGTGGTGTGCGGGGGTGTGGTCAGGGGTCCTGGACTTGACCAGGCCTCTGCCCACCAGCCTGTGGGATTCAGGGTGTGGTTCCACCTGTCTGTAATCACTCAGCAGCTCTGAGGTCTCTGAGAGCTTCCAGGTGAAATCCTGGAGGGAGTGGGGCTACTCTAAGAAGGGGGAACAAGGCTGATCTCTGGGGACTGGTCCTGCTGCAGATCGGTCTCAGCAGGGAGTCCCTGGAGCCACTTAGGTTGTGACAGTGATGGAAGATGTTGAAGACAGAATTACAAGAAGTCACGTGGGGACTTCTCTGGTGGTCCAGTGGCTAAGGCTCCGCACTCCCAGTGAAGGGGGCCCGGGTTCCATCCCTGGTCTGGGAACTAGATCCCCCTTGCCACATCTAAGAGTTTTCATGCTGCAACAGAAGATCCTGTGGGCTGCAGTTAAGACCCAGTGCAGCCAAATAAATATTTTTTTTAAAAGAAGTCACATGATTTCTGTGATCCTTTCAAGTTTACTCCTGAAAGAAATGCCTGTTTCACATCAGCCAAGGCTCAGGGCTAAGACCTTCTTACACACAAACCCAGTTACATATGAACATGTATTTGTAAGATTTTAACATACACTCCAGAGAAGGCAATGGAACCCCACTCCAGTACTCTTGCCTGGTAAATCCCATGGACAGAAGAGCTTGGAAGGCTGCAGTCCATGGGGTCGATGAGGGTCGGACACAACTGAGCGGCTTCACTTTCACTTTTCACGTTCATGCATTGGAGAAGGAAATGGCAACCCACCCCAGTGTTCTTGCCTGGAGGATCTCAGGGATGGGGGAGCCTGGTGGGCTGCCGTCTATGGGCTTGCACATAGTCGGACATGACTGAAGCGACTTAGCAGCAGCAGTAGCAGCAACATACACTCACTTTTTTTTCAGGTTTTGGGATGTTGTTATCTTTTTTAATTTAATTTTTATTTTATGTTGGAGTAGTTGGACATGACTAAAGAGACTTAGCACGTCATTGATTTACAATGTTGTGTTAGTTTTAGGTATACAGAAAAGTGGTTCAGTTACGCATATATCCATTCTTTTTCAGATTATTTTCCCCTCTCAGTTATTACAGAATCCTGAGTAGAGTTCCCTTTGCTATATAGTAGGTCTTTGTTGATTATCTTATACATAGTAGGGCTTCCCCTGTGGCTCAGTGGTTAAAAAAATTCACCTGCAATGCAGGAGACATGGGTTCAATCCCTGGGTCAGGAAGATCCGCTGAAGGAGGGCATGGCAACCCACTGCAGTTTTCTTGCTTGGAGAATCCCATGGACAGAGGGGCCTGGTGGTCTACAGTCCATAGCATCACACAGTCGGACACGACTGAAGTGACTGAGCACACATGTGTAGTGTGTATTACACTCACTTTTCAATGAGAGAAACCAGCAAATCTGGAATGACTATGTTGTTTCATTCAGTACTTCACCCAAAGTTGTGGTTTTGAGTTTTCATGCCCTCCTTGAGATGCTGTCCCAATTTATGGTATGCCACATGTGGAATTACTTCTGATCTTTTTCATTCTCTCAAGTCTAAATTATGCATTGGAAGTCTGTGCAAGCCTTTGATGACTCCATTATCAGTACTAATGTACTCATGTCCCAGCATTCACCTGTTGGATCTCATGTTACCATAAATTATTTTCTAGTTGTCCTTTATGTTGTGATTCAGGGCCCTGTATTGATTGTTTAAAATTCTCTATGGAGGTAGGTTATAGGTATAGCCTATGAATTTCATTTCAGGAGAGTAAAAGTGGTGTAAAAGATACTTGTTACACAAAAGAGACCTTGGGTCTGATGGACGAGAACCCTGCTCTCCTGGCTGGCCTCCCTGCATCCTCGCCTCAGTGGGCAGAGGGACAGCCCTCTCCTGTTCTGGGTTCAGGGGAGCCGCCAACTGCCCACTCTTCCTGCTCTGGCAGGTCTCCAGCCCCCCAGCCCCTCTCTGCCCTGGGCCCACAGGCAGCTGAGAGGCTGCTGCTCTGGCACAGTGGAGGACGCCCAGGCCCCTCACTCTGTAGTGGAGCTCCACAAGAAGGGCTTGGGACCCACTTCCATGGGGGTCACAGGGGATGCTTGGGGTCCAGGCAGTGCTCCATGCTCCAGCAGCATCACATGCAAGTTCTGGTTGGGGTAGCCATCAGCTCAGGGCTGCCTTTTGCCCCCTGGTCAGAGGGTCGAGAGGCCAGGGCCAATATCCTCACCTCGGGGAATCCCTGCAGGGGTCTCAGACCAGAGACCATCCTCAGAGCCTCTGACTGCCTTCCCAAGCCCAATGGAGGCCTCAGGCCAGCCCCACCCCAGCTGTCCCTGTGGCCTGGGCTGGAACTGCAGAAGGACAGTCTGGTGAGGGTAATAGGGGCCCCTCATTCAGCCCTGGAGTGGCGAGAGCTGCAAGCCTGCTCTGCTCTCAGGAGGCAGTGCATTTCACAGTGCCAAGACGGGCAGACACTGCATGTCACACGTCTGTCGGGGGCCTGAAGGTCGCTGGGAATGTGGCTGGAATCTGCTCAGGGGCCCTGTCTTCCCCCAGCCCAAGCAGAGGCTGCCAAGTTTGGGCCTATCCTCTCCTCCTGTCCTTATTTGGCGTTCCAGGTGATAAGGCTGAGACATAAAGGGGGCTGTGGGCCCCTGGAGACAACCAGGCCGCTGCAGAGAGAGAGGATGGTGAGTGGCAAGTGGGGGACTCCAGGTCGGCAGCCTCCAAGGTGCTGTCCTCTGGGCTGGGGGTGTGGAGCCAGTACTTCTGTGCCTGTGCTGGGCCCAGAGAGATGGTTTCCAGGGAGAGAAGCAGGACCCTGGGCCCCGGGTCTCCTGGGAATGTTCTGGGGTTGTCCATGGCAGGGAGTTTTTGGGGAGCTGGGGAGAGGACCCATCCCCACTTGTGGTGTTGCAGGCCAGCAGGAAGGCAGGGACCCGGGGCAAGGCTGCGGCCACCAAGCAGGCCCATCGAGGCTCTTCCAATGTCTTTTCCATGTTCGAGCAAGCCCAGATCCAGGAGTTCAAGGAAGTGAGTGCCCCACTCCCACTAGCCTGGGCCCCATCCGGGGACCATGCCCCCAGTACATCCCTTCTTCCCCGTAGATCAGGGGTCTTGGCCCCTGTCCTTGCTCCTCCCACCACCCAGGACCCCCTCACCTCCTGCCTTGCCTGGGGTGTGGGCTGCTCCCGCTGGAGACTGTGGCCCCTCCACCTCACAGGCCTTCAGCTGCATCGACCAGAACCGTGACGGCATCATCTGCAAGTCGGACCTTAGAGAGACCTACTCCCAGCTCGGTGAGGGCACCCGTCTCCTGCCTGGCCCAGCCCCTCTCACACCAGGGACCCGGCTCAGAGCTGCTGCCTGGCCCGGCCTGTACTCCTGTCCTGGCTCACACCACCCACCCACCCCTAGAACACATTCCTTCCACTTCACTTCCCCCACCCAGTGAGCGTTCTCTACCCTTGGTGGCTAGGATAGGGGAGGGGCAGCCCAGCCCTACTCAGGGACACTCAAGGGCCCTGTGTCCATCTAACACCCCCACAGGGAAGGTGAATGTTCCAGAAGAGGAGCTGGATGCCATGCTGCAGGAAGGGAAGGGGCCCATCAACTTCACTGTCTTCCTCACACTGTTTGGGGAGAAGCTCAATGGTGAGCCAGGGGCAGGTCTGGAGTCCCTGGCTGGGCAGCAAGTGTGCACTCCACCTGGACCCGGCCTGAATCCCACCCAGAGCCAGTCCAGACCCCATCTGGCCCTTGCCCACCCAGAGGATGTGGGGCCCACCTCTGCATTCCATGAGCACCGATCACCCCAAGCCTCAGGGCTGGGAAGTATGCCTTTGCATTCACTCCCAAATCCCCAATCCCAGCCTCCTGGCCAAGCCCGGCATTTCAGAAAGACAGATGATCCCAGCGTCTCTGAGCCCAAAGGAGCACTTTGTATCAGGCACCCTCCCGGCTCTCTGTGATCTGGAAGGTTCCCTCCCGCACTCTGGGTTCCTCCTCGGTGGGGCTGGGAAGCTGGCGGTGTGGGTGCTCACCTGGCTCCCTTGGCCTCCCAGGGACAGACCCTGAAGAGGCCATCCTGAGCGCCTTCCGCCTCTTTGACCCCAGTGGTAAAGGCGTGGTGAACAAGGATGAGTAAGTGGGACAATGGAGTGAGTGGCTGGGGGCACTGTGCCAGAAGCAGGGAGGGAGGGGGTCCCCTTGTGAGGGTGGCCACCTGTCCTTTGGGGTCCTCTCTGCTTTTGGGGGGAGCTGACCATCTAGGCTGTGAGAGCCTCCACCCCCTGCCCGTGCAGCCAGCCCCACCAGGCTCTCCCCACTGCTCCCCACTTATTCCCTCAGGTTCAGGCAGCTTCTCCTGACCCAGGCAGACAAGTTCTCTCCAGCTGAGGTGAGGATTCCGGGCTCCTTCAATCATCCCTCCTGGGCCCCTTCACAGGGCTCCACCCCACAGGGTCCGGGGGGGGGGGGCCTCAGTGACCCACTGCCCTTGTGGGCTTAGAGCCCAGCTGACTGGAGGAGGTGCTGCATCTGTTGGAATCTGGAGGGTGAAGGACCTGGAGTCAGAGGAGGTGTACGAGCTGTGTGCAGAGGTCCAGGGGTGAGAGCGCAGTCAACCTTAGCATCTGAACAACAGCATCTTAGCAACACCGGAGGGAGGGCGGCTCTGTGGGCAGGGTGGGCCCTGGGACCCACCGCACCCCTCACTCCTGCCCCAACCTCCGCCTGAAAAGCTGAGGGGCAGTGCATGGCCCCAGGGGCAGGGCGAAGGTCACAGGCCTCCATCAGACCACTCTGACCAGCACGTCCGCAGGTGGAGCAAATGTTCGCCCTGACACCCATGGACCTGGCAGGGAACATCGACTATAAGTCCCTGTGCTACATCATCACCCATGGGGACGAGAAGGAGGAGTGAGCCCGAGGTGCCAGCGACTGGGACTTAGGGCCAGGCCTGTGGGGACACCTCAATAAACGCTATTTCCGAATTAGATCTCAGTGGTGGCCTGTCTGTGGCAGATGGGGCGGGGGCGCCTAGGTGAGCTGAAGGGCCGATGCAGAGATTGCTGTGACAACCAGCCTGGCCCTTGCCAGCCCCCTGCATGCACCCCACACTGCCCTGTGACCTATGAACCCTGTTGTGCCCAGGTTACAGATGAGGACACTGAGGCCTGCAAGGGTGGGCATGGCACCCAAGGCCACTCCTCTAGGAGAGTAAATGGGGGCCTTTATGCCCATCTCCACCAGGCCCAGAATGAGCTACATGAGGTTTCTCTGCTCAGCAAACATCTGCCAACAGCCCAGGGACTCTGCCCTCTTGGGAACCCTCTCCCCCTCACAGCCCCCATCTTTGCACCCAGGCTCAGGCGGGCCTCTCTGCACACGCATGTGGTGTGAGGGGCCCATGTGAAGACACAAATGAGGCGCCCTGACACCAACGGAGGGGCTGGAGCACACACAGGTGCTAAGGGAAGTACTCTGAAACTGGCCTCATGCCTCCGGATGAAAAGATGAGGCTGCTGGAGAGAGGAGAAGGTTTCTCTGGAGGGAATTGTGTGTGTTCGTCCCCCACCTCACCTGCAGAAACCAGGAGCTGGGGGCACCCATCCTCATCATAGGAACAGGAGGGACAGCAGGGCAACCTCCAGAGTGTCAGCAGCAGAGAGGGGGAGGGGAGAGGGCAGGAGGGTGCAGAGGGGAGGGCAAGACCTAGAACACAGGAAATCCTTCTTCGCCTGACTCCTTCGCACCTCCAAGCCCTGATGCAGTACCCCGCCCCCACTACAGGTTGGGGAGGTGGGAGGAGGTGAGGGAGAAGGGAGAGCTGACCACAGTCCCTCCAGAAGGCAAACAACGAACAGCAACTCACCCGAGAGGTGTTCAATTTTGATGTTTACCTGGGACTTGGCAAGTTTAATTCCTACATTGAGACTTCAGATATAAAGTTATCAATGGTGCTTTCTATTGCTTATTTGTGATCACAGAAGTTGTGGCACTGCTTGAATCTTCATCAGGGAGCAAGCAAACTGTCCCTCCCAGCATGCTTGCTGTGAAGATGGGTGAATAAGATCAAGCAGGTGTTACGAGTCTAGCTCATGCGTTCTGCTTTTTCATCAAACTGATTTCAAGAAGTGGGGAATGGGGACTTCCCTGGTAATCTAGTGGCTAAGACTTAGTGCTCCCAATATATGGGGCCTGGGTTTGATCCCTTGTCAGGGAACTAGAGCCCAGATGCCCCAACTAAAGATACAGCATGCTGCAATGAAGACCCGGTGCAACCAAATAAATAAAAATAAATATTAAAAAAAAGAAGTAAGGGATGATTTAATAATTCAAGCCTCTACAAGGAAAAGTTGTGAGAGACTCTGAAACAGACCAAAAAAATCATAGATGTGTGAACAAAGAAAAGTGTCATTCACCACCCAGTTCTACAAGGGTTAACTCATAACCCACAACAGTCACTCACCATCTGGATGGAAACAGAAGGAAGCACTCTGTGTTTTGGATAAGCAGGCCCCTAGATAGTTAGATGCATATCTCAGGAAGGATTCCAATGACCCCAGAGTCTTATCTCTTCCCATACATGGAAAAACCCTAAAATCATTACTGAGATGTCTGTTCTTTGTGACTAGCAGTACATTTTTACCATGATGTATGCTTGACTGTAGGTGTTTTCTAGCAAAAAAAAAAGTCACATATAAACTGGCCTCTCCCTTTTCTCTTCCGAGCAGTTCCTCAGACCTAACTGAGTAGCCATCTCTCAGGCTAGAGTCCTCAGTGAGACCCGCAGGAGGGCCTGGAGCCAGGGCCAGCCCGCTGTGCTGCTCAGTCCCTTGGGTTTTGAGTGCGCGCAGAGATGGCTGTAGAGGCAAATGCAAGTTAAAAATGAGAAGACGTTAATACTCCCTGATGCAGAGAAAGTAAGCACTTTTCTCCTCCCTCTTCTTAGAGCATTTCCTTTAGAAAACCTGTAAGTTCTTTCCCTTCCTTTTGTGTGTGTGTGTGTAAATCTGTTTAAAAGCTAAATCAGCCTCTTGCTAGTCTGACAACCCTGAAATGTTTCCCAAGGACCTGGGGACATCTCTCTGAAGAGAGTAGCACCCTCCTTGCCCAGTTCCCCTGGGATGCAGGAGCCTGACTACCATGGCCCGGCTTGTAAGTGTACTTCCCGTTGTAAAGAGATGAGAAGTTTGCCTTTCCTCCAGATAAGGCTATCAGCAAACAAAGGTGCCCCTCCCAAGTCCCAGTGGGGCCAGGGGTGGGTGGGGGGTGAGCTATGTGACAAGACTGGTTTCTGTTTCTCTTGGGGACGGATGGGTTGAACTGCCTTGAAAGGCGAGGGACTACTTCCTGCTCTGACGTCTCTATGATGAGCACAGGGCTGGGCTCAGTGGTTGCTCAGGACCACGTTGTCCTTTCTTGTGACTTTGGTAGAGAGGTTTTCTGGCTTGGCAAGATGTTTTGTTTGAATTATCTCCTCAGCTTGGTCCCATGCCACCAGAGCCTCGGCCTGGATGGTGGGGGTGGAGGTGGATGGGGTGGGAGTTGGGGGCAGAGTGGCCTCGCCAGCTTGGCTGGGTGGGCAGTGTGGATCCAGGCCTCTGTTCACCGTATTTTCTAAATTTATCCTGAGGCTGTTCAGCCCCCAATCAGGGCCTTGGACCCTGCCCTGCCCCCACTCCATCTTGGAGGCAGTGTTCACATTCTTTCTTTCTTTAGCTATTTTAACACCACAGATAAAGACCAGCTCTGGCATGAGAAATCTGTGATCCGTCTGCTTCTGCAGAAGATGTGGCCTGTCCAGAGGATTAGCTGACAAGGTCTGATGGCTGTCACGGTCCCCAGCCCACCTTGCCCATCCTCTGCTCCAGGCCTCTCCCAGCAGGCTGAGAGAGAGGATCTGAGAGATGGTGGTGTTGGCGCTTTGCTCTGATTTCACTGCAACAAGAATACAGTGATCCTGGAGAGACCAGTCAATAATAGGTCTAAATATGTTACAGAGTCCAGGCTCTCTCTGTTTGCCACACAATAGGCCAATAAATCCAAAATGAGGTTTTGGGACAAGGAGGGGACTTTATTCAGGAGCTGGCTGGCTGAGAATATGGCAGGCTAGTGCCTCGAAATAGCCATTTTTGGGGGGCCTGGATGCCAGTTTCTTTTATGGATCTGAGATGGGGGGAGGTGAGGAAACGAAGTAAAAAGACTGTTCAATCCTTGCAAATGTCCCTAGAATGGCAAGCCTCAGGTAGGAGGATGTGTTTGTTGCACTTCTGTACAGTCATTTCAAGGCTGGTGTGAAATGGAATATCTCCTGTCGTATCAGCAAAGACGCTACATTTATCTGTGACTGACTTCCCCACGTGTGTATTTCTGGGCCGTGCTGGTAAGCAGCAAATGAGGGGCCACTACAGCCCTTGACTTTGTTTTTCTGGTTAAATGTACAGCTGGAGGAACATGCAGATGGCTTGGGGTAGACTGGTACCCCAGACAGTCCACAGGTGCTGTCTGCACAGATGACGATTTCCTAGCAGCAACGAGAGGAGGGACAGAGAGCGCCTTGAAAGGGTGGTAAGTTGGAGGAGTTGCTGTCTGCCTTGAGATAACAGAGCCCCTAGGAGCCACATAGCTCATCCACTCACCCCAGTGGAGCGATCACACCATAGTCAAGCTTTCTGCATGTCATGTTCGGGCAGAGCTGCTCCTATCAGGAGACCAGGTTATTTTCTCCAACCAGAAATCTGGGCTGGCTTATGGTTTGTTGGCCTCAAGCAGCCTGTGGTTCTGTCCTCACTTTCTTGGAACCCAGAAGTCACTGTGTTGAGATAAAGCCCAGGATAAAGATCACGTGAGAGGGAGATCTGGCCCTTGGCCAACCCACCCAAGGCTGGACTTTGAACTGAGATGGTTGGACCTCCCAGTTCCTCTGATCGGCTCCTCTGATGGGGGACACAGGACACAGAGGTGCCCAGAGTCCAGGCTGGAGGGAACTGAGCCAGAAGGTGTTGGAACAGCTCTGGCCATCATCCGGGCTGTGCCCAGCCCCTCGCAGATCCCGCATCTGGCCTCTTTGGGCTTCAGGCCCCAGCACGGGTGTCACCTCCCTAGGAAGCCCTCTCCCGATGCAGGTCTGGGCCATGCTCCACCTAGAGCTCGTCCAGCCCACCCTGAGATCGACCCAGCTTCCCAACTTCAGCACCACAAGTGCAGATGAGAGTTATCCCACCCGGAGCACCAAGTGTGGCATGTAGCGGGTGCTCAGGGAATGTCTCATGAATAGTTAAGGCGATACTATGTCTGACTCTGGAGCCTGACATCAGGAGGCTCTGTAGACTCTGTGGGTGCAATGCGGGGCGGGGTCTCTGGTTTCTCTCCAGCAAGGCTTTGGCTGCAGGCGAGGGCACAGAGGAAAGAGGCAGGCGTTGTGGCTTCGGGGAGAGGGGAAAGCTCTTCTGCTGCCTGCACCCCCAGCTCTGCCACCTGCTGCCCTTTAGTGCCTGTCTGCCCCACCCCAGGGCTCTGGAACAGGCTCTGACTTCCCACCTGCCAATTTGTCTCGGCCCTGCCTCTCCTCACAAGATGCTCTGCTGACGTGCTGAGACACCCAGGTCCAAAATAGAACCTTATCACCCCTGCCTGCCCTGCTCTGCCGTCAGCAACACTTCCCCAATCTTCCTCCTGGGACCCCCTCCTTAATGCTCCATTTCCTCCCCCTCCCCTACTAGGCTGCCCTCCCCAGAGCCACCCCAGGCCCCAGTGAAGTGCCCGGGTCAGTCCTCCTGCCCCCTCCAGGCACTGCCTAGCCTGAGCCACACTGAGGTCCTGCTGGGTTATATCCAGAGCCTCTACCTGCTGTGGCCCCCTTAGGAGATGGGGACTTTGCCTCCACCCAGGCAATTGGACTGGGGTGGCTATTGTTCCCAGAGGGACACAGACCAGAGGCAGTGGGTCTGTGGGGGAGAGAAAGGTAGGGGATCGGACAGGGGCAGAGACACAAGCCCTGAGGCCAAGTGACAGACAGGAGGGGGGCCGCCCATCCTGCCCATGGTCCCATGGGGCTTTCCCCTGTGATAAGACCTAGTTTGTGCTTAATCTGCCTCCAGCTGGTTCCCATGACTTGTGATCAGGACCCAGGTCCCCACTTCAGGCCTGATTCTGGAAAGTAGACCAGCCTTATAGTCTCCCCTGCACATTCCCCACACCCCCATTCAGAATGCCTCCTTCCAAGCCAGCCTCATCTTGCTCTCACCCATGTCACCCCTCCGGGGACTTCCACAGCTCCAACTCCAGCTGCCGGTCTAACCTGACCCCTGGACCCTCCCCACAGATGCCCACAGCTTTCTGCTTCCATACTGTAAGGAGGTGCCCTGCAGTGGACAGGGATCATCTACCAGGTCAGTGCTTGTCCATGTTCCCAAAGCACTGTTTCCCATGGGGAGTAACTTCTCTCAGACTGTGTATGGCTCTGATGCGGGTAGTTCCTAGTAACCAACCCTACAGAGACGTGGGGGCTCAGACCTCTTCCACACAGCAGGCAGCGGGCACTTGCCAGCCAGCTAGACCACCTCTCCCAGACTGTTTTGTGAATGAGTAAATCCAAGGGAAGAGGGAACTCTGGAGGCTATCCATCTCAGGGCTGGCATCAGATCAGAGAATTCCAGATAGGAGACGGTTGCTGTGCTCCCAGCTCCATGGCTCTCCTGTGGGCCCCATCTGCTTGCAAACCCGTCCTCCAACCTCCCACCAATGCTGTGTGTCCCTGATATCCAGGTAATCAACTACCTTAGGTTTAAGTTGGCCATGACCACATGATACACTGAACTGCAGCTGACTCTGCCCGACTTCAGCACTTTTCAAGTGCTGAAGTCTTTCAAGCCTCAGTCCCCTTCAGGGTATATTATCCCACAACCATGAGGATGGCCACCATCTTGGTCTTATGTCTACCATGTCTTGAGCCAGGTTTCTCATGCCCAAAGAATGGCTGAAAGCATCCTGGTTTTCAGAGTCCCCTACCTCATCTCCAAGATTTCCCTGTCTGGGTCCTCTACCTCCAGGCTTGCTGGCCCTGGTCCACTGCACCTTAACCTTTGCTTTGACTCTTCCTCCTGCTCATTCTGCTCCACTATGGCTCCCAAGCTGCCCTGCCCAGTGATGCGGCTCCGTCCTAAACACCCTGCCACAGGGCTTAGACATCAAACCAGCCTGCCTCCTACTGTGGCCTCTAAGTGACACTCCTGTCTTCCTGGGGAAGCTGAGGGCCACCCAGTCTGCCAGGTGTGTATCCGGTTCTGCTTCCACTTCATACTCATCACATAAAAAAAATGTTTCAAACAATGGTGATAACTTTTCTTCATTTCATGCTAATTTACAAACTTATCATTGGGCCTATGGAAGAAACAACTTTTAGAAATTCAAGAATCACTGTCAACAAATTCAATCTTTGTCTTAGGCCATATAGGAAACGGAAAGAAAGTGAAAGTGAAGTTGCTCAGTCGTGTCGGACTCTTTGCAACCGCATGGACTGTGGCCTACCAGACATCTCCATCCAGGGGATTTTCCAGGCAAGAGTACCGGAGTGGGTTGCCATTTCCTTCTTCATAAGGAAACTAAGAATGTTCATATAGTGTTCAAATAGTTACTGATTTTGCTTGCTTGATTTCTAGTGTCTACTCACATTGCTGAGTCCTTTTGTACATCCAAGGACACCATCAACAGAGTAAAAGGCAACCCACGGAATGGAAGAAAACATTTGCAAATCACCTATTTAATAAGGAATTCACATCTGGAATATATAAAGAAATCCTAAAACTCAACAAAAACACAACTCAATTTAAAAAACAGAAGATACATGAATGAAAATTTCTTTTTTAAAAATTAATTTATTTTAATTGAAGAATAATTACAATATTGTGATGTTTTTTGCCATACATCGACATGAATCAGCCAACAAGCACATGAAAAAATGTGCAATGTCACTAATCAATAGGGAAATGCAAATCAAGACCACAAGGAGATACCATGTCACATCCGTTAGGATGGCTTGTTGTTGTTGTTATTCAGTCGCTCAGTAGTGTCCAGCTCTTTGTGACCCCATGAACTGCACCACATCAGGCTTCCCTGTTCTTTACCATCTCCCGGAGCTTACTCAAACTCATGTCCATTGAGTCAGTGATGTCATCCAACCATCTTGTCCTCTGTCGTCCCCTTCTCCCCATGCCTTCAATCTTTCCCAGCATCACGGTCTTTTCTGATGAGTTAGTTCTTTTCATCAGGTGGCCAAAGTATTGGAGCTTCAGCTTCTGATCCAACTCTCATAACATGACTACTGGAAAAACCATAGCTTTGACTACATGGATCTTTGTCAGCAATAATGTCTCTGCTTATTAATACACTGTATACATTGGTCACAGCTTTTCTTCCAAGGAGAAAAAATCTGCTATCCAAAAAACCCAGAAAACAAGTGTTGGTAAGGATATAGAAAAACTGGAGAAATTGGAACTCTTGTGTATTCTTGGTATGATTGCAAAGTGGTAGAGCTGCTGTGGAAAATAGTATGATGGTTCCTCAGAAAACTAAACAGAGAATTACCATTTAATCCAGTTATTCTACTTCTGGACATATACCAAAAGGAATTGAAAGCAGGACGTCAAACAGATATTTGTATGCCCCTGTTCCTAGCAGCATTGCTCACAATAGCCAAAAGATGAAAACAACCCAAATCAATGTCCATCAACGGATAAATAAACAAAATGTGTTATACACATGCTGCTGCTACTGCTAAGTCACTTCAGTCGTGTCCGACTCTGTGTGACCCCATAGTTGGCAGCCCACCAGGCTCCCCCGTCCCTGGGATTCTCCAGGCAAGAACACTGGAGTGGGTTGCCATTTCCTTCTCCAATGCATGAAAGTGAAAAGTGAAAGTGAAGTCGCTCAGTCGTGTCCGACTCTCAGCGACCCCAAGGACTGCAGCCTTCCAGGCTCCTCCATCTATGGGATTTTTCAGGCAAGAGTACTGGAGTGGGGTGCCACTGAAGTATTATTTGTCCATAAAAGGGATGAAATTCTGACAGGTTCTACAACATGATATACCATGAAGGTATTTTAATTGAAATAAGCCAGCTACAAAAAAGACAAATATTGTATAATTTCCACTTATATGAGGAATAGGCAAATTCACAAAGACAGAAAGTAGATTAGAGATTAACACGGGCTGGGGTTGAGGGAATGGAGAGTTATTGTTTAATGGATACAGAGATTCAGTTTGGGATCAAGAAAAACCTGGAGATGGACAGTGGTGATGGTTGCATATACTTAATGACATATACTTATGCCAATAAACTTGGATGGCATTATCAACTCAATGGACATGAGTTTGAGCAAACTCCAGGAGATAGTGAAGGACAGGGAGGCCTGGCGTGCTGCAGTCTATGGGGTTGCAGTCGGACATGACTAAGCGACAGAAAAACAAAAACATCAAATAAACTGTATGTTTCATAATGGCTAAAATGCTGTTTTATATTATGTTTCACCACAATTAAAAACATTTATAAAAATAAAAACACACTAATGAGCATCACAGAAAGCCCTGTCCCTATAACGTCATTCCACCCAGGCCTTGCTTTCAGTGGAAACGAGACTTACTTTGAGAGGCCCAATCCCAAAGACACTGTTTCTGTTAAGCCTTTAAGGAGACTTCTGCTCTTTTACGTACCTACATACTCCATTAAAAATTTTTTTCATTTATTTGATTACACTGGGTCTTAGCTGTGGCACAATGGATCTTTGATCTTTGTTGTAGCATGCAGGATCTTGAGTCATTGTATGCAAAATCTTAGTTGTGGCATGTGGGTTCTAGTTACCAGACCAGGGAATGGAATCCGGGCCCCCTGCATTGGAGTGCAGAGTCTTAGCCGCTGGACAACCAGGGAAGTCCTTACATAATTTATTTAAGAACATGCTTGGTTTAACATTCAGAAAACTCAAAGTGGAGAAAACAAATAAGGGTTCCTTTGTTAAAGTGAAATAAGTTAGCAATTGCTGGTCCTAATCCAGTAGCTAAGTGGTATACGGGTTGGCATCTTTGGTAGGACACTGCCAGGAACTCTATTCATTACAGGAAGAAGGAGGAAAGGGAGTAGGCTGTGGTTCTCCTCCTCCTTTTTTTTTTTTTTTTTACCCAAGAGAAATTTATTTTCTCATAGTTTTGGAAGCTAGAAGTCAGATCAGGATGCCAGCACACTTGGGTTCTATGAAGACTTCCCTGTTTGTAGAGAAAGTACTGTGTGCTCAGATGACCTCTTGATGTTCATGTGGTAAGGAGAGAGAAAGCTCTCTGATGTCTCTTCTTTTTTAAACTTTTATTTTGTATTGGGGCACAGCTGATTAACAATGTTGTGATTGGTTCAGATGAACAGCAAAGGGACTCAGCCAAACAAATATATATACCCAGTCTCCCCCCAAACTCCCCTCCCCTCCAGGCCTGTGCTTTTCCTTTTTATCACAAAACCAGATTTCTCAGAAGCCCAGCCTGCCTCCGCACGCAGCACACCCCCTGCCCTAACCATCCCTGCCAGACTTCCCCTATGTCTCTGCCAGGTCTGATCTCACCATCACCAATGACTGCCAGGGAGGCCTAAAAAGTCAACACTTTAGCCCGTCCATCCTTGCAGACAGCCAGGGGAAGACAGTTGGGAAGTGCAAGCCACCCATGGAACTATACCCACTTGTCCATCCCCCCTTTCCCAGCCACCATCATGCCTACTGTGGCTGTTGTCTCAGGGTCTCTCCCAGACGCCCTTAGCTGCCCCAACTGTGTGCCTGACACAGGCCTGCCAGGAGCAGAGCTCAGTGGAGAGGCTACCCAGCTTCATGTCTGAGCAAGATAATCAGGCAGGTTGGTTCCAATTTTGGTCCCGGTTACCTGGCTGTGTGACCTTGTGCAACTGTGAATCTTTCTGTAAAATGGAAATCCTAGGACCTGACCTGCCTTACTCTTAAGACACTTAGTATATAATACGCACCCCAAAAGTGCTCATCTATTTATATTTATTTATATCTTATAAATATAAGAAAATTTGGGAGTCTCTACGTGCCAAGCACTGCGGTAAGTGAACGAGACTGTTTCCACACATCCTCTGAGGGCAAACTTATCCAGTTCAGTCTAATTGGATGTTTGACAAATGCCTAATTAAATGACAGGGGCAAAATGAAGTAACGGGTAATTAGATGGGAAGTTCAGCTGACCTGCACAAGAGGAGGGCCAGAACACATACATGTTAGGGCAAAGAGTCAGGCTGCCTCGGGGTGAATCCTGGTTGTTACTCACATGGTGAATCCTGCCATGTGACCTGTGCCTCAGTTTCCGCATTTTCAAAGCGTTATTTGAGGATTAGTTGAATTAGTATGTGTCAAGAATTTAAAACAGTGTCAGGTCCACAGAAAGGGCTTTTATGTGTTATCTTTAACTATTACCTGCTGCTCCTCCTGCTGCTAAGTAGCTTCAGTCTTGTCCGACTCTGTGCGACCCCATAGACAGCAGCCCACCAGGCTCCCCCGGTCCCTGGGATTCTCCAGGCAAGAACACTGGAGTGGGTTGCCATTTCCTACTTTGTTCCAAAGACAAGACCGGTACTTGGGAAACAGATGCAGAGTGAACCAGAAAGGCCTGAGACTGAATCCCGGCTCTGGTTGAAGCCAATAGGAAGCTTCATGCGGAAGGGCCACTAGGGCTCGTTTAGGAATTCTGTGGATTGGTGGAGATGCGGAAAAGAGCCCCCATGAAGTGGAGGATGGCATGGGAAAGTCTTGGTGGGTAGGCAGGAGTGAGAAAGGTGAGGGGCAGTGAGGACAACAGAGACTGAGGAGTTTTGGGCGGAGGCTGGGAGGCCTGTTAACCCTGTGCGTAGGGCCTTAGACAGCCAGTTTCCCTAGTCCTGACCCTAACTCTAAGCCCTCTCCCGACTTCCAGTATCCCAGTGCCCCATCTACTCCTCGGGCCTGCGGCGGAGTAATCGCTGCAACCATTGGCCTCAGTCCGCCCACCCTGTTGTCAGCAGTGCCCACTGCAGAGGCGGGCACCCCAGAGGGGTCCTGTGGTGGCGTAAAGAGCGCCAGTTCTCGAGAACGCGAGGTGACTAGTCTGACGAAGGGCCGAGGTCTGTACAACAGTGCGCACAAGCATGCGCACGGGTCCCTAGCCACTGGCCCCCACCCCCTTCGTTGCCCAGCAACCTGTGGGGCGTAACCCTGCGCACGCGCAGGGCTAAGGGGCGGGGTACGTGTCTTGGCTTGCGCAGTGAACGTGCGGATTGGCAGGGGGGCGGGGCGAGGCGGTGGGCGGGCCCCGCAGTGATTAGCATAATAAACCGCGCGGGACTAGAGAGATACAGCAAGGGTGGGGCGAGGTGCGCGGAGTGGCGGGAGGCGGTGCGCGGTGGCGGGCGGGTCCCGCGGTGAAAAGCATGGTGGAACGCTCGGTGATTGGTGGGATGCCTCTGTGGGCGGGGCAAGGCGCGCGGATTGGCGGGAGATGGCGCCCGGCAGGGGGCGGGGCCGTGGCGTGCGGAGAGGTGAGTAGGGTCTTGCTTCCCTGGACCTCGTGGAGATGGGGTGGGCTAGCTCTCTTGGTGTCCACGCGTGGCGGCGGGTTAAGCGGCATCTCGCGAGGGAAGTCTGAGCAGGGTCTTTGCTGTACCCCCAAGACGGCCCCAGGGTGCGTGCTGGGGCCGTGGTCTGGGGCTTCAGACCGAGCGGCTCCTTTGAGATTGCGGCCGGAGTGCAGATTGCGGCCGGAGTGCTGCCACTGCTCTGCACTTTGGGGCAGAAAGTTAATTCAGATACAGTTCCGGCCCAGTATCTGTTCGATAGGGACAGAATTCAAGCCACTTAGAGCTGTAAAAAAACGCGGTGGGGTTAGATACCGGTTTTAGTACCACATACTATTTAACCCATTACATGCGAACTGTTATCATCCCTTCACGTCTGTATAGACTGAGCTGCTCCACGTATTGATCTTAGGACCTGCTGTTGATTTGACGTTCTTGGCACATCTCACTCAGGCTCGGGGCTGCTTTTGAAAAGTGGGCTTAAATGCTGCTACCTCTGGTCTCCTAGAGCTCTAATTCTACTCAGAGGAGGCAGACAATAAGCTTAAAAGGTATTGTTTGTTGAAAGGTAAATGCTATGAAAAACAATAAACATTGGAGGAGCAGACATGCCAGGGGAGGGATGCAGGAGAAGGTTTGAGCACACCTGAAGGAGAGATGGCAGTGGACCATGCTTGTATGGGAGGGAGGAGAGCAGTTTTCCTGGTTGTGGGGGCGGGGTGGGCAGGAGGGCAGGACCAGTGGGGCCGATCTCTGAGGCCCCTGTAGGAACCTGGGATTTTATTCCATGAAACGGGGGCCGTTTGGAGGGTTTTGAGCAGAGGAGTGACTGACGTATGTTTTGTTATTTAATCATAAGCTTATTATTTTATGGTAGGCTTGTATAATAATAAGGCTGTCTTCACGCCCTGAAATGGGGCAGGTGCCAGGGAGCTGGATGGGGGCAGATGAGGAATCCCCTCATGTGGGGCGTGTGGAGCTTGAAGCCCTGATAGTCATCCAGGTAGATGTGTGGAGCGGGCAGTGGACACTTGAGCCGGGTTTCGAGAGCTCTAGGTGGGAGAGGCATTCCCTAACTTGCTCCATCTCCCTTTTTGGATGCAGGTTCCTGGGTGAGACATGGATAGCCAACACAGTAAGTTCCAGGTGCTGTTCTGGCCGTCTGCTGTGCATGTGGGCTGGGGTTGCAGGACTGCATTTGTGTTTTCACAGGGACCACCTCCTCCTTGGCTTGGACACATCAAGCAGGGCCATGTTTTCTGAGCAGGCTGCCCAGAGGGCCCACACTCTGCTGTCTCCGCCATCAGCCAGCAATGCCACTTTTGCCAGGGTGCCTGTGGTGACTTACACCAATTCCTCGCAGCCCTTCCGGTTGGGAGAGCGCAGCTTTAGCCGGCAGTATGCCCACATTTATGCCACCCGTCTCATCCAGATGAGGCCCTTCCTGGTGAGCAGGGCCCAGCAGCGCTGGGGTAAGTAATGAGGTTGGGGAAATGCTTCCAGGTTTGTTGGGTATGTATTTCCTGCCCCTTGGGGTCGTCTCTCTTTCCTAATCAAGTGACCTGGACAGTGCAGACCTTCTTCTTTCTTCCTGGTTCTTCCTTGGTGATCTCTCCTGCTTTAAGTTATTCCAGGTGAAGCAGGACTCCCACCCTCCCCACCCTGCACCACATTCAACTTTCGGGTGATGCTGCATCACCCCGTTCTTAATATTTATGAGTGGCTTCTGGGACTTCCCTGCTGGTCCAGTGGTTAAGACTCCACACTTCCAATGCAGGAGGCATGGAAGAGGAATTGGAATCGATCCCTGGTAGAGGAATTGCAATCCCACATGCCACGTGGTGAGCAAAAAAAAACAAAAAAGAGTGGCTTTCCTTGTAGTTTTGAATTAATCTGTTGTGCCTTTAAACAGAAACTTTGTAGGTAAAATTGTGTCTTACTCATTTTTATTGCCTTCCCCCCACCCCCAACCGCCATCTGGCACCAGGCATGCTGGGTCTCAGCCCAGGTCGCACATTGGAAGCACTTGAAAAGCTTTGTAAAGCTCTGGCTCCCAGGTCCATTCTATCCCGTCAGGTTAGCTGGGTTGTGTGCATGTGTGCTAAGTGACTTTAGTTGTGTTTGACTTTGTGTGACCCTATGGACTGTAGCCCACCAGGTTCCTCTGTCCATGGGATTTTCCAGGCAAGAATACTGGAGTGCGTTGCCATTTCCCACTCCAGGGGATCTTCCTGACCCAGGGAACCCACATCTCCTGCATCTCCTGCATTGATAGGCAGATTCTTTACCACTGCACCACCTGGGAAGCTCTGGTTTTATTAATATTATAGGCAGTCAGGCGAATATGTGACCCAGTCTCCTAGCTACTGCTACTGCTAAGTCGCTTCAGTCGTATCCAACTTTGTGCGACCTCATAGACGGCAGCCCACCAGGCTCCCCCGTCCCTGGGATTCTCCTAGCTACATCATCATATTAAAGATGTTTTCCGTTTTCTTTACTTCAGGCAGAAGTATTATTCACCTTTTCTCCGCCACATAAGAAGGGTCTCCTTCCTCTGGCCTTTCTCTCGCTTTCCTTGACGTCCTCAAAGACATTCTCCTCGAGCCAAGGTCAATGTCACCTTTTAACCTGCTGTGGTACCAGGTCTCTCTTCTCACAAAGCTGCCCAGTAACAGGAAACAGCCGTTTTATTCTGCTCACAGAGTAGGGCCAGGAATTCGGACAGGAGCCCATGATAAGTGGGGCCTTGACTGGATGAAGGACAGTGGGGCAGCATCCCTTACTCACCACGTGGTTTCTCCATGTGGCCAGGTTTCCTCCCCAGAGCTCAGCCTCTGGCAGAGTTCATCTCTACTCACAAGTTTCCTGAACACCTCAAGCCCTTTCTTGCTGTCAGCTCTCCCTGCATCTGGCATACTCCATCCCCAGGCTTCCTTCACGACCTCACTTTAAAAGTCCTGTGCCTTGAGAGGCTGCCTGGGCCAGGAGGGCCTTCTTGGCATCTACTACCTTCGCTCCCGTCTGTTCGTGGCACTTGTCCCAGCAGTGGATCCCTCATCTCCTGCTGTTGCCTCTCCCTCTGCACCGGAAGCTCAGTGAGAGCAAGGATGGGCCTTCGGGTTCACTCTCTGTGCTGGAGCCTGGCCTGGTGCCCACAGGCTGGAATGGATGGATGTCCTCCTGTCAGCACAAGGGTGTGCAGTTCTGCCTGGTGCTCAGACGTGCATGTTGGATCTCAGCTGTGTAGCCTTGGACATGTTACTTAATCTCTCTGTGCCTCAGTTTCCTCAGCCAGGTAGTGTGTGATAATATCTCCACTGACATGTTGTCGGGGGTAGAAGAGCTCCAGGCTCAGGGCTGGGCACAGCTCCCTGGGGCTGAGTGAAGGCTCAGTGGATATCACGGCTTTGAGATCTGTTGTTCCCGTTGGTGTCTGGCATTCTATCTAGAATGGCGGCATTGTGCCACCCTCCCTATCTTACTCTGAATTACTCTCCTTTGCTCCCCAGGGTGTAGATCTGTGGAATGTTATTGGTTAGGGTTAGGGCAAGAAGGGCTTGTTTTGGAGAACCCAGCTAACGAAAGGGCTGGTCCCAAGTCCACATCATCCCATAACCCTGTTAGCGTTTCCTCCAGGCTTAGGGTCTAAGTCCTAACAAACTCTCAGGCCTTTGGGGCCTTGGCTCCTCCCTCTTGCCCACCCAAGTGACCCCTGCATTCCATGGCTCTCCCACGCCTGTCTTGCTCCTCATCCCTGACGCTTCCTGTTTGTTCTCTCTGGGATCTCAGGAGCTCAGAGTGAACAGGGCTGTCTGACTTTACAAAGAACAGAACAGGGTGGATGGGTATATGAAGTTTGAATTTAGGGTATCTCTTTTCAGAAGACAAGGCACTTGTGGGGTCGATAAAATAGACTTGCAAAGGAAATTATAGTGTTGTCCAAGCAGGGCTGTGTTGAGACTTGGCATACCTCTTTCTAAAAATCAGTGTTATACTTTAGGTATAAGTGAGGGAACTCTGCATTAGTGTCCCATGGCTGCTGTCATAAACAACAAGGCCAAAACTGAGTGCCTTCAAACAGCAGAAATGTATTCCCTTCCAGCTCTGGAGGCCAGGGGTCCGAAATCCAGGTGTCGGCAGCACCACGCTCCCTCTGATCCTTCTTTGGCCCTTCTAGCCTCTGGTGACTGACCCCGCACTGCTGGCCTGTGGCCGCATCCCTCTGGTCTCTGCCCCTGCACCATCTTCACGTTGCCTTCTCTGCATGTCTGCCTCTCCTGCAAGGACACCCAGCATCCAGAGCCCCTCTGTCCTCCTGGGGCCGATCCTTTAGGTCCAGGGGGTCCTTGCATTTGATGTTCTCTCCCTCTTGGTGGAGAACAGGGCCCTAGGGCCACAGTGCTCAGTGAGGACTGGGCCAGTGCTTCATGGGGCAGAGGAGGGCCACCTGGTCTCTGAGCACATTCTCTTTGTGCTGAGCACATTCTCTCTGAGCACAGGCAGTGGAGTCCTAGTGAAGAAGCTGTGTGAACTGCAGCCCGGGGAGAAGTGCTGTGTGGTGGGGACCCTCTTCAAGGCCATGCCACTCCAGCCCTCCATCCTACGGGAGGTCAGCGAAGAGGTAAGGCCAGCTGGCTCACACACGTCATCCCCAGAACAATGTTCCCATCCCAGAGGGCACGATGGGGCTGCCTGCCTTGGATCCAGAGAATCAGGGCTGGGCCTCTGCCATAGGGTTGCTGGCTGCAGGGCCATCTCACTGATCGAGCACCGGAGCCTTGCTGGGCCCTGGGCTCATGACCACTGCCATTTTTGAATTCCAGCACAACCTGCTCCCCCAGCCTCCTCGGAGCAAATACATCCACCCAGATGATGAACTGATCTTGGAAGATGAATTGCAGCGTATCAAACTGGAGGGCACCATTGATGTGTCAAAGCTGGTCACAGGTAGGGAGTAGAGAGGGGGTGGCCTGTGCATCTGGGTGCTGGCTCACACTTGCATTCCAGGAGCAATGAGTTTGGGTTTAGGGAGAGAGTTAGACTATGGTAGCGTGTTGGGTGGTAGCCTCTCGGAGGCTCCTCCCAGACCTGATCCTGCTCCTCCCCAGGAACGGTCCTGGCTGTGCTGGGCTCTGTGGGAGATGATGGAAAGTTCCTGGTGGAGGACCACTGCTTTGCAGGGCTTGCCCCTCAGAAGCCTGCATGCCCCCTCGACACAGACAGGTGAGGAGCTGGGGCCCAGGGTCCAGGCAGTGGTCCAGGGGAGTCTCAGTCACTGCCTCGATCCCCCCTACTTCCTTGTGATGGTGAGGAGCCTCACCAGTAGCTCCAAACAGCCCTCTTGGGACATCCCCTTACTTTCCCAGCACCCAAGAGGACCCCGACTTCTCTGGCAGGTTTGTGCTGCTGGTGTCTGGTCTGGGCCTGGGTGGAGGCGGGGGCGAGAGCCTGCTGGGC
>NW_011495058.1:4878632-4884101 GCF_000754665.1 Bison bison bison
GGGGAGCAGTGCAGCGCCGCCCACGTCTCCCGGGTCATCCTTGCCGGGAACCTCCTCAGCCACAACACGCAGAGTAGAGACTCCATCAACAAGGTATGGTGCCCACCTGCCTGCATTCAAGCCTCTCTTTCCCCACGGAGGTTGGGGATGGGGTCTTGCAGATCTGATGACCCAGGAACCTCTGGTGCTTTGGGACCCAGCCTCGTTCTCAAACCTCCCTCCTGAGGGTAGCGTGGGGACAGAGGCCCAGAACTCTTACTGTCCCTCGATAAGTCAGGCTTTGCTCTGCTCTCAGCCTCCTGGCAGGGGCTCTGGGTGTCCCTTTGATCTAAGTCTCCCTTGAGACCTGACAGCCTGTGTATGTACTTCTACTCCCAGGCCAAGTACTTGACCAAGAAAACCCAGGCTGCCAGTGTGGAGGCTGTCAAGATGCTAGACGAAATCCTTCTGCAGCTGAGCGTGAGTGAGCTGGGTCAGGCCAGCACCTGGGACCAGGAGTGTCTGGCGGTGCAGATGGGCACTGAAAGGTGGGCAGGGGGAGCGGACTCCAGCAGGGTGACTGTGGAGGGCACTGGGCCCCACAGGCTCCCCTGCCCCTGTGCCCTCCAGGCCTCCGTGCCCGTGGATGTGATGCCAGGCGAATTTGACCCAACAAACTACACGCTCCCCCAGCAGCCCCTGCACCCCTGCATGTTCCCTCTGGCCACTGCCTACTCCACGCTCCAGCTGGTCACCAACCCCTACCAGGCCACCATCGATGGAGTCAGGTAGCCCCACTCCAGCCTGATCCCTGGCCTTTTGCCTTGGTGACAGCAAGAGGGGAGGATGGGGCCCAGGGGTGCAAGAAAGCCCACCTGGGATTGGGCTCTTTTTCAAGTGGGGTTTGGGAACCTGCTATGAGGGCGCAGGGCCAGCTGTTGTGGGAGGAGCACAGATGATGGCCCCCCCAGGGTGGGGTCAGCCGAGCCTTGACTTGCAGATTCCTGGGGACGTCGGGACAGAACGTGAGTGACATCTTCCGATACAGCAGCATGGAGGATCACTTGGAGATCCTGGAGTGGACGCTGCAAGTCCGGCACATCAGCCCCACAGCCCCTGACACCCTAGGTAACGGGGCTTAGACATGTGAGGTGGGAGCAAAGGGTCGGGGAAGACCAAAGGGGCTCCACTGATGCTCAGAGGGTTCCCAGCATGGATTTGCACCCACCAGCCTTGCTATGACCTGTCTGAGGAAAAGCCCCAAAGCGTGACCTTTGTTTTGGGAGCTACTCTGGAGTCTTTATCTCTGTTTATGGCCAAGGCCCTACTTAGGGCTGAAGGCTGTGGGAGCATGTTGGGAGCTTGAGCCAGTCAAGAGTCCTGCACCCTGCCCCCTGCCCACCGAGAAGGACAGAGGCGGCAGCAGCACAACACACTGCCCTGCCTCTGGGGTCACGGGGCCAAGTCTGGAGGGATTTTTGTTGTGACGGCTGCAGGGTCTTGTGTATGGGATGGTGCCCCACGTCCTACATGGGACAGCCCCATCCCAAACGTGCAGATGTCTCCTGTGTGAGGCTGAGAAGTCCCACTCTCAACTGTACCTCGTCCTCCTCCAGGTTGTTACCCTTTCTATAAAACCGACCCATTTATCTTTCCGGAGTGCCCTCACGTCTACTTTTGTGGCAACACCCCCAGCTTTGGCTCTAAAATCATCCAAGGTAAGTTTTGTCTTCTGCGGGCCCCAGGCCTGGGCTGTCATGAGGGACATGCTCTCCCAAGGCTCACAGAGAAGGCCTGTGTTGGGTGTCCAGGCCCCCGTGGGGTGGACAGGCCAGGCTCTGCAAGGGCTGAAATTGTCCTTGCCAGAGCTCATCCTGGGCAGTGTGGCTCTAGCTTTGGACCTTTACGGTGTTCTTGGCCCTTTTCATTTCTGGCCTCAAGGAGCTTCTGTGGTCAGCGCTCCGTGGTGCTGATGGCAGGGGGTGGGGGAGGGCTCCTGTTTACCTCTTGTGACTTCCCTTTGAGATCGGGCTCACCCAGAACCTAAGATGGGCTCCCACCTGGCTTCTTTGCAGGCCCCGAAGACCAGACAGTGTTGTTGGTGGCTGTCCCAGACTTCAGCACCACCCAGACCGCCTGTCTCGTGAACCTGCGCAGCCTGGCCTGCCAGCCCATCAGCTTCTCAGGCTTCGGGGCAGAGGATGAGGACCTGGGAGGCCTGGGTCTGGGTCCCTGACTCACAAAGGCAGCCTTGTCCAGAGAAGCCCTGGCCATTCTTTCCCTGTGGCGTCAGCACTATGACAGCTTTGGCTCTGTAAATAAAGCCTAACTATTTACTGGTGTTGAGCTGGGCAGTCCCTGTGTGGGGCTGGGGCACTCCTGTGGAAGGAGCCTCCCTACTTCTCCCCTCTCCTGGCTGGTCAGGATGGCAAGTGGTCAGTGATACATCTGCCAGTGAGCTTGGTTTATTGGTGTGGCCTGGGCAAGTGGTTGAGAAGTCTGCCCTGGGGCTTGCTCGTCCAGCCCCATCCCAGTCCTGCAGCGGAGAAGCAGGTGACCCTGGCTCTTAGGTCTCCATCACATTCATGCCCCCTCCTGGCAGAACCCACACCGGGGGGCCTTCCCTGTGCTGATGGCCGTGGAGCGGGTCAGGGCAGTGTGACTATTGGTGCGAGCTCGTGCGTTGGCAGACCTGTTCTCAGAAGTCCCCAAAGTTCACTGTGTAGGTCTCAACTGTGGTGAAGGGGAAGTCTGGGCCCGTGACCATCTCTCCTCCCTCCTCCTCCCCTTCCTCCTCCTCAGGCCCCAGCTCTGTCCCAAACTCCGTCACCACCTCCGTGTAGGTCTCCGTCTCCGTCTCCGTCTCCGTCTCCGTTTCCGATTCCTCCCAATTGACTGTGGTCTCTGGTAGAAACTGCCAGGGCCCCAGTGTAGAACTTGGGGCTGGGGAGGGAGCAAGGTCGGCAGTGGGGAGCAGTGTTGGAGTGGGAGGGGGCGATGTGGGGGTCGTGGCTGGGCTCGTGGTGGCATTGAGGCGTCGGAGCCGCATCTGTTCGCGCATGCGCAGCCGATACTGCAGGCGGCGGCGTTGCATGCGCCTCTGCTGGGGGGTCATGGGGCGCGATGGGTCGATGTGTGGGATGGGCCGGTTCCCGTTCATGGCCATGATCTCACGGATGCGCTTCCAGTTGGAGCGAGCCAAGATGAAATTGCACTGAGTGGCCCCAATGTCATAATCCACGTTGCAGGTCTTCGAGCTTGGGGTGTAGCCCTCTGCGTGGGCCGTCACGCGGTACTCACCAGGGTTCAGGATACGCCAGTAATCGCCACCACTGGCTGCAGAGGGAGGATGGGTTTGGCTATCTAGGAGTGCCCCCTCCCTCCCAGGCCCCACCTCTGTCTGAGAAACCTGCAGCCCCTCCAGCCCTCCCTCTGGTCAGGATCCAGAGGAGCAGGGACTTCCTGGGCAGGGCAGGCCAGGCTTGTTTTGCCAAGGGCATGCATAGGTTTGGTCCCCCATCTTGGGAAGTGGGGTATAGTTGTACACTTGTGTACCTGTCTTCACTCCGTGGTTAATGCCACTCACGGAGATGGTGGCATTGGCTATCGGGATGCCTTGCTCGTCTGTCACAACCCCCTTGATGCCACGGTGAACCTGCAGGGAGAAGGCAAGGTGGTGTCTACATGGCCTCCCCCCAGGCTGTTTCCCTGTCCTGTCCAGGAGGTCCCCCAGCCCTTCACCAGCCTCTCCCCAAATGCTGCCCCACCCCTCCGCCAGTCCCCGCAGTGGCCCCCACACCTGCTCCATGAAGGTGAGCAGAGCTTCTTTGTTGTTCTCCCACTCTCGGGGCAGCTCGCTCTCATGAGGGAACTTATCACAGCCCAGGAAGATGGAGAGCTCCAGGCAGTTGGTGTGCAGGTAGCTGAAGTCGTTGATAGCTGGGCGGGGCAGACACAGAGCCGCAGTCACCCCTGCCCATGCCAAATGCCCCACCACAGACCCTCCCAGGCCAACTCACTCCCAGAGCGGGGTTTCCACTTGGCCCCATTGACGATGCCCATGCCACCAGTGTAGTCCTGTGCTTGGCATCCTCCCCTGTAGGGCTCAGTCATGGTGAGGTGGGTAGAGGCGAAGGAGATGGCCAGCCAGCGGAAGATGGCGTGGTCTGGGGTCTCCTGAGCCTCAGATACCTCTTCTTCATCCTCTCCCCGGGCGGCTGCCATGGCCGCAGCCAGAAGCTGCTCCTGGCTGGGTGTGCGGGCCATATCATAGGGGTAGGACACAAGCCGCTCGCCACCGTTCAGGTTTGCCCCCAGCACGAAGGGGTTCTTCTCCATCCAGGCAATGATGGCCCGGACCTCCGTGGATACCTGGGGGTGGCCAGGGGAGAGGTCTGGTCCACAGCCTCCATCATCTGCCATGCAGACCCCTCAGCAGTACTCACATCCCCTTGGTCCCTCGGAGACCCTGCAGTCTCAGCACCTGGGCTCAGTCTCCCTCAACCCACCCCCAAGTCCCAAGCTCTACCGGGACTTGCCCCCGGGCCCTATTGGCCAGGCTGTGGCCTCACCGTGGCATCTGGAGAGAGGTAGCGTTCAGGGATGGGCAGGTTATTGTTGGGCACCCGGTAGGGGACCCATTTCCTCTCCTCAGCTCCCCAGAGCACCGAGTTGAGATCCGGGAAGTCCTCATAGATGTCAAAGCCCTCCTCCGTCCACAAACCCAGTGCCCAGTTCCCAAACTCTGAGCCCTGGGGAAGCCGGGAAAGAGGGGGTCAGCATCAGCAGCCCATTCCCAGCCCTGCCCCACCAGGCCCCACCCTGACCCCCTTCCCTCCACCCACCATCTGCGCTGCCACCTCGTAGCCGTCAGGGTTCAGCGAGGGCACTAGGTGGATGCGCGTGTCCTGCACCAGGCTGCGTACGCGTGGGTTCCCATCGCGGTATTCGCGGCACAGGTATTGCATGAGTAGGAGCAGCAGCTCTCGGCCCAGCACCTCATTGCCGTGGATACCAGCTGTGTAGCGGAACTCAGGCTCCCCTGTGAGGGTAGGAACCTCAGCAACCAGCCAGCCTCCTGAGGCCTGAGGCTCAGGGGATCTGAGGAAGGACCCAAACCGGCCTCATTCCCAGGAGACTGGGAGTGGCTGAGGCTTGCAGGGCCCAGGAGGGGCTCCAAAGACACAGGTGAGAGGTGGTGAGCTGGCAACATCAACAGTGCAGGCTCAGCTGCAATACCGGGCCTTGCCTCTATCTGTTGGGCTTGGGGAGGACCAGGCTTCCAGGGGGTCCTGGGGGCTGCAGGGGCCCTCACCCAGCTCGTGATCCCCGGGATTGTCCGAGATCTCCATGGCATAGATCTTGAGCCCTCGCGAGCTCTTCCCCAGGCTGTATGTGCGGGTGATCGTGGGGCACTGCTCATTCACCACCTTCATCAGCTGGGTGCCAGAAAAGACAGGGAGTTACACAGCCTGCCCCCTGCCCCCAACC
>NW_011495058.1:4884254-4888440 GCF_000754665.1 Bison bison bison
CCCCAGTGACCATGCCTCTCCCACGGCCCTGTCTGTTCTGTGGGGAAGCACCTGTTAGCCCTGAGCCCAGTGCCTGGACAGGACCCCAGCCTCAGGACAAGCACCCCACCTGCCGCATGTCTTTGTAGTTGTGGTGCCGGAAGTCCAGGTCATCGGTGGTCACCACCTCGTTCTGCACGTAGTAGCTGTGGACAGCTGCAGAGAAGGCAGGACCTTGAGCAGTCCACCTGCCAGCCCACCCCAGGTTGCCCCAGCCACCCGTCCGTGCCCCTGCCAGCCCCAGGCACTCACGGGACACGGGGCACCCCAGCACCTCCAGGCGCATGCACAGGCTGCCGTTCCAGGTGAGTGGGTAGATGCGGATGAAACGGGCCACTACCGGCTCCGGGAGCTCGCTCAGCACGGGCGTGTCCTTATCCACGTTCCCGTGGAAGGTCTGGGAAGAGGCAGGCCTAAGAGCAGCCCCCAACCCCGGCGGAGACCCACCTGTGGCCCAGACGAGGAGGGTAGAGCCAAGGGCTCAGGTGCCCACCATTTCCTCGTAGCCGTTGGTGTACATCACCCACGTCTGGCTGTCGTTGCTGAAGCCCACGAAGAAGGAGGTCACAAAGTCGTCACTGGGGGGCAGATGGTGGTCAGGGCAAGGCTGCTCTCCCCACCCCAGGCTAAGGCCCAGGCCTTCAAGCGGCCTGAGCCCTCTCTTCTGAGCCCAAGAACCCAGAGCTAGCACATGTGGGGCTAGCTGGGGGTCTAGAGAGGCTGCCATGCCTGCTGCATGGCTGTGGGTGGTTGCTTTCCTCATCTGGACTCAGGGAGCTGACAGGCCATAACCAAGGAGAGGGGGTGGGGGCCCTGGAGAACCCACCAGACGGTTCTGAACGGGACTCAGAGCCATGTCTGGAGCCACCCATCCCTACCGAGTGCCTGTGAGCCCGGCAGACGTACTGGATGCTGGAGTCGCGGCCCTGGGTGATGACGCCTGTGAACTTGGTGGTCCTTCTCGTGTCCACCTCTATCCACTGGGTCTGGGAGTCATCCTCAGCACACCACGCCCCATCGTAGTAGTCGTCCTCAGTGTCGCCAGCCTGTCAGGGACAGCAGGGAGGCTGAGCGTGCAGGGGGCCCCTACGCAGCGGGGAGAAGGGCCCAATCTGACACCCACCTGCATGTTGAGCCGGCCTCGCTGTGCACCCAGGCCGTGGCGCAGCATGGAGGAGGCCCGGATCTGGTTGTCCTCAATGCGGTGTGACTCCATCCCGATGGGGGGGCACTCTGGAGACACGGCACCCCAGGCTAGTGGCCTATTGGCTCCACCCCTCCATCGGTCCCTCCCTTCACCAAACCCAGAATGGAGGATCCCAGTACCCACTTCCCCTCACGTCAGGAGGTGCCAGTTAGGGCAGCTCCACCCCAGCCCATACTTCCCCTCCTTGGGCCTCAGGTTCCACCTCCGGGGAATGTGCTGAGGATGCCAGGTGCCAAGGGGCCATGAGGCCTACATGAAATCACAGGGTCGACCACCCCAGGGCCTGACCCGTCACAGGCATTGTCTGTATCAGGGCCATCTGCACACCTGCCTTGTGCCCCGAGCTCTGTCCCTGGGGTCAGGCCCAGGGCAGACACTCCAGGGTCTCTCCCTTTTGCACCACAGGACTTTAAGAGCAGGAGAGAGTCCTGGAGGCCTAGAGTGCCAGCAGGAAATCTGGGTTTGGGACTCGCATGTGGCCTTGGATGGGTCACTTCTCCCATCATGCTTACCCAGCTGCTATTGCCCCGCCCCACAGCCCTCATAACCCACCCTACAGCCCCCACACATACCCACAGCCCCCACCACACCCCTGTCCCCATATCCATCCTGCAACCCCTCCAACCCCCGCTGTCCTTACACACCCTAGCCTCTACACCCCTCACTCACTGATTTTCTCTACTGGAGCCCACTCCTCCTCCGACTCCTCACCCTTCCGGGGCCCTGGGGGGCAACAAAGGGAGGAGGCAGTGATAAGGGTCCCAGAGCATCTGGGAGTCTGGCTGGCCTCTCGCAAGGACCCATGCTGTGTAGGCTGAGCCCCCAGCCCCCAGAGACACACCTTTGGGGTCCTTGCCCTTCTCCACAGTCCATTTGTCATCTGTCTCCTCTTCCTTGGGGCTGCTGCCCTCCTTTTTGGGTTTCTCTGAAGGATGGAAGGTGGGAGGGTCCTGTTGGCTTAGCCCCGGAGTTCAGGAGGCAGGTGTTGTGGGGGTCAGGCCTGCACTGGGGGCTGGCCCAGGGGTGGGGACAGTCTGGGTCCACTCACTCAGCTCTTCCTTCTCTTCATCTGTTTCCAGGCCAGTGTCGGGCTTCTGGGGCTTGGGAGGCCGGAAGTAATAGTCCACTGTGGGGAGGGAGAGTCCTGATGAGAAGGCCTAAGGCTGGTCCCAGGACCCCACCCCAGGAGCTCCCAGCCAGGTTCACAGGAGCCCAGTGGGCAAGATGAGGAAGGGAATGGAGTCCAAAGGGACCGTGCAGGAGGGAGAGGAAGGCGGCAGCTTTGAAGGGAAGAAAGTCCCGAGGGGTGAGGGGTGGCTAGGACCGGCGGAGCTCAGGAGGGTCAGAGAGTGACACCCACGGAGCTGAGGAAGAATAGGCCAGAACAGAGGGCAACAGGGAAGAGCTAAGTTCAGGAGCCAGGAAGACCAGCCTGACGGAAGAGATCAGATGAGGGCAGGCAGCTTGGAGGGGGTGGCGGGGACAGTGGGGTTGGTAAGGTCACTGCCACCAAGCTGGAGATACAGGTGGCTTGGCTTTGGGATGCAGCTGTGGCAGGCGGGGGGCCCTGGGCACTCACTGTCATCGTAGTTGGGGATCACGTAGCCGTCCTCATAGTCGGGGAGCAGCGGGGGTGGCAGGGGCTTCAGAGGTGGCGGCTCTGTGGAGGTGGGAGGCAGGGGTGGGCCAGAGCCCCCTCTCCTGGCACCCCCACCCCAAGTCTGCCCACATCCTACCGATCTTCTCCTCTGGGGCCTCAAAGCCCCGCCCAGGCGGCTCAGCCTTCTCCTCAGGGCGCTCAGGCCAGGGCCTCTCTGGTCTTCTTCTGCTGGGGGGTGGCCTGGGCTGCTTCTGGCGGCGGATGTATTCAACTAGGGCAGAGGGTGGGCTCTGAGCCGGGCCAAGGTCAGGGAAGGTGGGGCCTCCGAGTGGACTATCATAAACCTGGGCAAGGGGTCAGGATCTAGCTGGGGAGGCAGGGCAGGTGGGCCTCCCTGACGGTGGACCCTACTCACAGTCCTCGTAGTCTTCCCGCTCTATCTGGTCATTGTAGTCCAGCGTGGGCTGCTCCGTCTCCTCCTCCGGCTCTGGGGGAGAGTGCTTGTGGCCACCTCGTGGAAGATACTCCCTGATGCCCCCACCTAGCCCCACCCTGGAAACCCAGCAGGCCAAGGTGATTGGTCCCTTGAGGCCAGGTGGCTGGTGCCCACTCACCAGGCTGGTGCTCCACGTCGGTCTCTTCTCCTGGACCCCCCCAGGGATCTGGGAGGGGTCCACCTGCAACACAGACCCCAGGGGCGTGTGGATGGGAGGCCTACCCTGACCACTGGCTCCACAGCAAGGCTCCACAAGACCTGGGCCCTGCTGACACCCTCTGAACAGCTCACTCCCAGGGAGGCCTGGGCTGCTTGGGCCCTTAGCGCCCTGCTGGCACTTCTGGAGGGACAGAGAGCTGGATAGTTTTCTGGGGAATCCAGGCACCGCTGTCTGGGAGGATCTGCTGTCCCAGCAGGGGGGTACCCTGCAGGCTCACAGCCCAGTAACACACGGGCAGGTGGCTCTTGGGGGGCTCAAGGGTCAGAGCCCAGGACCGTGGAGAGCTAGCCCCACCCACGAGGCCACCAAACACTCCCTCCCCAGGGAAGGAGTGGTACTGTGGGAGCCTCAGCTGAATTGCTGTGTCCATGACAACAATGAGGCCCCAGCACCCATCTGGTCTGAGGGTCTGCAAGAGGCAGGGACTCAGGGACCCACCCTCACCACCACCCCTCTGCAGCCCAGAAGGTCAGAGCCGCTGAACCCCAGAAGAGCCCAGTACACACCTCCCTCCTGGGGTAGTTCCTCGTGGTCAGGGCTGAGGAGTGGGGGCAGTGGCCATTGCGGGCTTTCAGAGGGGGTTGGGATGGAGAGCTTCTTCCCAGCTAGAGGCCTCTTGGTGGC
>NW_011495058.1:4888540-4890520 GCF_000754665.1 Bison bison bison
TGGGCTTCTTGGTGGCCTTGGGGGGCTTCTCCTTGGGGGGCTTCTCCTTGGGGGGCTTCTCCTTGGGCTGCTTCTCCTTGGGCTTCTTGGTGGCTTTGGGTGGCTTTTCCTTGGGCTTCTTGGTGGCTTTGGGAGGTTTCTCCTTGGGTGGCTTCTCCTTGGGTTTTTTGGGAGGCCTAGAGGACCCCTCCGGGGGCTGCTTGGTCGCCTTGGGGCTTTTGTCCTTCTTCCCTTTCTTCCCTTTGTCTTTAGCTTTTCCCGGAGGCACTGTTCAAGATGCACATTCAGGTCAAATCAATGAAGAGCTCCCTCTATGCCCTAGGTATCCCACGCAAGGTGGGCAAAGGGGCTGTTGGTAGTTCTGTATTTCCCAAATCAAGGAAACTGAGAGGTTAAGCCACTTGTGGTCATGGAAGAGCTGGGGTTGGAACCCAGGCTTTCTGTCTGCGAGACATGTTATCACCACCACACCTTGGCCTGGTTGGCTTAGCTTCTCAGGAGCAGGCCCTCATCCTCCCATCTGCCCAAGAAGCACCTCACAATCCACTCTTTCTCCACATGGCCCCTTGGCCAGTCAGGGCTCACTATTCTGTGCTGGTCATGGAAAGAGCAGAGGGTGACTAAGCCACCAGGCCTGAAGGAGCACCCAGTCTGAAGGGGGAGGCAGTCTCATTCCTCTCACACAAAGTAAAGGGCATGGGCCTGGGGCCCCCCTGGAGCTAGAAAAGCTTCACAGAAAAGGGATACGCATGCATGATCCCCCGTCCAGGACTAAGGAGCCTGGGGCAGGTTGGAAGCCATAACCACAGGGTATCCTAGGGCCATGCAGAGGCCAGAGGGACAGGCAAGTACTGCAGATGCCTGCCCATCTCAGAGTCTGGGGGAGGGAGGGAGGGAGCAAGGGCAGGGCCTGGGGTTGCCTGTAGGAATCTTCCAGGACCCTGAGCAAATGCCGCTGAAAATATAATGGAGTTGTGGGGGCCACGTGACTGAAATACAGGAAAATCTACAAAATGCAGACAGCCAGGAGAAACAGAGCTGCCCCAGCAGCAAGCAAGAGGCCGGGACAGCAATCCTGGAATGGAGAGGGGTGCTGAGACGGGTCCCAGAACCCATCCCCCGGGGTGGGGGAGGAGCCAGGAAAGATCTAGAGCAGGACAAAGGGGAGGGGCTGCTGACCTCAGGAATGATGGATGGTGCCTTGGAAGTCTCCTGGGAGAGAGATCAGCAAGACCCTTGCCCACCTTCCAGAAGGTCATGATAAACAGCTAAGATTTATTGACAACTGATTATATAAGAGGCACTAGGCTAAATGCTTTGGTGATGTATCACCTCATTTAATCCTCACAATAACCCTGGATCACTGCCCGCTGCTCCTGGAAGCCTTGAGGAGACAGGAGGTCTTCTGCAGCCCCTTCCCTGCCTCTGTACTCCTGGAGTAGGAGGCCAGGCAGCAGAGTGCTGGGGATCCTTCCCAGGGGAGGCTGGATGCTGGGTCTCTGGCAGTGGTGTGGCACAGACAGTGTGTGCCACAATCAGGCTGAGTGGCCCCATTGAGACAGCAGGGCCCATCACCTTCACACTACCCTGGGGAGGGGGCTGCCGAGTCCCCTGTTAGCTCGAGTCTAGTCCCTCCAGGGGTTTGCGGGCTGTGCAACAGGGACTGGGAGGACCCAATCCACTGGGTAGCGGACCTGCTGGATGTGTCCCCAACCTCAGAGGGCTACCAGCCAGCGCTGACCTCTGCCTGGCACACTGTCCCGCCAGACATCTGGGCTCTCTTGTGCCTTACGGATCCATTCCTCACGCTGGGCAGACTGGACATCGGCCAAACCCTACCGAGGCCCGCCATTCTCACCTGTGGTGCACGGCTGTCCGGGCGGCCCCCCATCACGCCAAGGGCCACCCCTACCCAAAGCTCTTACCCTCTTCGGCCACCCCCGGACGCGCCCCCGGCTTGCCCCCTGTCTGGGGTTTGCG
>NW_011495058.1:4891275-4903347 GCF_000754665.1 Bison bison bison
CGGGGGGGCTGAGCAGTCCAGGCGCCGCGCGCGCTTGGCACTTCCCGAAGTGGGAACTGCGGGCGGTGTCCCGGACCTGGGCCCCGCGCCTAGGAAGTAAGGCCCAGGGGAAGGAGGGTTGGAGGGATTGTGAGGTCCTGAGGGTGCTAGTGGCAGGGCTCCGACGCCCCTGCCCAGCTCTGTCTGCAATACCACCTCCAAGCCAGATGGGAACTGGAGGCGGTGCCCCAGGGATGCCCCAGAGCCTGCTGGAGGTGAGCGGGAACCCTGAGAGCAGAGCTAAGCTATGGATTCTGGCCTCGGGGACCTTACCCCCTCTACAGACCCGCAGGAGAGTCCCAACCCATCCTTTCCTGTCTCTGGAGTCTTCAATCAGACATTCAGCTAACCCCCTAGGTCCATGAGAGCCCGTTCCTATGCTGGCCCTCAGGGAGACACCACACTTTGGGAATTCACTGTAGCCAGGGACAGGTGCAAAACTGCCCTGAGGATGGGCTAACTGCTCTGTTGGAAGTAGGATCCCCCATTTAAGATTGCCTCTCCCTTCCGAAGATACTGACATACAAGGACAAGTTTGGAGGGGAGTCAGAGATGGAGCAAGGAAGGAGATGCCTTTCACATTTTATTAAATTGTATGCATCATTCATAGAAATGGGCTGTCAGGGGCATGGAGGGACTCAGCCCGGACACAGCAATTTCTATACAAGTTCAGGGCGTTCTTGCCCTCTCCTGAACTCCCAGCAGCAAAGGGAGGGACCCCAGATTAAGAACCCCAGAAAGGAGGCAGGAGGCAGCAGATAAGACACTACTCCTGAGGACGTGCACCAGCTGAGAGAGTTGGTGGGTGCAAAGCTGTGTGCTGGAACCTGCCATGGGAACAGATCACTCACCACCTGAATCGGAGCCACAGATGTTTTCGGGCAGACCTCTTCCCCTATAGTTTCTTTTACTGTTTCCTTGGTGAACATTGCTTGACCTCTAGGAATACACTGTTTTCCCAAAAGCTGACATCCCAACAAGGACAAACAGGCATTCCTCTCTTTCCTCTTACCAGATCCCAGTTTTTTAAAACTGTGTTTCCTGTGCCTCCATCTATCGCATTGATTGGGGGGGGGTGTGGGGTTGTGGTACATAGATGGGTTAGTCAGACAATCCCAGATCGATTAGTAATGTCTGCCATGGGTGCCATGTGCTGCCATGCGTGCCTGGTATTTCCACGTGGCTTCTCAAAGGGCAAGTGTTGGCTGGCTTCAGATGGGTATGACACCCAAGGCCAGAGCTCCCAGAACATTCCTCCTTGATGGGATGAGGAAGCAAGAAAAGTACACCTGGAGCCTATGGGACAAGTTTAGCAGCACTCAGCCCTGAACCAAGGTTGTCTGTCTCAGGAGGCCCTGAGATGATGAACAGGAGGCAGCCGAGGAGCGCTGTGGGGGCTGCTGGCTCAGCCCCGAACTGGGGGCAGGGGCAGGACCCAGGGGGCTCTGCCTTCTCTCACCTCTTTCTTCCAAGGCCCTCCCTTCACTCCCAGCTCCTGTCGCTTCCCTGAGGAGACCAAGGCCACCCACCTGGGCTCTCGGAGCACGCCTCACCCCCACCCCTAGTCAGGCCTCCTTGTCCCTGTGCTGACCCTGCCCTGCTGTCCTGGCAGAGTAGGATGGAGCAAGCTCTTACCCATAAATGTCCTCTGCGAGCCTCTGAATCATCGTTCTCGAAACTTCTGTCTTGGAATTTGTTCTGTGGCCCCCAGTTGAGTGTGTCCAGTAGGGAGGCCCGAGGCTCAGGGGAGGGGGCAGCTCTAGAACGTCACTTCCCTGGGAACAGCTCCCAAGTTCAGCTGGCTCACACATGGATCAGATTTGAGCTCCACATCCTCTGCCAGGGAAAATAGAAGCCATAAGAAAATTAAAAAGAAATAAAGAGAAACTTTTCCTCAGCCACAGTGAGTCACCGACAGGAACATGAGCAAGGACTTGTGGGAAGCTGGGCCCTGGAGTGGGGAGGCAGGGGGCTGGGGGCCCTCCCCGCCTCCCTTGAGGGTCTGGGCAGGTGAGGGGGGTGGTGACTGCTGTCTGTGCCAGGCCTGTATCTCCCCTCAGGGAGCAGGGCTGGGACTCCACTCAGCTTTCAGACCTGCACTCAGGAAGTCGCGCAGACCTGGGCCCATGAGGAGACGCTTGTCTGCTGAGGAGCCCTGTCATCTAAGCCAAACTCCCCAAGGGCAGCAGCCCAGGCCAGGAAGAGGCAGGCCAAGAGGTGGGAGGCTTGATGTCTCCTGTGGCTGCCACTCACCCTCCTGGGGTCCAGCGCCCCTTGCCAGCAGGTGGGGCATCTGTATCCAGGTCCAAGGATTCTCCTGAGCTAGTCTGGGAGTCTGCCAGACATCTTGGGCCCCCCACTGCCCCCCACCTCCAGCTTCCTATGGAGAAGCCTGGGCCTTTCCCTCGGGCACAGTGAGGCCTGCCCTAGGGGCCACAACAGGACTGGACTTGACAGGCAGAGGCAAAGTGATGTCTCACCCTGGTGGACCTATCCTTGCTGCTTCCAGAGTGGGGAAGGGGCATTCTGGGGGCAGCTGACATGGGCTGGGGAGGGAGGGAGATGGTATGTGTAAAGTTTTCCTGCAGCCTTGTGAAGGTCAGGCTGGTGGAGCCCACAGATGCCATGGTGGGGAGAGGAAGAGGTGTGGCCTGTGCTCTCAAGCTCTGACCAGACTGGGGTGGGTCCTGTTTAGCTCATGGGCCAAGAGCTCACCTCTGAGAGCCATTGAGAAAGGCCATTGTAGGAGGGCTGCCTGCCAGGGTGGGAGGGCCCCAGGAGAGAGACTGGGATGGGGTGCAGGGTGCTGCCACCTTGGGTCAGGAGCAGGGACACTCCAGAGGTGTGTAGCAAGGTCCATCTGGGAGGAATGGTGCAATGAGGAGGCCCTGTGGGTTGCAGTGAAGGGCAGGAGGGGGTGGACATGTAGGCAAAGCTGTCATGTTGGGGCACCAGGGCCATTTGGCCCCTTTCAGTAATGCCCCCAGCGGGGTGGGGAGCCAGAAGCTCCCACATTGGGAGGGGGTGAGGAGGTGGAGCAGAGATGGGAAGGAATGGAACCCACCCTCTTCCCACTATGGTAGGGTCATTCATACAGGGGTAGGGAAATCACTGTAGGGCGGGGGCTTGCCTTGTTAATCTTTCAGATGCGACAGCTTCCTGGGTGAGAAGAGGGACCCAGGATGGACCTGGGGCAGGGGGAGAGGGCTTTCTTGCTTCCTCCAGCTCATCTCAGAAGCCACTATTAAAACTATGACCTTGAATAACTTGATTTTCTCAGGCTGTAAGTTGAGGGGGTGACTCCATGACCACTAGCAGCTCCCCACCCCTGATTGGAAGGGTCTCCCATTCAGACAGTCCATGTCTAGCAAGATTAGCATCTGTCTTTGCACATCAGACAATTTGGACCTCAAGGCAAGTCTGGCCGGAGCCTCAGGAAGAATGAGGATCAGTTCCTTCCTAGGGTGGATCCCAGGTGACCTTGACCCCGTTCCCCCCACCACAAGACCTCAGAGTTCCTGTCCTACAAACCTGGTGACCACACCCTCCCCACGAGATGGGGAGACAATGGAGTGGTTCCATCCAAGCCACTCTCCACATCCAGGGAAGTTAGGAGTCCCTAGAGGAGGATGCCCCAAGCCGTGGGTCTATTCTAACAGTCTCAGCAGAGTCTCTGCCCCAAGGGGCACCACGTCTCAGCTTCCTGAGTGCCTGAAAAGATGTCCCCAGGCCATCCTGCCAGGATCGCTAGCCATGTCAGCAGCAGAACTGCCTCATCTCAAGTCACTGTGGCCAGAAGGTCTGTGATCTCATCACCCTCCACCTCCCAGTCCCCACCCCACCACAGCACCAGCCCCTCCACTCTGGGTCCCCAGCAATCTGAGCACGTGACTGTGGGTGTGTGTCCCTGACTGCAGCTCATGTGTTCACTGGGCAGGTCTCCACAGAGCTTTCAACAAGGTCCAGGCCTGAGTGTGGCCTGGAGACCCAACAATTGTGGAGGTAGCCTTCCTCTGAAGACGTTCAGGTCAGAGGGATCAGGATGTGAGTGACTAGACTCCCCGGAACAGAGGGCACAGGGGTGGACATTGACCCCCAGGGATATGGAGCTCTGCCTGGTGAGTGAAAGGGAAGGGAGCTCCTTGTGGGAGAGGTTCTGCTTCTCCAGGCTCAGACTCCTTACATCGGTAACCCATGTCTTGGGCCCCAGCACGTGGGCAGTGGACTGGATTTCAATTCTTGTGGCGCACGTGCAGCAGCTTTCCCCCTATTCATGTGAGGAAACTCGGGCTCAGGGGGAAGAGACGTGTCCTCATCAGTGATGGTATGTCTGTGAGGCCAGACTGAATGCTCTTTCCCTTCAGTTTACATAGTCTCTGGCACCAGGCCACAGGGCCACGGGGCCACCAGCCCATCCTGCTGAGACTCGAGCATCACCAGGAGCCATCCTAGTGCCTCAGCCTGGGCAGAGTTGGGAAACTCACCTGCCAAAAGGACCAGTATGTCCCAGTTCTAACTGGGGCAGCCTCAGAGCACCAGGAGGTTTGGGTCCCCGAGGCAGCAGCTCAGACACAGGCCAGCTGGCCAGAATGACGGGGACCAAGGAGGCGTGAAACTGGATGGCTCAGGAAGCATGGTGTCTGGACCTTAGGCACCAGGATCAAGCACCAGGCCCTCCCAGTCTCCTGGAGTCCTGAGTCTGCCTCCAGGGACCAAGAAGGACCCAGGCCCACCCAGTCTCTCTGCTCCTCCCTCTCGGGGGGCGGGGTGGGAGGGCCCTGGAAACGCCCTCTGTCTGCAGTCTGGATGTTACCAGGGGATAAATCTGCTCAGGCTCACCAGGAGGGTGGTTCCCAGAGCCAGGGGACCCGGGGTCTCCCAGACAGTGTCTAGTCGTCCGCACAACTGGCCGAATGATTTTCTTGGTTTCCGACAACTTGAAAACCACATGTGATTTTCCACAGTCCTGTGCCCCCGCCCAGCTCCCCAGGCCCGGACTGCTGAGTGAGCAGAGTTCACCAGAATTCCTTCCACTCACCACAGGACCCAGCCTCCGGGAGACTGGGGGGTCACCACAGCCGCAGGGGGGCTGAGGAGCTGAGGGGGCGGGAGGCGGGGGGCCTCCAGTGCCTGAGTAATTCTGCAGCCCGCAGACTGGGATGAGGGCGAGGGTGTCATGTGACCATCAGCCAGGCCTGTTTGGTTCCAAACGGGCTCTAGTGGAAAAAAGTATGTGGATCGTTCCTCCCACCTTCATCTAAATTGACTCCCAATGGATTAAAGATGCAGATGTTGACAAAGACACCATCAAAGTAGCAAAAGAAAACATAGGAATCTGTGCTTATATTTTCGTGGGGGAAGTCTTTCCAAGTAGAAACTGCAGGAGGTGGAGAATTTTGGTTGCATAAAAGCTCTAGAGTTCTGTTCAAAATATCCTGAAAGTGAAGTTAAAAGGCAGGCAAAACACTGGAAATATACCTGCAACCCCGAGATCAGAAAGAAAAACATTTTAGGAGCTGTCCGTGGCCTCAGAGTTTCTCTCCAAGCCTCAGTTTCTCTCCTCTGTACAGTGGGATAATATTAATTCTATCACTCCCTTGTGAAAAGGGCACAAGGATTCATTGAAATAAATCTAGAAAGCTGGGGCTGAAAAGTACTAACTAACTTTGTGTGTCCCCTGATTGGGCTAGTGAAAGTGAAAGTCGCTCAGTCGTGTCTGACTCTTTGACTGAGAGTCTGACTCTCTGACTCTTTTTTCGAGTCTATAGTCCATGGACTCCTCTAGGCCAGAATACTGGAGTGGGTAGCCTTTCCCTTCTCCAGGGGATGTTCCCAACCCAGGAATTGAATCAGGGTTTCCTGCATTGCAGGTGGATTCTTTACCAACTGAGCTATCAGGGAAGAGATGTCCAGATCATCCCACAGGTGCCTGGTAGGATGGAGGGCCTCTGAGTCCCTCTGCAGCTCAGCATCCCTCCACATCCAAGAACTTGTCTGGACTTCAGCTCGATGCATTTGCCAGAGGGGTCTCACACCAGGCAATGGGACTCTACACTGTGCCTTATTTCAATCAGCTGCTGGAGGGATTGGCCATGTGCCAGCCACCTCCCAAGGAGCCATGAGAGGATTCCAGGGCTGGATAGGCCCTGGGATCATCTTCTTGGGAAGCTGGATGCCAGCCTTATAAACAAGCATGTGACCCAACATCTGCAACCCTCCCCCACATCGAGGACAGACTCTCCTGCCCTGAGGTACACTGTGACCTCAAGGTGCAAGGAGCCTGTGGCTCTGGAGGTGAGGAGCCTGAGATGTCCAACCTGTCCACAGGGACACTAGGGAATGAGATGCTGCTTTAGCCCCTGAGAAAGCCTCCCCTGCCCTCCTCCCCAGACCAATACAACACATTCCTGATTTAGTGGGAGGAAATCCCACCAACACCATGAGCACGTCCTGCCGTGGGGTATGTATTGCTGTTCTTTCTGCATGCAGTGCCCTTCCCTCAGACATCATATCATACCTTTGGGCCTTTATCCAGCTTCCCACATGGCTACTTTATTTCTGACACTTTGACCCATTAGGCTATACTGATGGTGCTAATGGCTCCAGCTAAGCAGCCTTCCTTTGCCCTGTGCCCTGTAACTTTGTAGGAACCTCCCACTCTGACTACAGGCATGGCCCTGGGATGACTTTGGTCAGTCAGGCAGGGACAAACTCAGTCCAAGGAGAGGCTTGAAAAAAATGCTTGTGGCATCCCCTCTCCTCTCTTCCAAACTTCCAGAACTGTGTGAGCACACCTGGGCTGTCCTGCTGAAGGACAAGACCCCAGGGGGCCAATGCAAGACAGGCTGCCACAGGCTGGACACAAGAGGGAGACCAGCAAGAGCAGCCAAGCTGGGCTCAGATGGGAAGAGTTGCCCAGACAGCCGGCAGGCAGGTGAGCTAATAAATGTGATTGTTTAATCTGCTGAGTTGGGTGGTTGGTTACTCAACAATAGCTAACACTTATCTCAGATGTTTATTATTGTTCTCCCTACCAGCACTGCCAGTGTCACAAGACCAGGGGATTGGGGGCTGTGACATTTACTATGACAGCTCTCTGGCATGCAGAGGCCCTGAGTAAATATCTGTTAAATGGCTAAATGTAGGATAAATACCTTAACAGGATCTTGTGAGACAGACAACAGTCCTGGAAGTAGTCAGAACTGAGTAGGGAAAGAGGGTAGTACTGGCACTGGTGAGGAGCACGGCAGTGGGTGAACACCAAATAGGCCTCGATAACTGATGTAATCCTGTCTTCAAGATGAAGACCAGTCCAGAGTCCCTTTCTTTTCATTTTGTTGTGCCTCCATTTTCTGCATCTGGCTTCCATGTCATGGTACAAAGCAGCTGCTTGAGATCCAGCCATCATTGCATCATCCCAGCCAGCAGAAAGGAATAGTAGAGCACAGTTTCTTCCTTTAAGAACTTTTTCTAGAAGCTCACACAAAGCTCCAAGTTCATTCCATTGGCCTTGGCCAGATCTCAGTCATGCGCCACACCCAGCTACAAGGGAAGCCAAAAAGTGTAGTCTTTTTCTGATTACCATGTGCCAGCTAAATGTCAGGAGTTCTGTTACTAAATAAGAATGAGACAATAGACACTGAGGAACAACAAAGTCTTTGCTACAGATGATATTATTTTCACTTTTGTGTCTGATAAGATTATCAAGATCTTAGAAAGGTGTTTTTTAAAAAAAGTAGTATCTGGTAGAAGGTGTAAAAGCTGAAACCCCAAGAAAGTATAAGAATAAGAAACACATCATAGTATTAGCCATTTTATAATCTTTTTGTGTGTAAGGTAGTCACATTCTTGCATGTTTGTCTGCAGACCTGAGCCAGAAGCCCAGCCAACAAAAACAAGAAGTAGTGACAAGCTCTGTAGGAGGAAGAGGACCCTCAGCAGCCATGTCCCCAGCTCCACAGCTCCTGCCATTAGCATGAAGAGCCAGAATGTCCCCAAAGCCCCTATTGTGCCCAGAGTTCTTAGTGCTGGAACTCATAGCTGCCCTCTTGACCCTGCTGCCTTCCTCTTAATAACCAAGCTCCTTGAAGAAGTTGTTCACACTCATTGCTCCACTTCCTCAGTTCTAGGCAGCTGTTCCTGCACCTGGCACTCTCACCAAGCCTCGGGGATCGCCCTACCCCTGCGCCTCAAGATGCTACACCCCAAAATTAGTCTGTGCCCCTCACAGGGCAGGGCTGCAATGGGCCCCAAGTGCACGTACTGGGCTGGACACCCAGCAATCCTGCTGACCTCATGGCCAGGTCTGAAGTCCTGCCAGCTGTGGGCCATCAGAAACAGGGGTGAGGATGGGGAAGTCTCAGGGTAACTCCCCTGCAACCCTTGCACCCTAGTGGGTGGGAGCCCTGGGCTCTCCCACCCAGAGCACCTGGCCTCACTGCTGCTGGCTTTGTGTCTATCAAAAACTCTTCTTATTACAAATCTCTTTATCATGCAAGTGGTGTGTGCTCATTGTATAAAAACTAGAAAACACAAGTAGGCAAAATAACAAACTATGATATGTTTTATTGAATTTCAAACCCTCTCATCCTCCAGAGAGAACAAGTAAGTTTGTGACACAGATTCATCTGGGAGTTTTGGAAGCACAAAGATCAGGAGTTCTGTGATGGAGCTAAGGCTCTCCGGGTCACATCTGTGAAATGATAGAAAAAAATATGTATTGGTCTCTGCCCTGGGTTCCTGGTGCAGAGTTCCTAAATCCCTTGGAATTTCCTGAGTGATAAGAACACTAGGAGCGTTTCTTGTTCAAATATTTCATCTTTGAACCCAGTTCATGACACAGAGCTCATAATCCCTTGGAATTTACTGGCAGAAAGGATCTTTTTGTTCTAATTTAGTGACTCTGAGTGGCTTCCTGGATGGCTTCAGGATCAGGGCTGGTCACCAGAGAGATCAAGCCATGATTAGGAGCTTGGCACTTTTGGCCCTGCCCCCTATCATCTGGGTAGAGGAGTGGGCTGGAGATTGAGTTGTTGGTTGATCATGCTCATGTGATGAAGGCCCCTATATAAAAATCCCTAGATGAGGTTCAGAGAGCTTCTGGTTGGTGAACACATTCATATGAGGGGGCTCACCCCAGCTCCATGGAGACAGAATCTCCAGTGCTCAGGACACTTCTGGACCCCAACCTATCTATTTCTTCATCTGGCTGTTCATTCATATCCTTCAATATCCTTTGTGATAAAATGGTAATTTAGTAGTCTCGAGTCCTGTGAGCTGTTGTAACAAATTACCAAACTGGAGGAGGGGATGGTGGGAACTCCAACTAATAGCCAATCAGTCAGAAGCACAGGTTGAGGGAGGAGATAAATGGGCCCCAGGCTGGACAGCTTCTCCCCTGTGGACAGAAGCTCCATAATAGCAGAAACTGCATAAAAGCAGGATGATGGAGAAGGCTGAGCTCTGCCCAGATAAGAGATAGAAGACCACATATTCATCCTTCTAAAAGTTGAGGAGACCTCCCTGAATACACATGTGCAGAAAGACTCCTTGGAGGTCAAAAAGGGAGGGCATGACACCTCATAGTAAGTGATGTCAACCACCCATAAGCCTCTTCACTAGACTCCATCTTGGCTAAGGGATGAGCACACACACATGAGCAGACCCTGAGATATACCAAATACGGCCACAGAACCATGCAAATCAAAACCAGGCAAAAGAAACCTGGAAGAAATGCCCCCAAAAGTGATTCAAACCACCATGAGGGTGCAAATGTCTCAGCATGCATGTATGTCTATCCACACATGCTGTACTCTTTCCCTCCTAATAAACACTTTACTTGTTTTACTACTTTCTGTCTTTGTGGCAGTTCTTTTCTGCAAAGCTGAAGAGCCAGAGCCTTGTCACTAGGTCTAGTGGATAGGATTCGGTGCTCTCACCGCCATGACTTGACCTCAATCTCTGGCTGGGAACCAAAACCCCCACTTCAAGTCATTGCAGGCCAGGCCACTCAAGATCAAAGTGACAACCTGGATCTAAGATTGGCATCTGAATTGTGTGTGTGTGTGTTGGGTTAGGGTTAAACTTAGGACACCCAACTGGTGCTGGAGAATTGCTGGGTGTGGAAAATCCATGGCAAGTGTCAAAGTGTCATGTGAGAGTAAAGGAGAACACAGGAGTGTTTTTCCAAGACAGCATCCCAAAGCTATTGTTCACTAGCTGTGCAAACTTTGGCAAGTCACTTGACCTCTCTGTGTCTTTCTCTTCTCCCCAGCAAGATGGGGACATGGATGTCGTCTGCGGACAAGAATGTCCTGGGCCTGAATGAGCTGACACGTGTAAAGGGCTTAGATCTGCTCCTGGCAGAGCACTGATCTCATCCTGTATAAGCTCATGTGCTTAAAAAACATTTTATTATTGAAATTTCAAACACATGCAGAAGTGGAGAGATGATGTGCTGAACTTCCCGCCTACCTCCGGCATCAAAATTCTCAACTCCAGGCCCATCTTGTTTCATCTGAGTTCTCCCCTTTCCCCCACCTTAATTTTGAAGCATATCCCAGACATCATGTGATTTCACCAGGAAATATTTTACTGTGTGCTTATGAAAGAAAGAACTCTTCCTGCCTGCCTCTTGTTCTCTCTCTCTCTCCTGCTCTAACATAACCAATGCTACACGTCATTACTCTCAACCACATTTCTTTTAATATACAATGTTAATATCAAGCAGGGTATATATTTTCTGATTGCAGCATACTTTTTATTTGATATGGATCATTTATAAAGTCTGTATTGAATTTGTTACAATATTGCTTCTGTTTTATGTTGTTGTTGTTGTGTTTTTTTTTTTGGCTGCAAGGCATGTGAAATCTTAGCTCCCCAATGAGGGATCAAACCTGTGCCCCCTGCACTGAAAAGGGAAGTCTTAACAACTAGACGTCCAGGGAAGTCCCCTATGTTTCAGTTTTTACACTTTACTTAGAATTGGGATCCAAATGAGGCCCATGTGCTGTGATTGACCAATGTTTCTTAAATCTATCAGTTTGCATTCAGTCTGAACATTAGCCCTGGGAAGAAGGGCACCTTGTTACTCCCGCTTACAGATGAGCAAGTTATGACCAACCTAGGTAGCATATTCAAAGCAGAGACATTACTTTGCCAACAAAGGTCCGTCTAGTCAAGGCTATGGTTTTTCCTGTGGTCATGTATGGATGTGAGAGTCGGACTGTGAAAAAGGCTGAGCGCCAAAGAATTGATGCTTTTGAACTGTGGTGTTGGAGAAGACTCTGGAGAGTCCCTTGGACTGCAAGGAGATTCAACCAGTCCATTCTGGAGATCAGCCCTGGGATTTCTTTGGAAGGAATGATGCTAAAGCTGAAACTCCAGTACTTTGGCCACCTCATGCGAAGAGTTGACTCATTGGAAAAGACTCTGATGCTGGGAGGGATTGGGGGCAAGAGGAGAAGGGGATGACAGAGGATGAGATGGCTGGATGGCATCACTGACTCGATGGACGTGAGTCTGAGTGAACTCTGGGAGTTGGTGATGGACAGGGAGGCCTGGCGTGCTGCGATTCATGGGGTTGCAAAGAGTCGGACACGACTGAGCAACTGAACTGAACTGAACAGATGAGCAGACTGGGGCTTAGGTTGATTAAGTGACCTAAATAACTGGTGACTGAAGCCACACACCACCCTGAAGAGGATGGATGATGAAGGGCATCTGAGAAGAGACGAGGGCAGGACCAACCTGCCATCACCACCAGAATTGGGTCAACCCCAGGCACCTAGTCACGCCTCGGTCCTCATCTCAGGTGACCCTCCAGGCATCTGATAGAATCGCTCATACCTTCTGCTGTGAAAGCCTTTCCATTTGACACCACCTTACCCAGTTCCCCCTGCCCCACCCCTTGCCCTGGGGGACAGTCTCTAACCTCTAATTTGGGGGAATCCGGGGTTCAGTGCTTGCATGTCTTCTATATCTGGTAACCTCCTGGCCCCCAGCAATCCCTAATTTGTAGCTATAGACCTCACC
>NW_011495058.1:4903447-4917399 GCF_000754665.1 Bison bison bison
CCCTCCCCCCTCCAGGGGTGCTGGCCGCAGCTGTCAGACTGGAATCCTCACCTCTGTTTCTACTGAATTTTAGAGGACCTGGTCTGCAGCCCCACTCCAGAGCTCCCCACAGGCTGTCCCATCTCAGGACATGGAACAAGTCTCTCCTCTTTGTCTCTGACTGTCAGATCTGACCCGCTGACCAGGTTGGTCTGTTCTACTCACACGCTTCAGCCTGGTCCAGTCACTCCACCTCCACCCCACCTGGATCAGAGGGGTCTCCTGGCTTCCTGCCTTGCCCCTCAGTTTGCTCTCCAGACAGCAGCGGGGGCAGAGTGGTCTTGTGAAAGCTGAGTGGGATCACATTCCCCTGTGCTCCAAGTTCTAAGTAGAAGTCAGTCCTGTCAGTTGCTGATGGGCCTCCCTTCCCGTCCCACCCCTGTTCACTCTGTCTGGCCACTCAGCTCTTTGCTCTTATTCCTAAGTGCCCAGTAAATACCCCTCTTCTTGTAATTCTTCCTGACTCATGTTGAGTCAGAGTTGGTTGGACCAATGAACTCAAAGTGCATGTGTGCTAAGTTTCTTCAGTTGGGTCCGACTCTGTGACCCTATGGACCATATCCCGCCAGGCTCCTCAGTCCATGGGATTCTCCAGGCAAGAATACTGGAGTGGGTTGGCATGCCCTCCTCCAGAAGATCTTCCCGATCCAGGGATCGAACCTGCATCTTTAACTTCTCCCGGATTGGAAGGTGGGTTCTTTACTACTAGCACCATCTGGAAAGCCCCTAATGAACTCGAAGAACCTTCATTTTAAGGACATCTCTTCTCCATCATTCTCAGGCCAATTCCCCAAAGGGGGAGGGAGTCAGGGATGCTTCTCCACCCCTTGGTCTGGTCTTCCAACTCCAGATCCTGCCTACAGCCAAAGATTGTTTTAAATATAAAAAATTTAAAAATCTTAAAAAATGTAAGCAAAGGGGAAGGGACAGAGGGAAGACAGCCACTGGAGATGGGCCAGAGTTTAGAGGGATGCAGCCCCAAGCCGAGGAATGCTGGGAGCCACAAGAAGATATGAGGTGGGAAGGATAGTCATCTAGAGCAGGGGTCCCCAATTTCCAGAACCTAGTGCCTGATGATCTGAAGTGGAGCTGATGTAACAATAATAATAGAAACAAAGTGCACAACAAATGTAATAGGCTTGAATCATCCAGAAACCATTCCCCCACCCCCGCCACCGCGGGCTGGTCTGTGGAAACACTGTCTTCCACGAAACTGTTTCCTGGTGCCAAAAGGATGGGGACTGCTGCCCTAGAGCTTTCAGCGGGAACATGGCTTAGAATTCTGGTCTTCAGAACTGCTAGAGAATGCATTTCTGTTGTCTTAAGCTACCCAGTTTGTGCTTATTTGTTATAGCAGCCACAGGACCAAATACACTGGGAGCTGTGGGCTGAATTGTGTTCCCTCCAATTCATCTATTGAAGCTCTAACCCTCAAAGTGACTGCATTTGGAGAAAGGGCTTTTAAGACTAATAAAGTTAAATGAGGTCATGGGGTGTGGTCCTAATTTGATATGACTGGTGACCTTAAGGGAGAGGAAGAGATCTCTCTTTCTCTCTCTTCATGAGCACACAAGGAGATTGCATGGGCACACAGAGAGATGGTGGCCGCCTACAAACCAGGAGGGAAGGCCTCAGAATGAAACCTGCCTTGCCACACCTTGATCCTAGATTGCTGGCCTCTAGAACAATGAGAAATGTTTCTTTCGTTTAAGCTTCCCTGTCGGTGGTATTTTGTTCTGTCAGCCTGAGTGGACCAGGTAGCCCAAACCCACAGAGATGCGGTGAGTAGCTCAGGAAAGTACAGGGCCAGCACTTGAGGCCAGAGCTCTGGGCCAGTGGCCCGCAGGAGCTCCGGTCCAGCAGCAGCATCAGCAGTCTGACCACACGCCCTCTGGAATGCTGCTGGCAAGTAGCCGGCAGGGGACGGGAACCGGCAGGGGGCGGGTTGGGCCTCAGAGCCAGGGCAGAGTCCTGGCCCCAACAGGCCAAGGATAGGCGCCAACAGCACTAAAGTGAACATCAAAGAAGGTGCTCCGTGGGGAGGCTTTGCGAAGGTCACGAGGCCTAAAAAATCTCCCCCCAGGGGCCTTTTCTGAACTGGAAGTGGGAACAGGAAATAGCTAAATGAGATTCATCTTGGAAAAATGCAAGCTCATACATCTGGGTAAAACTAATCCAAAACACAGCATGAGATACCACAGTGCAGAGCAGGGGGTGGACTGCAACCCTCAGGGCAGCTGAGAGGGCCTGTGCAGCCTCTGACTTTTCTGGGGGCTGGTCTCAGTGCTGGCAGCATGAGACTTAGACATCTGGGAACTCCAAGCCAGGTTTACTGGAAAGAGAGGGCTGAGGTCTCCACTTCTCAGCTGGTTGGACAGTGACCTAGTGATCCAGGAAGGGGAGAAGAGGAAAAGGGCCACCATCAAGGCCATGGCCTTGTGCACTGGTACCCAGGCCTCCACTGGGTGGCTACCAAGGATCACCCCTCACAAAGCCTCCCTGGGCCCACGGAAAGCTCTGTGTTCCTCATTTTTGCAAGCCGCCCAGTGTTTTAAGTATTCAGGTATGATGGGTCATTAAAAGTTGCCTCTGCCTCCCTAGGAGAGAACTCAGGTACCCAAAATGGAGCCAGAGGCCATTAAAAGGAGCAGGAGTGGTTTCAGGACATAGGCTACTGCTCCCTGAGGAAAGGCAGCACCCGCAGATGGGGGAGTAACCCCTTACAAAGAAGCTGGGAGCTCCCCCTTCCCACATGGCAGGAGAAATGAGCATGGGAAATGAGAGAGGGTCTGCATCCCAGGCCTCCCAGCTTCACAGTGTGTGTGCTGGGCCCAGGAGGGCTGACTGGGAGCTGGTGGGGAGGCCCAGAGGGGACCTGGTCTCAGGCACCTGCCTGCCTCAGCCCTGTGCCCACTGACTAGTGAAGGGCTGTGGGGGTGTGGGGAGTGGGGGAGGGAGATGAAGGACATCACAAGGTATAACAAAGAGATTAAAAACGTAGTGCCTGAAAATAGGAGAGACACACAGAACACTCAATGTTGTCAAGATGTCTGCTTTCCCAACCTGATCTAGAGATTCAGTGCAATACCAATCTTGGAAAAAGAATTGTGGGGTGAGATTTCTGTTTTCATTTTGTTGGGTATGGTTGCTAAATTGGCTTCCAAAAAGTCCCTTCTACAAATTGCCAATTCCCTCATGTGTGATCAATTTGTAAACATTGGTTAATGCGACAGGTAAAAGTATTCATTTAAGTTTGCCCTTGTGTGGTGATTGGACTTGTCAGGCAATCTGGTATGTATTTTTTTTGTTTTGTTTTTAAAAGGGAAAAAAAATAATTGTTTGGCTGTGGTACATAGGGGAATCTTAGTTCTCCCACCAAGGATGTAACCCACACCCCCTGCAGTGGAAAGGCGGAATCTTAGCCACTGGACCACCAGGGAAGTCCCTGGTATGTTTTTGAGAAGCCTTTCTTCTGTAAATTGCCTACTGGTGTTCTTGCTCATTGTATTTTCCTTATTTATCTATGAACAATTTCTTAATTACAGGAATTAAATTCAAAATGTGTCACAGTATTCCCTCCCCGTTTGCCTTTTAATTTTTAAATAATTTAAAATATGTAAAGCTTATCATATTTTCCCTTTAGTGTCTCCAGGTTTATTGTGATACTTAGGGCTGAAAAAACATTCATCGACTCCCCAGCACATTTTCTGTGTTGCTTCTTTCTTAGATTTGAATGTTTGATCCATCTGGATTTTATTTTGGTGTTAAGCGTGAGCCAACTTCTACTTTTCCAAATGGCCGGCCAGTCGTCCTAACGTCGTTTGATTGAAAAAAGACTGAAAAACCTTTTCCGGGGTTTGAAGAGACCACTCCACCAGCACGCTTCAAGCTAGCGCGTTTGCCGGGGCCCGCGCGGTCCAAGGACCCCTCGCCGCCAGGTTTCCGCGGCCCATCTGCCCGGCCAGATCCAGTCGGAGGAGGCGAAGGGAAGGCGGTGGAGTGGATATTCCGCTGCTGAGAACTATTCCACTCCTACCAGCCGCCGACCGACCACTAACCCCCTTTTCCCACCCTTGCGCTCAGGACAAACCCCAGACACCACTACCGCGACTTCACCTCCACCCTCCGAGGACAAAGCCCCCTGACCCACGTCGAGGAAGTCTCCCTTACCTCCTATCTCCTCCCTCTCAGCTCCCACCCCCAACCCTAGTCCCTCCTCCCGGGTGGTCCCAGGAACGGGAGGGGACTTTCTACGAGGGTAATTTAAATAAAAGGTGTGTGCTCTGGTTCTATTTGCATAGAGGCGGGGCCTCTAAAGCCGACCTCCACCTCGCTCCGAACTACCCAGGCGGAGAGAACCACCCGGAGACTTAACTTGCAGGGGGCGGGGCCTGCCTCTTTAAGTGGAGCCGGGTGCCACTTCCCGTTCCAGTCGGCTTCCGCCCGTTGTGGCTTCCGGCTTCTGTCTACCTTCCGCCCGCTTTTCTTCTGGCTTCTGTCCAGGCTTTCGCTGCTTTCGCTGGGCGCCGCGGGTGGCCGGGGCCCTAATGCTACCGAAACGACGGCGAGCGCGGGTCGCGTCCCCCAGCGCCGCCCCCTCCTCCTCGGCGCGCTTCCCGGGGGTCACTATCTACCTGGCCGAACCACACATGGGCCGCAGTCGTCAGGCTTTTCTCACACGCCTGGCTGTCTCCAAGGGTTTCCGCGTCCTGAATGCCTACAGGTGCGCGGTTGTGGCGAAGCTGCCGCTAGGCGGGGTCACCTACCCGGGGCCGCCTTTCCAGGGCTTTCTTTACGAGGGGCGCGGGGCGGGTGCCGGCCGAAGGCCTCGCCTCACCGAGGAATGTGGCACGCCCATATCTGTATCACCGCGCCGTCGCGCCGGGCCGGTCGGGGGGCGCTGCTGCGTGGCATGATGGCCTGAGCACAAAATGACCCCGCTAGGAATTTTGCAGCTGACCAGCCACTTGTATGGGAGAAGGCAGTGGCACCCCACTCCAGTACTCTTGCCTGGAAAATCCTATGGACGGAGGAGCCTGGTGGGCTGCAGTCCATGGCGTCGCTAAGAGTCGGATACGACTGAGCGACTTCACTTTCACTTTTCACTTTCATACATTGGAGAAGGAAATGGCAACCCATTCCAGTGTTCTTGCCTGGAGAATCCCAGGGACGGGGGAGCCTGGTGGGCTGCCGTCTGTGGGGTCACACAGAGTCGGACACGACTGAAGTGACTTAGCAGCAGCCATTTGTATACACGGTGTTACCTTACAGCTGAGGATATTGAGATCTGAAAAGACTCCCACGCAGCTGACCCTGGGGCGGAGGGGCACCTGAGGTTTTTGTATTCAAAGTTAACCCTGGCACTTAATGGTCATATGGCTTTCGTTAATTTCATTTTTTGTAAAAGGGTGTTAGCAGTTATGGCCAGGAGTGTTTCTGTAGGACAAGGAGAGAACATGCCGGAGGCTTTGTAAAAGTCATGCGGGTGTATGTTGGGTTTGTAACGTTTCGTTAGGTGAATTCATGTTGCCCTGTTAGCTAAACAGATCTCTTTCCTCAGAGCTGAGAGTGATTTAAGTGAGACTTCCAAGAGTAGAATTAAACCAAACAAAATGGTCACAGAAGCAATGCTAAGAGTAAGGGAGGAGGGTCTCCATCATTTTTGAAGTTGAGAGAGCAAAGTGAACCAGGGGCCAGTCCTCCTGAAGCTTAGTTAACCATACCCAGGGTTGTTGCAGACCCACTCAGGATGATGACAGCAGCCTAGAGGGTACTGGGCACTATTTAAGCCCTTTTGCTTCTTATTAGCTCATTTAATCTTTACAGCAAGCCTACAAAGTAGATATATTAATATCTCTGCTTTGCAGAGTTGGAAGTCAAAAGTACAGAGAGAAATGATGTGCCCAAGGGCACAGAGCAGGTGTGGGGCAGAGCGGAAGTTCAAAGCCAAGCAGTCTGTCTCCAGCACTTGGAAGTAAGACCCACCCACCCCCACCCGCCCTGCTTCCTGGACCCCAGGCCCCTGGCTTCTCCTTTCTCTGGGTTTGGGGGAGAAGAAGACAGACAAATTAACACCAAAAAAGGGTTGGGCTTGTGATCCTATCTAGAGCAGAGAACCACAGCTTAGCAGATGCTGGAGTGATGGAGATGTTTGGCTGCCAGGAGGAGGGGCTGAAAATCTGGAGTGAACAGATGCTCACCAGGCAGAGGGGATAGTATTGGCGAAGGCTTGGAGATGTAGAATGGAGCAGGAAGAATGGCAGGCCTGGGACAGGGCTCCAGACCTCACAATCTCTTCCCTCCACCCAGCCCAGAGGTGACACACGTGGTGATGGAGGGGACCTCAGCAGAGGAGGCTGTCTGCTGGCAGGAGCGCAAGATGTCGGTTCTTCCCCCAGGTTGTACCCGCCCAGCTGTTTTAGACATAAGTTGGTTCACAGAGAGCATGGCAGCTGGGCAGCCTGTGCCTGTGGAATGCCGGCACCGCCTGGAGGTGAGCTGGGTGGAGGCTTAGGGTAGAGCCACTGAGGAAGCCCCAGTGCTGGCCAGACCTCAGCTGGGCCAGGTGACATGGCAGCAGTGCCTCAGTGTCCTTCCCATGAGTTGGGCAGTGAGGGCCCCATCCAGATCGCCATGGGGAAGGTTCCAGTGCTTCCTGGGTGAGCACAGTGGAGGGATTCAGGTGTGGGCTCAGAACAGGGCTGCCTGCATTCAAATCCTGGCTCTGCCCATGAGCCACAAGGTCTCAGAGTCCCCGTCTGTGACGTGAGGGTGATAGGCACGTCAGGCCCGCTTAATTGAGAGGAAGTGACAGAACACGTGCCCTGTGAGAGGTGGCATTGTACCGCTACTGCTGCTCTGGCCTCTGCCTTGTGCCTCGAGCAGTTCTGCCCTCTCTGAGTTGGCTCCTGTCCTGAGAGTCCTAGGTGACCCCCCTACCAGGAGAGGTGGGGCTCTGGAGGGCTGCCTGGTCCTCTGCCAACCCTGCAGCCTCAAAGCAGCCTGTGCATTGCCCATCCGTAGGTGGCTGTGCCCAAAAAGAAGATGCCAAGCCCAGCATGGATGCTGCCCTATGCCTGCCAGCGTCCCACACCCCTCGTGCACCATAATGCCAGTCTCTCGGTGAGCTGTGGCTCCCCTGCCTCCCTGGGATGGAGCCAGGCCCTCCCATGTCCCAGCCTTGGAGGAGGGGTTAGGGTAAGGCACTCCGCCATCCCTGCCTCTCACCAAGGACCCTTCCCTGCAGGAGGCTCTGGAGACGCTGGCAGAGGCCGCTGGCTTCGATGGCAGTGAAGGCCGCCAGATCGCCTTCTACAGAGCGGCCTCGGTGCTCAAGGCCCTCCCCAGCCCGGTCACAGCCCTGAGCCAGCTGCAGGGCCTGCCCCACTTCGGAGAACACTCCTGCAGGGTTGTCCAGGTTTGTGCTCACTGCATGTAGAAGGGCAGAGCTGTGAATGTGAATGGGGGGTGGTGAGGAGGCCTGGGAGCCTGGTGAGGGCAGGTGACTGGGTGGCTCAGAGCCCAGCCGTGGCCACTGATGGTGCCCAGGCAGCAGCAGACCACCTTATTCACCCACATTCCTCATGTGTAAATTGGGTCTGCACCACCTGCCTGAGGCTGATTGAAAGGTCTCAGCCAAGGGAGCTGCCAGGAGTCTGGCAGGCTGGTAGCTGGCATCGTGGGCATTGGCCCAGACTGTGAGGAATGGTGGGAGAGGACCCCTGAGCATGAGCACTTCTTTTTAAAATGTGAAGTTGTCCTTTTGTACGTTACCACTGAGCAAATTTATCATGACAGAAAAAATACTTTTGAATTCACTTCTGTGTGTTGTTTTTAAGAAAATTTATTTTATTTTTTGGCTGCATGGCATGTGAGATCTTAGTTCCCTGACTGAACCCACATCCCCTGCTTTTAAAAGAAGTCTTATTGAATTCCATCTATGTTTTAAAAAAGCAGTTGTTGACATACCCCGAGGCTTGTTGTTTATCTGAGAGGTGGCCCTTGTTCCTCGCCCAAGGGGCTTGGAGGATCCCTGGGTACATTCTTCATTACAAGTTCCCTGGGATCCTGGCCCCACAAAGACCCCAATTCTGGGTGTTGGGAGTTCTGCCGAGGCCTTGGGCCCCCCAGCCCTCTTCTTTACAGTGAGGCTATGTCTCCTCCCACAGGAACTGCTAGAACACGGAGTGTGTGATGAGGTGGAGAGAGTCCGGCTCTCGGAGAGGTACCAGACCATGAAGGTACACAGGGCAGCCCTGAGCAGGGGCCCTCAGTTCCACGGTGTTACCCCAGAGCCACAGCAAGGTTACCACCATGTCAGGCAGCAAGAGAGGGTGGCAGGGCCCACCCTGGGCTCAGAGACGGTCTTACTGAGGACACCTGATATGCATGAGGCAGCCAAACAGATGGGCAAGAAAGTTGTTTTGAGCACAGGGAATTTTCTAGATCACTCAGCAGCATCTGTTCTTATTTTACTATTGATGGCATATTCTCCAGGATATTACATGCCCTGGCATCTTAAACTGAGCAACCTGAACAAAACAGAACCTTTCCCTGGGTGCCACAGGGAGGATTAACTCTGAGGGGCTGCTCATCCTTGTACTGTCTCTCTCTTTTGTGATCTCACATGCTCATTTGTTGGTGTCGTCTTGCCTGGGTCCACGGCGCACCTTCTCGCTGTTCCCACCCACTTCTGGTCTGTGGATGCTCAGTCATGCTTCTCAGACACCCCAGTTTTGTGACGAAGTTGTCAGCCCAGCCACTGGTCATGGAATTGGGGCTTCCCTAGCAGGGTGTGTCAGGTGCCGTGGAAGGTCACCCAGGATGTGAGCATCAGCGAGGTGGGGAGCTTCAGAGAGGTAGAGGAGCCATGGATGAAACATGGAGGGGCTCAGGGGTGTGGGAGCAACACAGGAGTTGATGGGTAGACAGGTGCCAAGAGGGGGCAGAGCCATCTGTCTCTTCCTGGGTACCCCTGAGTCCCAGAATCCGTCCAGGCTGGGAGAGAAGTACACGAACAATGAGAGGTTTATTGTTACAAACATGACTAGGTTATTCTCAGCATCTTTCCTCTCAGGAGTCTGTTGGTGAAAGTGATCCAGTTCATGCTGTTGGTTCAGGGGATCAACACAGCCCAGACTGCAGGAAGTAGGACTCAGGGACATGAGCGCCACCCAGCTGTTCTTCCTCCTCTGCATGCCAGCAGCGTCCCCACGAAGGTGCCCCTGGCATGTACTGCAGCCTGTACCACTGCAAGGTTGCCCTTTTGTTTCAGCTCCAAAAGTTCCTGAGGAGGATAAGTAGCTGGCCTAGGGCAGTTGCCCACCCCTGATGAACGAGCTATCGTCAGGGAAGAAACAGGGAGTTTCTAGGGTCCACCCTGTGTGTGGAAGACCCGTGCAAGGGCAGGCGGCCACCCTATGAGAGGTCGGCTCCGGCAGCATAGTTTCCACTGGCCTGGACACCTCTGCTGACCCATGGCCAGCCAGTGGCACTTGCTGTGTTTGTTCCTGGAACAGAGCCATAGCCAGCCCCCAGCTATTCCTTCCAGATCTTGAACCCTTAGCTGTTAACTGCCCGTTTTTGCTGTTTTAAGAGGCAGAGCCACAGTAGTAAGCCCCAGCTACTGTTGGGTGGGAGCAGTATGGTTTTCCCAGTGAGTGGACAGACTGTTAGGATGACTCCTTTGGTGATGTTGAAATCATGGGCTAGAACTGTACAAGTTCTGAGGAGAGATCCTTTTCAAGGAGGGGTCTGATCCTTCCCTGCCATCCCCCGTGATGTTTGTGTCAGGGCCAGGCTCAGGGTTTGAGTCCTGCCTGTGCACCCACTGTGTGGCCTGAGCAGATTATTTAAACATGAAAAATGTGAGTAGGGATGCCACCTGCCAGACCACATGATGACTTAATGAGATCATTTGTGCAGTGCCACGGGGGTGCTGTCCTAGGACATGCCTTGCATATGCCAGAGTCGCCATCATCGTCTTGCTGTAAGAGCTTTGCTCCCGACCACACTGTACTCGTCCTTTAAACAGCTCTTCACTCAGATCTTTGGGGTCGGGGTAAGGACTGCTGACCAGTGGTACCGAAAAGGGCTCCGGACGCTGGCCGACCTCCAAGAGGAGTCCCAGAGACTAACCCAGCAGCAGAAAGCAGGTGAGCTTTCTGAGAGAGGGCAGAGCTCTGGGCTTCCGCAAAGCACCAGGGCCTGAAAGCCTCCCACACCACAGAACCCTTACTTCTGATGCATGGCGTGTGCTCATGGCTGCCTGTGTGGCAGGGAGCAAGGTGAGTGTGAAAACAGGCATCTGTATTTGGTGGCTTCCTGAACCAGTGGAGTCAGGACCCATTGCAAGCCATTTTCAGTGAATGATAATGGTCACAGTAGCTGCCTCCTGGTTAGACTTGGACCTGAACCAGGCATGGACGCTTTACTTCTGATTTCATGGAAGGGAAAGCAGGTCAGAGAAGCCCAGGCCCTGGATACACTTACAGTGTGGTGCTTGGTGCCCTGGCCTGCTGGCTGATGCTCAGTGGGGAGAGGTTCAGTGAGGAGCCTGCTAGTGGGAGGTAGCACTATGCAATGGAAAGAACATGAACTTGAGAGCTGACTAGGCCTGGATTTGAGTTCCATCTCTGCCACTTACTAGGTAGGAGGCCGTGGCCCTGAGTTTTGACTTCTCTGAGCCTCGGTTACATTCTCTCTAAAGCATGGGATTCTGTGAGCTCTTCAGCGTGGGACCAACATGTAGCAGGTGTTGAGTGGATTCTCCATCTCTCCACATGGCATGGGTTGGGGGCTCTTCTGAAGGAGCCCCACAGCCCAGCACTCGTTGCCTCTTTGAATGTCTTCCCAGGGGCTGGGGGAAGGGAGGCCACCTGGGGGTCCTGGGAGAGCTGTCCATGTTTGGTCAGCAGGAAGTGAGACCAGAGAGCCGAGTGTCCAGGGGAGCGTTATGCCGTGACTTCCGTAGTGATATCTGTTGGTTCCACTTGTTCACCTCTCCCCAAGGAATGGCCAGCAGTGCTTACTGAGCTCGCACTGTGCCAATGGCCGTAACTCCCACACTTAGTCCCCTCCTAACAGTGTGTGGAAGGAACAGTGATTTCTCTGACAGGTGAGGAGATGGATTTGGGTTCAAGTGAGGTGTTCTTAAGTGGCAGAGTCATCCTTTTCACATCTAATACCTCCTAGTCCCATTTTATGGATAGGAGAACAGAGATGTTGAAAAGGGTAGTCTGTATCTTGACTGTGTCAATGTCAGAATTCTGGTGTGGTGTACAATAGTTCTGCAAGATGTTACTGAGGGCACAGAGGACCTCTGTTATTTCCTTCAACTATGTGGATCTACAGTTATTTCAAAATAAAAGTTTAATATTTAAGAGAGAGGAGGGGTGGTGGTAGATAGCTGGAGAGGGCTGGGTTGGGCCAGTGAGGAGAGCTGTACTGTCCACAGGACTGCAGCACCACCAGGACCTGAGTGCCCCGATCCTGCGGTCAGATGTTGAGGCCCTGCAGCAAGAGGTGGAGGCAGCTGTGAGGCAGGCCCTTCCTGGGGCTACTGTTACGCTGGCCGGAGGCTTCCGGAGGTAAGGGGACTCGACACGCCGTCCGGCCAGGCCCTCCTCCAGGAAGGCATCTGAGGTGGGACCACTGAGCTGGGCCTTCCCTCACTGAGGGGTTTTGGGAGAACATGGAATCTGTGAGTCAGACTGGCCCCCTCAGGGGGAAATTGCAGGGCCACGACGTGGACTTCCTCATCACCCACCCCCAGGAGGGCCAGGAGGCAGGGCTGCTGCCCAGAGTGATGTGCTACCTGAAGAAGCAGGTGAGGGGCTTCCCACTTCCCTTGCTGAGAGTCCTGCTGGGATTCCAGCTCCTGGTTTCTCAGTCCCCTATGGCAGTGCCTGGACATGTCTGTTCTCCTCCAGGGCCTTGTCCTGTACCACCAGCACCAGCACAGCCAGCAGGGAGACCTGACCCAGCAGAGCCACACCATGGATGCCTTTGAGAGGAGTTTCTGCATTTTCCGCCTGCCGCAACCCCCAGGGGCTGCTGTAGGTGGCGCCCAGAAGCCCTGCTATGCCTGGAAGGCTGTGCGGGTGGACCTGGTGGTTGCCCCTATCAGCCAGTTCCCCTTTGCCCTGCTTGGCTGGACTGGCTCCAAGGTAGGGAGTGTGCTGCTGGGGCTGGCCCTGGGATCTGGGACTGGTGGCCCTGCTGAGACGTGGTCACTTTTTCCTCAGCATTTTGAGCGGGAGCTACGCCGCTTCAGCAGGAAGGAGAGGGGCCTCTGTCTGAACAGCCATGGTCTATTTGATCCTGAGCAGGTGTGTTGCTGTGATGGGAGGCCTGGGGGATAGGAAACGGCTTTCTCTTTGGCCCACAGTCTGAATCAGCCCCAGGTCCCTCAACCCTGAAACCCACAGGGCCCTCAAGAGGCATCTACCATAGGGCTGGGCTCTGCCAGCATTTCTAGCCTCCTCCCCATACCTTTCTCGGGGAATCTGCTGAAGTGGAGGGAACAGCCCCCAGGCCCTAAAGCCTGCATTTTGTTGCAGAAGACGGTTTTCCACGTGGCCTCTGAGGAAGACATCTTCAGACTCCTGGACCTTGAGTACCTTCCCCCAGAGCTGAGAAATGCCTGATCCTATCAACCCCACCTCTACTCTGGAAATGGAGGGGGTCATTTGAGCCAGACTCTATTGGCGTTTTTGGCCCCTGACTACTTCCAGGCAGAAGATGTGCTGCTGCCCCAAGTCCTTACCCCTTCCATGTGGGAGCCCTATCTGTGAACCACCTCTCCCCCACCTATACCCAGTTCAAGATGTAATGAAATTAGCATGTGGAACAAATGAAGGTGTATTTTCTGAATGTGCTGCTGGTGTGGGTGACTGAGGAGCATGGTGCCTGGTTCTGCCCAGAGGTCAGCTTTGGGGTGTCATTGAGGGTGGGTAATGTTGACCTAGCAAATAGACTTCCAGTTATTTCTCCAACAAAAATGGGTTTATTCAGAATCAGCACAGAATCAGTCTGTAACCATGGCAAGCTGTGTGCAAGTCCCCAGCAAAAATGGAGAGGAAAACTTTTATAGAGGGGAAAAAGGAATTTGGGAGGCCTATAGTAAACATGAGTCCATGGCTTTTCATTGGCTGAGTCCTTGTCAGGAAAGAAGTGGAGGTCTTTCTTTCTGTTGGGCTCTTGCTATCATTATAGGGCATGAGTGCTTGCCCTTCTGGTCTTCCAACTCTTGAGGTTTCTGTTTATTTTTTTAACATTTCCCCCTTTCAATCAAGATCTTTTTCTGAAAGCATCACTAATCTGAGTCAGGTTTTCTAGTTTCAGGGTCTTATTGACCTTCTATGAAAGGAAAGGCTTTTCCTGGGTGTGTGTCCCACATTAGGGAGAAAATGCACAGATTGGAGATCTGTTGAGGTCATATTTAAGAAACAAGGGGTAGGAGGGAGAACTCTTAGGCACTTTTTATCAAAAGTCCATATGTTACCAAGATCCTAGATGTTAAAGAACATATGTCATTATGTTCTTTAACATTATGTCATCAAAGGTTTGGTGACAAATTTCCAACAGGCCTGGTCTAGATATCTTTGGAAAGCTGTCTCAGCAGCTGTCATCTGCTTCAATTCAGGGAAATCTGCTTTCAGGTCACCATGTTTTGAAGGTCTAGACAGGGTTTGGTGCTTTCCTTAGGTGTATCATATGAAAATAAGAGTTGTATTCTTTGGAGTTTTGCAGCACAGGGGGGTTAGTGGTACTGATAGCAGCATCCTTCTCGTGGTGTCTTTTCCAACAGATGAAAGTTCCAGGTTGCAAGATACTATGATCAAGGTCTTTCTCTCCCAAGAGTGCACTGTGAAAAAGATTGTTTTACCAAAACGTGATTTTTTTTTTTTTGG
>NW_011495058.1:4917499-4943564 GCF_000754665.1 Bison bison bison
AGTTTTTTTTTTTTCTGTAAAATATTTATTTATTTGGTTGCTTCAGGTCTTAGTTGTGGCATGCAGGATCTTTTGTTGGGGCATGTGGGCTTCTCTCCAGTTGTGGCACTCAGGCTATAGAATGTGCAGGCTCAGTAGTTGTAGTGCACGGGCTTAGTTGACCCATGGTATGTGGGATCTTAGTTCCCCAACTAGGGGACTGTGTCCCCTGCATTGGAAAGCAGATTCTTAACTACTGGATGACCAGGGAAGTCCTAAAACATGGTTATTTTTAAAAGAAACAATTAGGCCTTTGTAGTATTGGAGTACCTCTCCTTTTTTTAGTTGGGAGGTCAAAAGAGGCAAGAGTCCAGTGCACAGCACATCCTGTGATTTTCTCAAAGGGTATGAGAGCTCTAAATTAGGTGGGTCTACGATTTAGAAAGACCAACAGCAATGCTGTTGAAAAAGGTATTTGGAGGGTCTCTACGAGTTTTGCCAATTGAATCTTAATAATGCTGTTAGGTTATACCTGAATGGTCTAGTAGTTTTCCCTACTTTCTTCAATTTAAGTCTGAATTTGGCAATAAGGAGTTCATAATCTGAGCCACAGTCAGCTCCCAGTCTTACTTTTGATGACTGTATAGAGCTTCTCCATCTTTGGCTGCAAATAATACAATCAGTCTGATTTTGGTACTGACCATCTGGTGATGTCCATGTATAGAGTCTTGTGTTGTCAGAAGAGAGTGTTTGCTATGACCAATGCAGTCTCTCTCTCTTAGCCTTTGCCCTGTTTCATTCTGTACTCCAAGGCCAAATTTGCCTGTTACTCCAAGTGTTTCTTGGCTTCCTACTTTTGCATTCTAATCCCCCAGAATGGAAAGGACATCTTTTTTGGGCATTAGTTCTAGAAGTTCTTGTAGGTCTTCATAGAACCGTTCAACTTCAGCTTCTTCAGCATTACTGGTCGGGGCATAGACTTGGATTACTCTGATATTGAAGGTTTGCCTTGGAAATGAACAGAGATCATTCTGTTGCTTTTGAGATTGCATCTAAGTACTGCATTTTGGACTCTTTTGTTGACTATGATGGCTACTCCATTTCTTCTAAGGGATTCTTGCCCACAGTAGTAGATATTAATGGTCATCTGAGTTAAATTCACCCATTCTAGTCCATTTTAGTTTGCTGATTCCTAAAATGTCAATGTTCACTCTTGCCATCTCCTGTTTGACCACTTCCAATTTGCCTTGATTCATGGACCTAACATTCCAGGTTCCTATGCAATGTTGCTCTTTACAGCATCAGACTTTACTTCCATCATCAGTCACATCCACAACTGGATGTTGTTTTTGCTTTGGCTCTGCCTCTTCATTCTTTCTGGAGTTATTTAGCCACTGATCTCCAGGGGCATATTGGGCACCTACCAACCTGGAGAGTTCATCTTTCAGTGTCCTATCTTTTTGCCTTTTCATACTGTTCATAGGGTTCTCAAGGCAAGAATACTGAAGTGGTTTGCCATTCCCTTCTCCAGTGGACCACATTTTGTCAGAACTCTCCATCATGACCCGTCTGTCTTGGGTGGCCCTACACGGCATGGCTCATAGTTTCATTGAGTTAGACAAGGCTGTGGTCCGGGTGATTAGCTTAGTTGGTTTTCTGTGATTGTAGTTTTCAGTCTGTCTGCCCTCTGATGGAGAAAGATAAGAAGCTTATGGAAGCTTCCTGATGGGAGAGACTGACTGAGGGGGAAGCTGAATCTTGTTCTGATGGGCGGAACCATGCTCAGTAAATCTTTAATCCAATTTTCTGTTGATGGGCAGGGCTGTGTTCCCTCCCTGTTATTTGACCTGAGGCCAAAATATGGTGGAGGTAATAAAGATAATGGTGACCTCCTTCAAAAGGTCCCACCCACACACTGCTACACTCAGTGCCCCCAACCCTGAACAGGCCACTGCCGACCCACACCTCTGCCAGAGACTCCTGGACACTCACAGGAAAGTCTGGGTCAGTCTTTTGTGGGGTCACTGCTCCTTTCTCCTGGGTCCTGATGCATACAAAGTTCTGTTTGTGCCCTCCAAGAGTCTGTCTCCCCAGTCCTGTGTAAGTTCTGGCGGCTCTATGGTGGGGTTAATGGCGACCTCCTCCAAGTGGGCTTATGCCATACCCAGGTATGCTACACCCAGAGCCCCTGCCCCTGTGGCAGGCCACCAATGACCCGTACCTCCTCAGGAGACACTCAAAACAGTTCTGTCTCAGTCTCTGTGGGGTCTCTGGGTCCTGGTGTGCACAAGGTATGTTTGAGCCCTCGGAGCGTCTCTGGTGGGTATGGGGTTTGATTCTAAACGTGATTTTGCCCCTCTTGCCATCTTGTTGGGGCTTCTCCTTTGCCCTTCTCCTTTGTTCCAGTGCCATGCAGCTGCCGTTCCAGTGCCTACCATCTTGCTGAGGCTTCTCTGCTCTTGGATGTGGGGTATCTCCTCACAGTTGCTCTAGCTCCATCCCTAAGAAAAAGAAATGCAGAAAGGCTAAATGGTTGTCTGAGGAAACTTTACAAATAGCTGTGAAAAGAAGAGAAGAGATGAGAACGGCAAAGGAGAAAAGGAAAGGTAGACCATTTGAATGCAGAGTTCCAAAGAATAGCAAGGAGAAATAAGAAAGCCTTCCTCTGTGATCAATGCAAAGAAATAGAGGAAAACAACAGAATGGGAAAGACCAGAGATCTCTTCAAGGAATGGGGCACAATAAAGGACAGAAATGGTATGGACCTAACAGAAGCAGAAGATTTTAAGACGATGTGGCAAGAATACACAGAAAAACTATACAAAAAAGATTTTCATGACCCAGATAATCACAATGGTGTGATCACTCACTTAGAGCCAGACATCCTGGAGTGTGAGGTCAAGTGGGCCTTAGGAAGCATCACGACGAACAAAGCTAGTGGAGGTGATGGAATTCCAGTTGAGCTATTTCATATCCTAAAAGATGATGCTGTGAAAGTGCTGCACTCAATATGCCAGCAAATTTGGAAAATGCAGCAGTGGCCACAGGACTAGAAAAGGTCAGTTTTCATTCCAACCCCAAAGAAAGGCAATGCCAAAAAATGCTCGAACTACAGCATAATTGCACTCATATCACATGCTAGCAAACTAGTGCTCAAAATTCTCCAAGCCAGGCTTCAACAGTATATGAACTATGAACTTCCAGATGTTCAAGCTGGATTTAGAAAAGGCAGAGGAACCAGAGATCAAATTGCCAACATCTGCTGGGTCATCGAAAAAGCGAGAAAGTTCCAGAAAAACATCTGCTTTATTGACTATGCCAAAGCCTTTGACTGTGTGGATCACCACAAACTGTGGAAAATTCTGAAAGAGATGTGAATACCAGACCACCTGACCTGCCTCTTGAGAAACCTATATGTAGGTCAGGAAGCCACAGTTAGAACTGGACATGGAACAACAGACTGGTTCCAAATAGGAAAAGGAGTACGTCAAGGCTGTATATTGTCACCCTGCTTATTTAACTTATATGCAGAGTACTTCATGAGAAACACTGGGCTGGATGAAGCACAAGCTGGAATCAAGACTGCCAGGAGAAATATCAATAACCTCAGATATGCAGATGACACCACCCTTATGGCAGAAAGTGAAGAAGAACTAAAGAGCCTCTTGATGAAAGTGAAAGAGGAGAGTGAAAGGTAGGCTTAAAGTCAACATTCGGAAAACTAAGATCATGGCATCTGGTCCCATCACTTCATGGCAAATAGATGGGGAAACAGTGGAAACAGTGGCTGACTTTATTTTGGGGGACTCCAAAATCACTGCAGATGGTGATTGCAGCCATGAAATTAAAAGATGCTTACTCCTTGGAAGGAAAGTTATGGCCAACCTAGACAGCATATTAAAAAGCAGAGACATTACTTTGCCAACGAAGGTCCGTCTAGTCAAGGCTATGGTTTTTCCACTAGTCATGTATGGATTTGAGAGTTGGACTGTAAAGAAAGCTGAGTGCCGAAGAATTGATGCTTTTGAACTGTGGTGTTGGAGAAGACTCTTGAGAGTACCCTGGACTGCAAGGAGATCCAACCAGTCCATCCTAAAGGAGATCAGTCCTGGGTGCTCAATGGAAGGACTGATGGGGAAGCTGAAACTCCAATATTTTGGCCACCTGATGCAAAGAGCTGACTCATTGGAAAAGACCCTGACGGTAGGAAAGATTGAGGGCAGGAGGAGAAGGGGACGACAGAGGATGAGATGGTTGGATGGCATCACCGACTCAATGGACGTGAGTTTGGGTAAACTCCAGGAATTGGTGATGGACAGGGAAGCCTGGCATGCTGCAGTTCATGGGGTCACAAAGAGTCGGATACTACTGAGCGACTGAACTGAACTGAATGCTGTTTGTGTGTTTGACCAAACCAGAGAATTGAGGGTGGTAAGTTCAATAAAAGTGTTGTAAAACTGGCCAAACTGTGCAGACTGGTTGAAGCACCTGGATAGTGAAATGGATTCCTCGATCATTATGAAATTTACGAGAAGTTCCCCAGGTAGGGATAAATCTTTTCCAAAAGTACTTTAGTCATAGAAGAGGGTAGTAACCTATCTATAAGGGAAGCTTCAGCCCAGTGTGCCAATGTACAGACCATGACTAACACATACCTAGATCTGAAGGAAGTTGCATGAAATCCATCTGCCAGAACTCAAATGATCCATCAGCAATCTAAAATTTCCAGGAGCAGTACCAACAGGCTTCCCTGGTGTACTTTAGACAAAGGGGACAGTGAGGTAGGTACTTTCTGGGGCTTTGTTAATGTTTCCCAACAATATTGACTCATGAAGCCTATCATTTTGTCAGTGTGAAAGAAAGTGAAAGTCACTCAGTTGTGTCCGACTCTTTGCGACCCGATGGACTATACAGTCCATGGAATTCTCCAGGCCAGAATACTGGAGTGGGTAGCCTTTCCCTTCTCCATGGAATCATCCCAACCCAGGGATTGAACCTAGGTCTCCTACATTGCAGGTAGATTCTTTACCAGTGGTTTAATGCATGTACAGTGGTGAGCAGTGGGAATTTCAGTCTCTTGTAGGACCGGGTAATTATTTGGTCTGAACCAGAGCTTTCTCTTTTTATCAAACCAACTGTCATTGAATTTCCAATCTTGTTTCTCTTTTCCTCAGGCCAATTTTGGGGCTTCTTGAGCTTTAAAGTTCTCATTCAGGGGAATATTCCTTTGGACCAAGACAGAAGTTTAGCTGCTGTTCCTTTAAAGACAGAATTCCTTGCAGAAATTTTAGCAAGGTGATTTACCTTAGCTTCCAAAGAGTTAAGTTTAGAATAGCCTGGATCTTACTGATAATTAAAGGATGAATAAAAGTGTTGCATCCAATAATTCCTAAACATTGGGGCCATTTAAAATTTTATTTCTGCTGGAGTATTGGAAACCACATTGCTCCCACAACATTCCAAAATCATAAGCTACTCCAAAAACGTATCTATTATCAATATAAATATTGGCGGTTTGCCCTTGGCTGAAGTATGAGCCTGTGTAAGAGCACACTGTTCAGCCAGTTGGGCCAAAGAGAAAGTGAAGTCGCTCAGTCGCGTGCGATTGTGACCCCATGGACTGTAGCCTGCCACTCTCCTCTGTCCGTAGCCATAGGTAAAGATGCTGCCTCAACAACATCAAAAGAAGCTGAGATAACATATTCAGCACATTGTCTCCATTGTCTCCTTTTAAATAAGAACCATCAGTAAACATGAAAAGTCAGTGTTTCCCAATGAAATTTCCTACAGATCATTATGAGGAGTCAGGAGGTGGTCTGTCAAGGTTAAGCCGTTGTGAGGTACTTCATGGGTGACAGAAGAGTAGCAGGGTTCAGATTATTACAGTGTAAAAGATTTATGTGAAGAGCTGCTAACAAAAGGACTCCATAGGAGGTGATTTGACTGGCTGAGAAATGAGTGTGATGAGAATTCGTGAGGGCTATTGCATGAGGTATGGAGAGGAGGTCCCACAATGATTTTCTCAGCAGCCTTAACAATAACGACAGTGGCTGTGATGGCTTTAGGGAAGAGGGGTATTTCTGTGTGACAGGGTCCAGTTGCTGGCTATAGTGGCCTATGAGTTGATGGTGGTCCCCATGTTTTGGGGAGGGTATCCCAGGGGCAGTCCCTTCCTTTTCATATACAAAAAGGGAATCTATTATTGGAATGCCCACAGACAGGTGGGTTCATCAAACTCTCCTTTTAAGTCCTTAAAAGCTATGTCATTTGGTTCTTACCTTAAAATTGGGTTGTGGTTTTGCTTTGGTAAAACATACAGAGATTTGGCCATAAGAGAAATTTGGAACTCAATTTTGTCTATAATCAACTAACCCAAGAAAACCTCACGGTTGGTGGTTCGTTTTGGGTTTAGAGAAACTTAGGATACCAGGAAGTCTTATCTGGATCTAATGTAGTCCTTGTTCTGATATCAGATGCCCTAAATAATGAACCTAGGTTTGGGGCAGATTGCTGTTTATCTTCACCACCTTATGTCCCTTTAAGGCTAAACACTTTAGGAGGTGGATGATGACTTCTGCCAGGAGGTTTGAGAAAGAGAGAAGAGAAGAAAATCATTTATATATTGTATCAAAGTTTAACCTCTTGGAAACTTTGTATCATCAGACCAGCCTTCAGGATTTTTGAGAAATAAGGAGACTCAGTAAAACCCTGAGGTATTACTGTCCAGGAGAATAGTTTTTCTTCTTCAGTGAAGGCAGAAAGGTATTTAGTTGCTTCAGTTGGAATGTTACAGAAATGCACTGCATAAATCAATTACAATAAAGCATTTACCTTCTGTAGTAATGGCTGTTACTAACTCATGAGAAAAGCAACAGGGTGTCAAGGGTTAACAGTGTTGCTTAATACTTTGATGTCTGGACAAACCTATGCCCTTGGCTTTTAGGTTTACTCACCTGTAAAATGGGAGTGTTATAGGAGCTAACACAAGGAATAATGAGGCCTTGAGCTTTGTATCTTCTGTTATGGCCTTTATGCCTGGAATGGCTTCTTTACGTATATGGTGTCGATTCTGGGAAGAGGTTTTGAGAGATTTGTTTGAATCTTGGTGGGGGACATCTGTGAATTTTGCCAATATCAGCTGGAGATTTTGCCTGTAAGGAGGAGGGTAGCTGATTCAATAGGGACAGATTAATCTGTGCTTCCAGAATCAGCTCTAGTATCATCAGAGATGGAGTAGAGATATTGAAGAGTCATTTAATTCACCTTGTTGATTACTTTGATGAGTACTGCCAAATTCTGGAATCATTTCCCCCTTTCAGTTCAGTTCAGTTTAGTCGCTCAGTCGTGTCTGACTCTTTGCGACCCCATGAATCGCAGCACGCCAGGCCTCCCTGTCCATCACCAACTCCCGGAGTTCACTCAAACATACATTTATCGAGTCGGTGATGCCATCCAGCCATCTCATCCTGTGTCGTCCCCTTTTCCTCCTACCCCCAATCTCTCCCAGCATCAGAGTCTTTTCCAGTGAGTCAACTCTTCACATGAGGTGGCCAAAGTACTGGAGTTTCAGCTTTAGCATCATTCCTTCCAAAGAAATCCCAGGGCTGATCTCCAGAATGGACTGGTTGGATCTCCTTGCAGTCCAAGGGACTCTCAAGAGTCTTCTCCAACACCACAGTTCAAAAGCATCAATTCTTCAGCGCTCAGCTTTCTTCACAGGCCAACTCTCACAACCATAGGAGAAAGAAATTCTGGCATGATACTTCTCTAAAAAGTCTTGCCCTAATAAGTGGATAGAGGGGGAAGAACTAAGGAGAAAAGAGTATATTTCTCAAAGGGCCTAAAACAACATGGAATAGATTCCTTCGAGATCCCTGCTATTTGAACTGTTTACTCTTAAGGCAGGGGCTGCCTTATAGTAGTGGGGTGGCTCCAGTGTCAGGACTGGAAGAGATTGACCCCAATCTGGAGAAATGTTTCTTTAAGCCAGTTAAGAGGAAGGATTGGGAAGAGCCTCTGGAGTTCTTTGGAGCCCAATCATTGAGAATTGGGAGGATGTTGAAAAGGCTGGTTAAACGACTGAAGGTGCCTGAAGCACTTAAATTTGTATAACAATCTCTTTCCCAGAGTCCTGGATCTTTGCAATAATAGCAGAAACTAGGAGGGTTTTTGTTTAATTTAGGAGGCTTCATTTGCTCAGGTTGAAGATAAAGGATTTTAGCTGTTTCCGTTTTAGCTGACTCCTCTAGAGTGTGAGAGAGCTGGTTTGCCAGATTAATTAAATCTGGAATGAACATTTCCCCTTCCATCTTGGTCCTTTTTGCTAAAAGGGAATGGTCCTGCTTCAGCCCACTAATAAACATGGAGTTAAAAGCTGCTTGTGTAGGATTAAGATCTGAAAGAAGACCAGAATTTTCTTTAAAAACAATCTGAAGTCAATTGGAATAGTCATGAACAGATTCATTAGGTTATTGTGTATAAGCTTGCATTTTATTCCAATCAGCAGGCTTTGGAAAAGCTGTAGGAATTGCCCCATGAAGCCACTTAGTGATTGCCTGAGCCTGATCATATAAGTTAGGAGGGCTCCCAGTTGTAATTCTAAAGACCTTTTAGGATATTCCCAAGTAGCAGTTTTCATCCAGTGCTGGGCCTAGCCTTCGCGACAAGCTATGAACTAGCTGATTCAGTCAAAGAAAACAAGTTGCTGAGTTTGAAGGACTGTATTAAATTCCTCAGCAAATCTGTGAGGCTCTCCAGTTACTTGAGAAAAAATCTTTGACTATGGCTCACAATTCAGCTTTAGTACAGGCAATATATAAAATAGGGCGTTTATCCTCTGGATCCTCAGGCAGCTTAATTTTAAAGGGACAGGTTCTGATAAGTTCAAAGGAAAAGAGAGTGGGAAGAATTTAGAGAAAAGGGGAAGTTCAGTGGGAGAATTTGTATTGCGGCACTGAGGGTCAGGAGCAGGTGCGGGTGGCCTAGGAGAGAAGCAGGAAGATGACCCTGAAGCTGGGGCCTGGGCCCAAGGGGCTGAGGGAGGGGATTCAGGATGGCCCTGGAGCTGGGGCCTGAGCTCAAGGGGCTGAGGGAGGGGATTCAGGATGGCCCTGGAGCGGGGGCCTGGGCCCAAGGGGCTGAGGGAGGGGATTCAGGATGGCCCTGGAGCTGGGGCCTGAGCTCAAGGGGCTGAGGGAGGGGATTCAGGATGGCCCTGGAGCGGGGGCCTGGGCCCAAGGGGCTGAGGGAGGGGATTCAGGATGGCCCTGGAGCTGGGGCCTGAGCTCAAGGGGCTGAGGGAGGGGATTCAGGATGGCCCTGGAGCGGGGGCCTGGGCCCAAGGGGCTGAGGGAGGGGATTCAGGATGGCCCTGGAGCTGGGGCCTGAGCTCAAGGGGCTGAGGGAGGGGATTCAGGATGGCCCTGGAGCGGGGGCCTGGGCCCAAGGGGCTGAGGGAGGGGATTCAGGATGGCCCTGGAGCTGGGGCCTGAGCTCAAGGGGCTGAGGGAGGGGAGACAGGATGGCCCTGGAGGCATAGCCATAGCCTGAGGCTTGGGGAGCCATTCTAGCTTTTTAATCATTTGTTTGCCTTAGTCTTATTTTAGATCAATTTTAGTCAATTTTAGGCTGCTGATAATGTTTGGAAACCTCAAAATACCAATCAAAATAGGCATTCCATTCAGTTTTGGAAATTTTAGGACTCTGATAGTCCCATTCAGTTTTAAGAAAAGTAAGTTTGGGAATTTCTAAAGTTCCCCATAATGGCCATATGATATTCTAGACTGCCTTAGGTTGATCTGTCTAGCTAGAAATTCTTATGAGGAAGTGTTACAATTTTTAAGCACAAAATCAGCCAGAGTCCTTATAGAGAGTGCCCTCAAAGTATTTAGATAACTGGAATCCCATTTCTCATAAGTTTTTTCTAGAGTAAGAGAATAATTTTTAAAAACCTCAACAGCTCAAGTGGCTTGTAGCTTAAACAGTTTGCCTGAACAGTTCAGATGTCTCTAACAGCCTGCAGACCTAATACCCAGCCAGTTCTAAAGGAATAGGTTGGTCCTAGAGGAGCCAGGCCGAAGGCTTCTCAGCAGAATTCCAATAGAACAACCTGTCTGTTCCAAAGGAATGACCTGAAGGCTGAATTGGCATAATCCCAATGAAATAGCCTCTGTGCTCAAAGGAATGGGCTGAAGCCTAGCCAGTTCCAGTTGGAACAGTCTGACTTCAAAATCAGACTGAAGTTCCAAATGAGTACTCGGGTACAGAAGAAGGCCTTAACCAGAAAGGCCAAAACCTTGAAACAGATCCCAGGTAAAGCCTGGAGAGCTTCAAAATGCAAAGAGGGCAGAGGCTCAGATACAGGAGAAAGAAGTACCTTCAAATTCCAAGATCAGTGAGAAAACCAGCAGCGATGGGCTCAGGTAGGCACACCACCCATTTACTTACCAGCCCATCAGAGGTCTTCTTTAGATCCCTGTAAAAGCCACCAAAATGTTGACCTGAAACAGACTGCCAGTTACTTCTCCAGCAAAATTGGGTTTATTTGAGATCAGCAGAGAATTGCAATTCAGGGTCTGCAACCACAGTGAGCTGCAGGCAAGTCCCCCTGTGACAAGGGAAGGAGGCAGGAGAAGGGAAGTTGGGAGGGCTTTTAATTGGCTGAGTTGTTGCCAGGATTGAGAAGAATCTTCTTCCCAACAGTCTACAACTGTCTGCTATTGTAGAGTGTGAGAGCTCCCCCTTCTGATCTCCCAGTTCTATTTAACTGAAGTTTATGTTTATTAATTTTTTTTTAACAAGGGCATCATAGCTGAGTGAGCCTGGGCCAGAGGCCTCAGGCTTTCCCCTATAGAGTGGGGACCTGAATGGGGCTTTGTTTCTGGGGTTCTTATAGAGCCTGGATGGCAAGTGCTTTGCACAATGCCTGATTCAGCTTCTAGCCTCCAGGTCTCTGACCTGAGGAGTAGAGACAGGTTTCTTGCCTGCTAGGAGTCTGCGTTTGGTCTGGGGCACTAAAGGGTGTGCTAGGGCATCTGGAGAAAGGGCCCAGGGGTAGTGAAGTGGGAGGAAGAGAACTTTCAATGCAGAGCCATTGCCTCCTGCCCGAGTTAAGCTCACATCTCCCAACCAGGCTCCTAGTCTTCCTGTTTCCACCCTTGCTCCTTTAAGGTCTGTCCTCAGAAGTCTTAAAAACAGGTCACATGGTGTCTTTTACTTCTAGAGCAAAGACCTCCAACATTTCCCCACCTCTCAGTAAAGCCAAAGTCCTTACTGTGGCCCCTGGGGCTCTAGTATTGCTGTGTCCACCTGCACCCCCACTGGCCTTATCTCCTGCACTACCCCTCTCTCAAGTTCCACTGCCCTGTGAGGAGCCAGGTGCATTCCCGCACTCATTGCTTTCCCATTTGAACTGTCCCAGACACCCACAAGGCCAGGGGTGTTTCCTCCTCTCACTGGGGTGCTGGCCGCATGGTGTCGTCTGTTTCTCAAACCCCCAGGCATGCTCCTTGCCTCAGGGCCTTTTCTCTTGCTGTACTATCCACCTGGAATTAGTCTTCCAAGTCAGAAGTTTATTGAGTAGGGACTTCCCTGGCCAGTCACCCCATAAAATGTATTTTTTTAAATTAACATGCAGGAAAATGGACTCTTTCAGTGTAGATTTTAACACACGTTTAGACCCTTCCACCTCAACCAAAATCAAGACATCCCCATATTCTGTCCCATTGTGGTCATATGTGTCCCTGCTCCTCTGGTTTTTCTGTGTCCCTGTAGTTTTGCCTTCTCCAGAAGGTCATATAAATGGATCTGGACTATATATAACCTTTTGAGGCTAGCCTGTCTCACTCAACATGTCTTGGAGATTCATCTAGGTTGCTGCTATTTCTCTTTCTTGTTGCACAACATTCCATGCCATAGATAGTCCACAGTTTACCCATTTACTTGTTGAACTTTGAGTTGTTTCCAGGTTTAGGTGATTATGAATAGACTTCCTATAGAGGTTTTGTGTGAACAGAGCTTTGCATCTCTCTTGGGTGAGACGTAGGATTACAAGGTTATACACTTAAGCGCATATTTAACTTTGTAAGAATGTGTAGAATTGTTTTCCATAGTGCTTGTTAGAGTCCAAGCTCACTCTACTTGCCACACAATAGGCCAGTAAATTCGAGAGAGAAGGTGTTGAGGCAAGGAATGCAACTTTATTTGGAAAGCCAGCTGATGAGGAGATGGCAGACTAAGGTCTGGAAATAACCATCTTGTCAGGGCCTGGATGCCAGGTTCTTTTATGGATCAGAGATGGGGGGGAGTTGAGGAAACAAAAGTAAAAAGGCCATTATTGCAAAGACCTCCTAAAGTGGCAAGCCTCAGGCAGGGGGATGTGTTAGTTTCACGTCCTTACATTCATTTCACTGGTAGGGTGAAATGGAATATTTCCTGTCATATCAGTTAACAGAGATGCCATAGCTATCTGCAGTTCTGGCCCCCAAAATGTGAATTTCTGAGCCATGCCTGTAAGCAGCAGATGAAGGGCGCCATTTCCCAACATGAAGAACTCAGGAGTGTCACAGTCCTTCACAGGTGGGCAGGGTCAGGCTATCTCCCTGTGAGCCAAACAAAGGCACCCTAGCCCAAGTGTCAGGCTGTGGGGTGGGGGACAGGCAGGGCTCCCTGAGGCAGGCCATTGTGTATGCCTATGATAACAAAAGTGGCAAAATGATAAAGTCACAGAAGTAGATCCAGTATGGAGTCAAAATTAACTCTTCCAGGTTACACTTACATCACTAGAGAGGAGAGCCACACATGTAAGTTAAACACGTACCAGATGGCAGATAGTCTGTATCCTTGCCAGCACTTAGTATTTTGAGCATTTAACTGCCCTAGGGGGTATGCAATGGCACCCCACTCTAGTACTCCTGCCTAGAAAATCCCATGGACGGAGGAGCCTGGTAGGCTGCAGTCCATGGGGTTGCTAAGAGTCGGACACAACTGCGCGACTTCACTTTCACTTTTCACTTTCATGCATTGGAGAAGGAAATGGCAACCCACTCCAGTGTTCTTGCCTGGAGAATCCCAGGGACGGGGGAGCCTGGTGGGCTGCTGTCTCTGGGGTCGCACAGAGTCGGACACGACTGAAGCGACTTAGCAGCAGCAGCAGGGGGTATGTAGCAGGTTTGGGTGTTTGGCTGTGTCGGGTCTTAGTTATAGCACACAGGATCCTTTGTTGCGTCATGCAGGATCTTTCATTGTGCAGGGGTTCTCAAGTTGTGGTGCATGGGCTCAGTAGTTGCAGTGAACAGGCTTAGTAGCCCTGTGGTTATGGGATCTTAGTTCCCTGACCAGGGATCAAATCCACGTTCCCTGCATTGCAAGGCGGATTGTTAACCACTGGACCACCAGGGAAGTCCCACTCACTGTGACTTTAATTTGCATTCTTCAAATGTCTTACAATGTTAACCATCTTTTCACTGGCTTATTTACATCTGTATATTCTCTCTGGTGCAGTATCTATTCAAATTTTTTGCTCATTTAAAAAAAATGAATTGTTAGTCTTCTTATTGTTGAATTTTGAAAATTCTTTATGTATTTTATATAAGAGTCCTTTGTTAGTTATGTGATTGGTAAATATTTTCTCCCAGTGCATAGGTTATCTTTTTATTCTCTTATCAGTGTATTTTTTCAAAGTCAATATATTAATTTTTTTTTAATTTTATTTTATTTAACTTTACAATATTGTATTGATTTTGCCATATATCAAAATGAATCTGCCACAGAATATATTAATTTTTGATGAAGTCTAGTTTACCAGTTTTTTTCCCTCATTTTTTTTCTCTTTTGAATCATGCCTCTGACGTCAGGTGACTCCAAGTTATAAACATTTTCTCTGTTTTCTTCTATAGTTGTACAGTTTACATTTATATCTAGAATTCATTTTTAGTTAATTTTTGTTTGAAGTGGAAGGTTTAGGTTGAATTCATTTATTTGCTTATGGATGCCCAAATTTTCTGGCACTATTGTTTGAACATGCCATCCTTTCTCTACTGAATTGCCTTTGAACCTTAGTAAAAAGTCAGCTAGCTATCTATGTGGTGCAGTTTCTGGACTCTATTCTGTTCCATTTATCTCTAGTGTCTTTTCCCTTAAAAATATTATTTAAACTTGATTAACTTGAATTTTAGAGTAATGCTCAATATCAGGTAGTGTGAGTCCTCTCATTTTGTTCTTTTTAAAATTGTTTTGGCTATTTTATCTCCTTTGACTTTCCAAAGACATTTTAGAATCAACTTGTCTATGAAATACTGTTTTGGAATTTCAGTTGGAATTGTCTTAAACCTATAGAACAATTTGAGGAAAGTTCTTTGGCCTTCTTTGATTTCTTTCATGAGTGAAATAGTTTTTCAGTGTATAAAACCAGTACCTATTTTGCTGGATTTATACATGTTTCATTATCTTGAAGCTGTTATAGAATTTTGTTTGTTTCAGTTTCCAGTTGTTTATTGCTAACACATGGAAATCAATTGATTTTCATATGTTCATCTTGAAACTTTACAAAACTCACTTTAAATTTTAAAAGATTTTTGGTAGATTCCACTCTGTTATCTACATAAATAATCTCATCATCTGTGAACAATTTCCTTTCTCCTTTCAGAATCTGGTTGCCTTTTTTCTTTTTCGTGGCTTATTGCACTGACTTGAATTTCCAGTTCTGTGTTGCTTAGGCAAAGCGAGAGTGGGCATCTTTGCTTTGTTCTCAACTTTTGGTTTCAGTGTTTCACTATTAAGTAAAATGTTAAATGCAGAGCTTTTCTAAGTGCTTTTTATAAAATTAAGGGAACTCACTTTTATGATCAGTTTTCTGATAGTTTTTATAATGAATGTGTGTAGGGTTTTGCCAGATGCTTTTTCTGCATCATGCCCTCATAGCTCAGTTGGTAAAGAGTCCGCCTGTGATGCAGGAGACCCCGGTTCGATTCCTGGGTTGGGAAGATCTGCTGGAGAAGGGATAGGGTACCCACTCCAGTATTCTTGGGCTTTCCTGGTGGCTCAGCTGGTAAGGAATCCGCCTGCAATGTGGAAGACCTGGGTTCAATCCCTGGGTTGGGAAGATCCCCTGGAGAAGGGAAAGGATACCCACTCCAGTAATCTGGCCTGGAGAATTCCATGGACTAAGCCCATGGGGTTGCAAAGAGTCGGACACAACTGAGTGACTTTCACCTTCACTTTTCTGCATCAAGGTATATGATCATGATTATTTTCTTCTTTAGTGGTTAACATTGGTTGATTTTTGGAATATTGAACCAGCCTTGCATTCCAGGGGTAAATCCCATTTAGTCTTGGTGTATTATTCTTTTTTGGATACTCCTGGGTTTAACTTGCTAGTATGTTGTTGAGGATTTTTGTGTCTGTGTTAATGAAGGATATTGGTCTCTAGTTTTCTTGTGCTGCCTTTGTCTGGTTTTGGTATCATTGTTGTTGACTTTATAAACTTTTTTTGGGAAGCATTCCCTCTTCTTTTATTTTTTGGAAGATATATTGTGTAGAATTATTAGTTTTGCTTTAATTGTTTAATAGAGTCCACCAGTGGAAACTTCTGGCCTGGAAAGTTCTTTTTTGAAAGGTTTTAACCTGTGAATTCAGTTTCTTTAATAGATACAGACCTATTCAGGTTTATCTACTTACCTTGGGTGAATTTTGGTAGTTTGTGACTTTAAAGAAATCAGTCCGTTTTATCTAAGCTATTGAATTTATGTATGTAGAGTTGTTCATAGTATTGTATTCATTTATTGTTCTTTTATTATTTGTTGTCTGTAATGATTTGTAGTAAGAGAGTTCTTACAAGCCATTTGCAAGCTGTGTTCAGCAGTGTTCTTTCAGTGAACAAATGTACCCATTTTGTAACACATATACTGAAGTGTTTAATAAGACTTGTACACAAATGTAATGCAAGGAATGAAGTGTTTAAAAATACTTGTAATAAATGTGTTTCTTACAATTGTTATCCAGTCACTAAGTCCTGTCCAACTCTTGGCAACCACACAGACTGCAGCATGCCAGGCTTCCCTGGCCTTCCCTATCTCCCGGAGTTTGCTCAAACTCATGTCCATTAAGTTGATGATGCCATCCAACCATTTTATCCTCTGTTGTCCCTTTCTCCTCTTGTGCTCAATATTTCCCAGCATCAGGGTCTTTTCCAATGAGTTGGTGCTTTGCATTAGGTGGCCAAAGTATTGGAGCTTCAGGATCAGCCTTCCAATGAATATTCAGGGTTGATTTGCTTTGGGATTGACCAGTTTGATCTCCTTGCTGTTCAAGGGACTCTCAACAGTCTTCTCCAGCACCGCAGTTGGAAAGCATCAATTCTTTGGTGCTTCCTTATGGTCCAACTCTCACATCTGTAGATGACTACTGGAATACTAACCTTTGTCAGAAAAGTGATATCTCTGCTTTTTAATATACTGTCTAGGTTTGTCATAGCTTTTCTTCTAAGGAGCAAGTGTCTTTTAATTTCGTGGCTGCAGTCACCGTCTGCAGTGATTTTGGAGTCCAAGAAAATGAAGCCTGTAGCTGTTTCCCCATCTATTTGCCATGAAGTAATGGGACCGGATGTCATGTTTCTTACAGTACTACTTGTAAATTGCATTCAGATGAGTGGTTATACTCCAATAAAAAAATAAACAAAACAAAATAGCCAATGACCAGTGACTTAAACAATCATATCTAGGTAATAAAGCCTCCATAAAAACCCAGAAGGCCAGGGTTCGGAGAGCTTCTGGGTTGAGGAACACATGGAGATTTAACGAAGCTCCTCAACCTTTCCCGTACCTTTGCCCTGTGTGTCTCTTTCATCTGGCTGTTCCTGAGTTAGATCCTTTTATATTAAACTAATATAGAAGTAAAAAGAAAAAAAAAAAGAATTTCTCATCTCTGAAGTCTTTTTTTAACAATTATTTTTATTTTGGTTGTGCTGGGTGTTCACTGAAGCATGCTGGTTCTTCCTTGCAGTACATGGGGGCTTCTCTCTAGTCGCAGTATGCTGGCTTCTCTGGTTGCAGAGCACACATGGGCTCCAGAGTGAGTGGGCTTTAGTGGTTGTGGTGCACAGGCCTAGTAGCTGTGGCACACAGGCTCTAGAATGTGTGGGCTCAGTAGTGGTTGTGGTGCATGTGGGCTTAGTTGCCCTGCGGCATATGGGATCTTAGTTCCCCAGCAGGGATGGAACCCATGTCCCTTGCACTGGATGGCAGATTCTTAACCACTGGACCACCAAGGAAATCTCTAGAATAATTAATATTATTAAAATGTCAACTACTAAAAGCCATCTATATATGCAATCTCTATTAAGAGTCCAATGACATTTTTTTTTACAGAAATAGAAAAATTGTCCTAAAATTTATATGAAACCAAAAAGGCCCAATTAGCCAAATGAATCCTGACATAGAACAAAGCAGAAGGCATTACACTTCTTAATTTTAAGCTATACTATGAACCTTTAGTCATAAAAATGTATGGTATTGGCGTAAAAAAAAACAGGCCAATGGAACATAATTGAGAGATCAGAAATAAACCTAAGCATATATAGTAAAGTAATAATTGATAAGGGGGTCAAGAATACTCAGTGGAGAAAAGACAGTCTTGATGTTGGAAATATTCACATGTTAATGAGTGAAACGACTTCTAACTGACACCATTCACAAAAAAATTAATGAAAGGATTAAAGACTTAAATGTGAGTCCTGAAGCCCGTGAAACTCCTGAAAGAAAACAGAGAGGGAAAACAACTCCTTACTATGTATGGCTGAGTCCTTTTGTTGTCCACCTGAAGCTATGACAACATTGTTAACTGGCTATACCAATATAAAATAAAAGGTTTAAAAACAAAACAAAATTCCGGACATGGGTTTTGGTAAAGGTATTTAGGAAATCACATCTAAAGCATAAGAAACAAAAAATCAAAAAGTGAGACTACATCAAACGAAAAAGTTGGAGAAGACTCTTGAGAGTCCCCTGACTGCAGGGAGATCCAACCAGTCCATCCTAAAGGACATCAGTCCTGGATGTTCATTGGAAGGACTGATGCTGAAGCTGAAACTCTAATACTTTGGCCACCTGAGGCAAAGAGCTGACTCATTTGAAAAGACCCTGATGCTGGGAAGGATTGAAGGCGGGAGGAGAAGGGGATGACAGAGGATGAGATGGTTGGACGGCATCACCGACTCAATGGACATGAGTTTGAGTAGGCTCTGGGAGTTGGTGATGGACAGGGAGGCCTGGTGTGCTGCAGTCCATGGGGTTGCAAAGAGCTGGACATGACTGAGCAACTGAACTGAACTGACCTGAACAGCAAAAGAAACTATAAACAAAGTGGAGACAACTTATTCAATGGGGATAAAGAGAAGGAAATGGCAACCAGGGGTTAATAAACCAAAATATATAAAGAACTTGTAGAACTCAATAGCAAAAGTAAAAAAGTTAAAGTTAAGTAAAAAAAGTAAAAGTTAAAAAGTAATCCAGTTTAAAATTGGGCAAAAGACGAGAATAGACATTTATGATTTGTGGTTATTATTCCCTTCCACAGAACCGTAGCATTTCAGGGTTAGAAGAAGACCTGTTTAGTAGGTCTTAATTTCTACTTAAGCTTCACTTCCCCACTTCAGTCCTCTCTCACATGAATTCATGGTTTTCTCTTTTCTACTGTATGCACCTAGGTGGTGAGCAATAAATAACAATGGCTGTCGTTTTCTTTAATTTGGCTGATATTTCTGTCATCAGTATACGTGAAAAAATAAGCCTTTTTGTAGGCCTCAAATCATACTTTTGTTAAATGATTGCCTATATTATAAATTAATATAATTACAGTTTTTCTTTAAAAACAGCTTACTCCTAGAGCATAGCTTGTAAACCCAGGCTTGCCTAGAGTGTTGACAGCCTGCCAAAGCAATAATCATAGACAGATGGCAGATGTAGGAAGTCACATTTTCACATTCTTAACCAATGACTCTCCAAAAGCTCAAACATAAGAGACAACTCAGGAGTTGTTCATTTTTTTTTTTCCAGTTTCCATTTTTTTCCCCCAGCCCTTTTTCTAAAAAAAAAAACTTTTTTTAGATTAATGAATTAAAGAAGTAATATATATTATTCCTCAAATTTATAGTGAGCAAAATTATTTTGTTCAAGTTTTCTAATACTAATTTTGCTTTTTCTTCAGACATAACTATTCCAAGCAGTTGGTTAGTTTGTTTTAAAAATGATGTAAGATAGGGGCTTCCCTAGTGGGTCAGTGGTAAATAATCCGCCTGCCAATACAGGAGACATGGGTTCAATCCCTGATCTGGGAAGATCCCCCATGCCACAGAGCAACAAAGCCCGTGCACTATTGAGCCCGTGCTCTAGAGGCTGGGAGCCACAATTCCTGAGCCCACATGCTGCAACTACTGAAGCCCAAGCGCCCTAGAGCCTGAGCTCTGCAATAAGAGAAGCCACCACAGAGAGAAGCCTGTGTGCTGCAACTAGAGAAAAGCCAGTGCTGCAACAAAGACCCAGCACAGCCAAAAATAAATTCTTTTAAAAAATAAAAATTATGTAAGATAGACTTCCCTGGTGGTCCAGTGGTTAAGATTCTATGCTTCAAATGGCAACCCACTCCAGTACTCTTGCCTGGAAAATTCCATGCACTGAAGAGCCTGGTAGGCTATAGTCCATGGGGTTGCAAAGAGTCGGACACGACTGAGCAACTTCACTTTCACTTTCTCCAAGGTGGCAGGATTCAACCCCTGGTCAGGGAAGTTTCACATGCAATGTGGCCAAAAAAAAAAAAAAAATCATATAAAGGAGATTGGGGGATATAAGTTTTGAATAAAATTTCTAAAATGAAAATGGCAATCCATTATGAGTATCCTTAAAAACTTCTATGTGTGCATTGCAGAGTAGGTTTAACTTCCATTCGCTGGTGTAAGACTTCTTAACACAGCAAGCAAGCAATAACACAACAAGCAATTCCTTCTTAGGAATATCTTTATTACTAGAGCTCTTAAACACTTCTGTAAAGTCATTACAGAATAGCCACCAGGGAAGCCCAAGAATAGTGGAGTGGGTAGCCTATCCCTTCTCTAGGGGATCTTCCCGACCTAGGAATTGAACTGGGGTCTCCTGCATTGCAGGCAGATTCTTTACCAGCTGAGCTACCAGGGAAGCCCTACCTAAGTCTAATCACAGACATAACACTGTTTTCAATGTGATAAGTAAGTACTACTCTTGGAAACATCTTTTAAACTAGGGTATTACTTCTCTACATGCATTACAAAGTAAATTTAAAAAAAGAAGGTAATCTTTGCCATTTGTGTTAACGTGGATGGGCTTTGAGGGCATTACACTAAGTGAAATAAGTCAGACAAAGAGGGACAAATACCTATGATCTTACTTATATGTGGAATCTAAAACAAACTCAAGTTCATAGATACAAGGAACAGATTGGTTGCCAGAGGCAGGGGATGGGAGGAGAAATGGGTGACGGGGGTCAGAAGGTGCAAACTTCCGGTTGTGAATAACTACTGGAATGTAATGTACAGCATGGTGACTATAGTTAATAATCCCATAGTGTGGGTCTGAAAGTTGCTAAGAGTAGATCTTAAAAGTTCTCATCATAAGAAAAAGTAGAACTATGTGTGGCAATGGATGGTAACTAGAGTTGTGATCATTTCACAATATATATACAAATATCAAATAATATTGTACAACTGAAACTCATATAATATTATCTGTCAACTAAAAATAATTTAAAACAGGTATAACTTCCATTCACTGATAACAACACTTTGCAGCACAAGCTACAAGTACTTTTAGGGAAACATCTCTACACACTACCATACATGTACAGAGTGGGTAGGACTTCCCTGGTGGTTCAGTGGTTAAGGATCTGCCTGCCAGTGCAGGGGACATGGGTTTGATGCATGTCCCCTGGTCAAGGAAGATTCCACGTGTCTCAGGGCAACTAAACCAGTGCATTACAACTACTGAGCCTGGATGCTGAAGCTACTGCAGCCCGTGCACCCTAGAATCTATGCTCCACAAAAAGAGAAGCCATCATGATGAGAAGCGCATGCAGCACAATTAGGGAGCAGACCCCACTCTCTGCCACTGGAGAAAGCCCACTGGCAGCAGGGAGGACCTGTGTGTGCATGCTAAGTTGCTTCAGCTGTGTCCGACTCTTTGTGACCCTCTGGACTGTAGCCCACCAGGCTCCTCTGTCCATGGGGAGTCTCTAGGCAGGAATACTGGAGTGGGTTACCATTCCCTTCTCCAGGGGATCTTCCCCACCCAGAGATTGAACCCGCATCTCTTATGTCTCCTGCATTGGCAGGCGAGTTCTTTACCACTAGCACCACCCGGGAAGCCATACACAGCCAAAAAATAAAATAAATAAAAAGGAAACTCTTAGAGTGGGTAAAACTGATATAACACTGTATTCAGCAAGCAAGGTGCATTCTTAGAAAATCTTTATTACAGCTTTTCCGAAACATGTAAGTACATGCATTACAAAATAGGTATAACTTCCACTCACTGAATGAAACTGTTCTCAATGCAGCAAGCACAAGAAGTTCTAGATAAGTCTTTATAATTAGGGATTTTTTAAGTTTATTTTTTTATTGAACTAAGTTGATTTACAATATTATGTTAATTTCAGGTGTACAGCAAAGTGATTCAGATATAAATATTCTTCTATATATATCCTTCTTCAGATATTTTCCATTGTAGGTTATTACAAGATATGGATATAGTTCCCAGTGCTATACAGTAAGTCCTTGTTGGTTATCCATTATATAGATAATAGATATAGTACATAGATATAATAATATCTAATATATAGATAAAATCTATTATATATAATTAGGAACATGGGATTAACAGATACACATTCCTAATCCATGTTTCTAATTAATTCCTCCCCCACCCCCCTCCTCTCCCCCTTTGGTAATCATAGTTTGATTCCTATGTCTGTGAGTCTGTTTCTGTTTTGTAAATAAGTTCATTTGCATCAGTTTTTGGATTCCACATGTAATTGACATATAATGTTTGTATTTCTCTGTCTGACTTACTTCACTTAGTGTCATAATCTTTAGGTCCACCCTTGTTGCTGCAGGTGGCGTTATTTGATTTTGTATGGCTAAGCAAATAGTCCATTGTATGTATATCACATCTTCTTTATCCACTCATCTGTTGATGGACATGTAGGTTGCTTCCCTGTTTGGGCTATTATAAATAGTGCTGCAGTGAACATAGGGGTGCATGTAGTTTTTTTACTTATAGTTTTCCTCTTTTCTGGATATATGCCCAGGTTGCTGGATTGTATGGTAACTCTGTTTTTAGTTTTTTAAGGAATCTCCATAATGTTCTCCTGTTCTCCAAAGTAGCTGCACCAATTTACATTCGCCCAAGTGTAGGAGGGTTCCCTTTCTCCACACGCTCTCCAGCATTATACCTAGTGATCTTAATAGGTGTCTCCTTTCATTGCAGAACAAATACCACTTCCATTCACAGAGATAACTCTGTTCTCAGCACAGCAAGCAAGTAGAACTTTTAGAAACATCTTTATTATATGTCCTTAAACACTTCTCTACATGCATTGCACAATAGGGGCCACTTTTATTCATGTATAATCCTGTTCTCAATGCAGCAAGCAAATGGTTAGAAACATTTGTAAGTATTCTTAAACACTTCTCAGGTCAAGGAGATCCAACCAGTCCATCCTAAAGGAAATCAGTCCTGAATATTAACTGGAAGGACTGATGTTGAAGCTGAAACTCCAACACTTTGGCCGCCTGATGCGAAGACCTGACTTATTGGAAAAGACCCTGATGCTGGGAAAGATTGAAGGCAGGAGGAGAAGGGGACGACAGAGGATGAGATGGTTGGATGGCATCACCGACTTGATGGACATGATTTTGAGTAAACTCCTGGAGTTGCTGATGGACAGGGAGGCCTGGCGTGCTGTAGTTCATGGGGTCGCAAAGAGTTGGGACATGACTGAACGACTGAGCTGACTGAAACACTTCTCTACCGCCATGCAGATCAGCTTAAAGCAACAGCCCCTAGCCTTTTTGTCACCAGGGACTGGTTTCATGGAAGACAATTTTCCCACAGACCAGGTGGGCGGGGGATGGTTTTAGGATGATTCAAGCACATCACATTTACTGTGCACTTAATTTCTATTATTATTTTGTGTGTGTGTGTGTGTGTGTGTGTGAGTCGCTTAGTCACGTCTGACTCTTTGTAAGCCCATGGACTGTATAGCCCGCCAGGCTTCTCTGTCCATGGAATTCTCCAGGCAAGAATACTGGAGTGAGTTGCCATTCCCTTCTCCAAGGGATCTTCCCAATTCAGGGATCGAACCCAGGTCTCCTGCAATGAAGGCAGATTCTTTACCGTCTGAGCTACCAAGGGAAGCCCTGTTATTATTACATTGTGATATATAATGAAATAATTATATAACTCACCATATGAAGAATCTGGAGAAGGCAATGGCACCCCACTCCAGTACTCTTGCCTGGAAAATCCCATGGATGGAGGAGCCTGATGGGCTGCAGCCCATGGGGTCGTGAAGAGTCGGACACGACTGAGCAACTTCACTTTCGCTTTTCACTTTCATGCATTGGAGAAGGAAATGGCAACCCACTCCAGTGTTCTTGCCTGGAGAATTCCAGGGACTGCAGAGCCTGGTGGGCTGCCGTCTACGCGGTTGCACAGAGTCGGACATGACTGAAGCGACTTAGCAGCAGCAGCAGCAGTAGCATGAAGAATCAGTGAGCAATAGGGAACAGCTGTAAATACAAATGAAGCTTCGCTTGTTTGCCTGCTGCTCACCTCTTGCTGTATGGCCTGGTTCCTAACAGGCCACAGACCAGTAGCAGTGTATCACTCTTAGAAAACATTTTTTATTACAAGGATTCTTAAACAACATGCTCTAAATGCTTGTCAGAATGGCTACCATTTCCATCAATGATGTAACACTATTCTCAATGTAACAGGCAGGTAGCGTTATTAGAAGTCTCTATTTCAAGTGTTCTTAAAAATTCTGTACATGCAGTTACAGAATAGGTGCTACCCTTTCACTGATAAAACCATGTTCTCAATGTGGCATGCAAGTAGTGTTCCTAGAAAAACATTTTTGGTTTGTTTTTTATTTTTTAAAAATTGTATTGAAGTGTAGTTGATTTATAATGTGTTAATTTCTGCTGAACAGTAAAGTGATTCAGTTGTATATATATATTCCTCTTCATATTATTTTCCACTATGGTTTATCACAGGTTATTGAATATATTTCCCTGTGCTATACAGGAGGACCTTGTTTATCCATCCTATATACAATATTTTGCATCTTCTAATCCACCCTCTATCCCCCTCCCCACTGGTGAACTACAAATCTATTCTCTGTGAGCCTTTTCTTTGAAATGCCTTTATTACAAGTGTTCATAAACTCTAATCTACAATGCATTGCCAAATATATGTCTCCTATTTGCTGTTAAAACCCACTGGTCAATGCAAAGAGCAAGTAGTGTTCTTTGAAGCATCTTTTGTACAAGTGTTTTATAACATTTTAACATGCTTTCCAAATGACCATAATTTCCGTTAAGTGATATAATACTGTTCTCAGGGCAGCAAGCAAGTAGCATTCTTAGAAATGTGTTTATTTATTTATTATTTTATTTAAGGATAATTGCTTTATAGAATTTTGTTGTTTTCTGTCAAACCTCAACGTGAATCAGTCATAGGTATACATATATCCCCTCCCTTTTGAACCCCCCTCCCATCTCCTGCCCCATCCCACCCCTCTAGATTGATACTGAGCCCCTGTTTGAGTTTCCTGAGCCATACAGCAAATTCTCTTTGGCTATCTATTTTACATATGGTAATGTAAGTTTCCATGTTACTCTTTCCATACATCTCATTCTCTCCTCCCCTCTCCCCGTGTCCATAAGTCTATTCTCTATGTCTGTTTCTCCACTGCTGCCCTGTAAATAAATTCTTCAGTACCATTTTTCTAGATTCCGTATATATGCATTAGGATACGATATTTATCTTTCTCTTTCCGACTTATTTCACTCTGTATAATAGGTTCTAGGTTCATCCACCTCATGAGAACTGACTCAAATGCATTCCTTTTTATGGCTGAGTAATATTCCATTGGGTATATGTACCACAACTTCTTTATCCATTCATCTGTCGATGGACATCTAGGTTGCTTCCGTGTTCTCAGTTCAGTCAGTCAGTCATGTCTGACTCTTTTTGACCCCATGGACTGCAGCATGCCAGGCCTCTCTGTCCCTCACCAACTCCCAGAGTCAAACTCATGTCCATTGAGGCAGTGATGCCATCCAACCATATCATCCTCTGTCATCCCCTTCTCCTCTTGCCTTTAGTCTTTCCCAGCATCAGGGTCTTTTCCAATGAGTCAGCTCTTCACATGAGGTGGCCAAAGTATTGGCGTTTCAGCTTCAACATCAGTCCTTCCAATGAACATTCAGGACTGATCTCCTTTAGCATGGACTGGTTGGATCTCCTTGCAGTCCAAGAGACTCTCAAGAGTCTTCTCTAACGCCACAGTTCAAAAGCATCAATTCTTCTGTGCTCAGCTTTCCTTATAGTCCAACTCTCATATCCATACATGACTACTGGAAAAATCATAGCCTTGACTAGATGGACCTTTGTTGGCACAGTAATGTCTCTGGTTTTTAATGCTGTCTAGGTTGGTCATAACTTTCCTTCTCATGGCTGCAGTCACCATCTGCAGTGACTTTGGAGCCCCCCAAAATAAAGTCATTCACTGTTTCCACTGTTTCCCCATCTATTTCCCATGAAGTGAAGGGACCAGATGCTATGATCTTCATTTTCTGAATGTTGAGCTTTAAGTGAACTTTTTTACTCTCCTGTTTCACTTTCCTCAAGAGGCTCTTTAGTTCTTCTTCACTTTCTGCCATAAGGGTGGTGTCATCTGCATATCTGAGGTTATTGATATTTCTCCCGACAATCTTGATTCCAGCTTGTGCTTCTTCCAGCCCAGCGTTTCTCATGATGTACTCTGCATATAAGTTAAATAA
>NW_011495058.1:4943664-4967438 GCF_000754665.1 Bison bison bison
GCCCAGCGTTTCTCATGATGTACTCTGCATATAAGTTAAATAAGCAGGGTGACAATATACAGCCTTGACGTACTCCTTTTCCTATTTGGAACCAGTCTGTAGTTCCATGTCCAGTTCTAACTGTTGCTTCCTGACTTGCATACAGATTTCTCAGGAGGCAAGTCTGGTGTTCTGGTATTCCCATCTCTTTAAGAATTTTCCACAGTTTATTGTGATCCACACAGTCAAAGGCTTTGGCATAGTCAATAAAGCAGAAATAGATGTTTTTCTGGAACTCTCTTGCCTTTTCAATGATCCAACGGATGTTGGCAATTTGATCTCTGATTCCTCTGCCTTTTCTAAATCCAGCTTGAACATCTGGAATTTCATAGTTCATATATTGTTGAAGCCTGGCTTGGAGAATTTTTAGTATTTACTAGCGTGTGAGATGAGTACAATTGTGTGATACTTTGAGCATTCTTTGGCATTGCCTTTCCTTGGGATTGAAATGAAAACTGACCTTTTCCAGTCCTGTGGCCACTGCTGAGTTTTCCAAATTTGCTGGCATATTGAACGCAGCACTTTCACAGCATATCTTTTAGGATTTGAAGTAGCTCAACTGGAATTCCATCACCTCCACTAGCTTTGTTCGTAGTGATGTTTCCTAAGGCCCACTTGACCTCACATTCCAGGATGTCTGGCTCTAGGTGAGTGATCACACCATCATGATTATCTGGGTCGTGAAGATCTTTTTTGGATAGTTTTGTGTATTCTTGCCACCTCTTCTTAAAATCTTCTGCTTCTGTTAGGTCCATACCATTTCTGTCCTTTATTGAGCCCATCTTTGCATGAAATGTTCCCTTGGTATCTCTAATTTTCTTGAAGAGATCTCTAGTCTTTCCCATTGTATTTTTTTTCTCTATTTTTTGCACTGATCATGGAGGAAGGCTTTCGTATTTCTCCTTGCTATTCTTTGGAACTCTGCATACAAATGGGTATATCTTTCTTTTTCTCCTTTGCTTTTTGATTCTCTTTTTTCACAGCTATTTGTAAGGCCTCCTCAGACAGCCAATTTGCTTTTTTGAATTTCTTTTTCTTGGGGATGGTCTTGATCCCTGTTTCCTGTACAGTGTCACAAACCTCTGTCCATAGTTCATCAGGCACTCTGTCTATCAGACCTAGTCCCTTAAATCTATTTCTCATTTCCACTTTATAACTGTAAGGGATTTGCTTAGGTCATATCTGAATGGTCTAGTGGTTTTCCGTACTTTCTTCAGTTTAAGTCTGAATTCGGCAATAAGGAGTTCATGATCTGAGCCACAATCAGCTCCCTGTCTTGTTTCTCCTGACTGTATAGAGCTTCTTCACCTTTGGCTGAAAGAATATAATCAGTCTGATTTCGGTGTTGACCATCTGGTGATGTCTATGTGTAGAGTCTTCTCTTGTGTTGTTTTAAGAGGGTGTTTGCTATGAGTAGTGCGTTCTCCTGGCAAAACTCTATTAGCCTTTGCCCTGCTTCATTCTGTACTCCAAGGCCAAATTTGCCTTTTACTCTTGGATAAGGAAATGGCAACCCATTCCAGTATTCTTGCCTAGAGAATCCTGGGGACAGAGGAGCCTGGTGGGCTGCTGTCTATGGGGTTGCACAGAGTCAGACACGATTGAAGTGACTTTGCATGCATGCATGCATAGGAGAAGGAAATGGCAACCAACTCCAGTATTCTTGCCTAGAGAATCCCAGGGACTGAGAAGCCTGGTGGGCTGCCGTCTGTGGGGTCGCACAGAGTCGGACACGACTGAAGTGACTTAGCAGCCGCAGCAGCATCCAGGTATCTCTTGACTTCCTACTTTTGCATTCCAGTCCCCTGTAATGGAAAGGACATCTTTTTTGGGTGTTAGTTCTAGAAGTTCTTATCGGTCTTCATAGAACCGTTCAACTTCAGCTTCTTCAGCATTACTGGTCGGGGCATAGACTTGGATTACCGTGATATTGAATGGTTTGCCTTGGAAACGAACAGAGGTCATTCTCTTGCTTTTGAGATTGCATTTCAGACTCATTTGTTGACTATGATGGCTACTCCATTTCTTCTAAGGGATTCTTGCCCACAGTGGTAGATATAATGGTCATCTGGGTTAAATTCATCCATTCCAGTCCATTTTAGTTTGCTGATTCCTAAAATGTCGATGTTCACTCTTGCCATCTCCTGTTTGACCACTTCCAATTTGCCTTGATTCATGGACCTAACATTCCAGGTTCCTATGCAATATTGCTCTTTTCAGCATCGGACCTTGCTTCCATACCAGTCACATCCACAACTGGGTGTTGTTTTTACTTTGGCTCCATCTCTTCATTCTTTCTAGAGTTATTTCTCCACTGATCTCCAGTAGCATATTGGGCACCTACTGACCTGGGGAGTTCATCTTTCAGTGTCCTATCTTTTTGCTTTTTCATACCATTCATAGGTTCTCAAGGTAAGAATACTGAAGTGGTTTGCCATTCCCTTCTCCAGTGGACCACATTTTGTCAGAACTCTCCACCATGACTCGTCCGTCTTGGGTGGCCCTACATGGCATGGCTTATAGTTTCATTGAGTTAGACAAGGCTGTGATCCATCTGATTTAGATTTTTAGTTTTCTGTGATTGTAGTTTTCAGTCTGTCTTCCCTCTGATGGAGAAGGATAAGAGGCTTATGAAGCTTCCTAATGGGAGAGACTGACTGAGGGGGAAATTGGGTCTTGTTCTGATGGGCAGGGCTGTGCTCAGTAAATCTTTAATCCAATTTTCTGTTGATGAGTGGAGCTGTGTTCCCTCTGTGCTATTTGCCTGGGGCCAAAATATGGTGGAGGTAATGAAGATAATGGTGACCTCCTTCAAAAGATCCCATGAATGTACTGCTACACTCAGTGCTCCCAACCCTGCAGCAGGCCACCACCGACCCACACCTCCGCTGGAGACTCCTGGACACTCACAGGCAAGTCGGGTCAGTCTCTTGTGGGGTCCCTGCTCATTTCTCCTGGGTCCTAGTGCAAAGGTTCTGTTTGTGCCCTCCAAGAATCTACTTCCCAGTTCTATGTAAGTTCTGGTAGCTCTATGGTGGGGTTAATGGTGACCTCCTCCAAGAGGGCTTATGCCATACCCAGTCTGCTGCACCCAGAGCCCCTGTCCCTGTGGCAGTCCACTGTTGACCCTTACCTCCACAGGAGATGCTCAAACACAGTTCTGTCTCAGCCTCTGTGGGGTCTCTGGGTCCTGGTGCACACGAGGTTTGTTTGAGCCCTCTGAGTGTCTCTGGTGGGAGTCGGGTTTGATTCTAAACACGAATTTGCCCCTCCTACCGTCTTGCTGGGGCTTCTTCTTTGCCCTTGGACATAGGGTATCTCCTCATGGCTGCTCGCTCAATGTCACACAGCCACCATGTCTAGCTATTGTAAATAGTGCTGCAGTGAACAATGGGATACATGTGTCTTTTTCAATGTTGGTTTCCTCAGGGTATATGCCTAGGAGTGGGATTGCTTGGTTGTATGCTGGTTTTATTCCTAGTTTTTGAGGAATCTCCATACCGTCTTCCATAGTGGCTGTATCAATTTAAAAATATGGAACGCTTCACGAATTTGTGTATCATCCTTACACAGGGGCCATGCTAATCTTCTCTGTATCGTTCCGGTTTTAGTATATGTGCTGCTGAAGTGAGCACTAGAAACATGTTTATTATGTGTTCTTAAACAGATCTGTACATTCTTTGCAGAATGAATATAACTTTCATTAAATGACTATCACTTTTCTCATTGCAGCAGTAAGTAGCATTCTTAGAAATAGCTAGATTACAAGTTTTCTTAAACACTTCTGTACATGAATTACAGATGGTTATAACTTCCAGTCAGTGATGTAACACTGTTCTTAATGCATCGAATAAGTAGTTCTCTGAAGCATCTTTATAAAGTGTCTTTAAACATTTCTCTAAATGCATTGCAGATGGGTGCCACTTCCATTCACTTGGAAAATCACAGAGTGTTTTTGCTCACCATTCAATTCTATTAGGATTAATTATTAATTAATTGCTGACTGACAGTGCACTCCAAGCGAAAATTAAGACCATCACAAGATTCTTTGTGCTTTGGGCAAGCAGCTCTCTTAGATAGTTAGATCTCAGGAAGAATTTTAAGGAACCCAGATTTTTGTATCTTTCCATATATAGAAAAGCACTAAAATAATTCACTTGAGATGTCTGTCCTTTGTGACTAGCAGTAATCTTTTAGCAAGATATATGCTGGACTGTGGGCTTCCCAGGTGGCACCAGTGGTAAAGAACCCGCCTGCCAATGCAGGAGACACTAGAGATCAGGGTTCGATCCCTGCCTGGGTTGGGAAGATCCCTAGAGGAGGGCATGGGAACCCACTCCAGTATTCTTCCCTGGAAAATCCCATGGACAGAAGAGCCTGGCGGGCTACAGTCCATAGGGTCACAAAGAGTCAGACATGATTGAAGCGTCTTAACATGTACACACATGCTAGACTCTTAAGTGTCCCATAGCCAAAAATCACATATAAACTAGCTTCCCTCCATAGCTCTTCAGAGCAGTTCCCCCAGAGCTACTGGGAGGCTGTCTCCTAGTCTATCCCCCATAAGTTCCCTGAATAAAACTTAAACTCACAACTCTTTTTTTTTTTTTTCTTGGCAGCACAGCATGGGGATCTTACTTCTCTGACCAAGGATCTAACTCGCACCCCTTGCATTGGAAGTGCAGAGTTTTAACCACTGGACCACCAGGGAATTCCCTTAAACTCACAACTCTTATGTTGTACATTTTTCTTTAAGTTGATGCACTGATAAAACAGTGTTGTAAGGCAGCATGCAAGTAGGATTCTTAGAAACATCTTTTTAACTGGGGTTGAGAAAGACTCCTGGACTGCCTTTGAGAATGGGTACAATGTCTTCATCGGCAGTGCACTGTTTTCAGTACAGCATGCAGTAGTGTTCTTGGAAACATCTTTATGACAAGTGTCCGTAAAAACTTCTATTCATACATTGTGGAATGTGTATAACATTTGTTTTCTTTTTTTAGTTGTAATTAATTATTTTATTTATTTAAAAAATTTGAAGTATAGTTGATTTACAGTGTTGTACTAATTTCTGCTGTATAGAAGTGATTCACTTATATACATATATACATTCTTTTTTTATAACATTCACTTCCTGATATGACTTTTGTCAATGTGGAAAGCAAATTGTGAGCTTAGAACAATCTTTCCAAAATTGTTCTTAATTCCATCCATGCCTTAATGAATGGGTATAACATCCATCACTGATGTAATATTGCTCTCAAGTCACCTACCAAGCATTGTTTTTAGACATATCTTTATTTCATGTAGTTTTAAACACTTCGTGACATGCATTGCAGAAACAGTGCCACTTCTATCACCCAGGAAACACTGTTGACTTGGCAAGCAAGTAGCCTCCTTAGAAACACCTTTATTACAAGGGTTCTCAAAACCTCTCTACATGCCTTGCAAAAGGAGTGCCCCTCCCTCCAGGGATATATCACTTTTCTCCACACAGAATGTGTTAATAAGTGGTGTTTCAGAAATGATCTTATTACGGTGTTTAAAACACTTTTGTACATGCTTTACAGAACTGATATAAGCTCCTTTGACTGACATAAAACTGTTCTAAACACAGCAAGCAAGCGTTTCTGGAAATCGTTTTTATTACAATTGTCCTTAAACACTTCTCTACGTGAATTGCAGAATGGGTGACAGGTCCTTTCTTTTGTATAAACAATGTTTTCAGTGCAGCATCAGGTAGCATTCTTAGAAATGTCTTCTCATCAGTGTTCTTTCACTTCTCAACATGTGCTGCAGAGCGGGTGCCTCTTCCATTCACTGATACATAACACAGCTCTCTATGCAGCCAGCAAATAGCATTCACAGTATAGCTATTAAACACTTTTTTACATGAGTTGCCGAATAGGTATAAATTCCATTAAATGATATAATACTGTTCTCAGGACAGCAAATAAGGATTGTTAGCAGACACAGCTTTATTACAAATGTGCTTTTAAATTTCTCTACATGCGTTGCCACATGGGTACCACTCCCATTCACTGTTTTAACACTGTTCTCAATGTGGCCACAAGTAGCACTCTCAGCAACATCTTTATTACAAGTGTTCCTTTGTTTTTGTGGATAGCTATTACTGCCTTAGATGCTTCTTTAAAAACTGAAGTATAGTTGATAATGTATGTTTCAGGTGTACATCAAAGTGATTCACTTATACATACATATATATCTATTTTCCTAGCTTGCCTTCCCTTATAGGTTATTACAAAATACTGAGTGTAGTTCCCTGTGTTATACAGGAGGTCCTTGTTGTTTATCCATGTTATATATGCAGTGTGTGTGTAAATGTTAGTCCTCAACTCCTAATTTATCTCTGCCCCTACTTTGGTAACCACAGGTTTGTTTTCTATGACTATGAGCGGATCTATTTCTGTTTTATATATGTTCCATTTGCATAATTTTTTAGATTCTACATATGTGTTATCATATGATATTTGTTTTTGTCTGGCTTACTTCACTTAGTATGATAATCTCTAGGTCCATCCATGTTGTTGCAAATGGCATTATTTCAGTCTTTTTATGGCTGAGTAATATTCCATTGTATATATGCACCACATCTTTATTCATCTGTTGATGGATACTTAGGTTGCTTTCACGTTTTGGCTATTGTAAATAGTGCTGCTATGAACAAATAGGGCACATGTATATTTTCAAATTATGGTTTTCTCTGGATATATGCCCAGGAATGGGATTGCTGGAGCATATAACAGTTCTATTTTTAGTTTTTAAAGGAACCTCCATACTGTCCTCCATAGTGGTATAAATGTTCTTAAACACACCTCTTCATGCCTTGTAGATGGAGTCACTCCCATCCTCCAGTGTGCACTGTTCTCAATAAAGAAAGCAAGTACCATTCTTAAAAACATTTTTTTTGCAAATGTTCTCAAATACTTCTCTCAATGCATTGAGAAATGTGTGCCACTTCCATTGACTGTTACAACTTTGTGGTCAAAGCAGCCAGAAAAAAAGGTACTTAGGAATATCTGTATTACAGGTAATCTTAACACTTCATATGCATCGCAAAACCTGTTCCATTCACACATATAACACTGTACTCAACACAGCAGCAAGTAGTTTCTTAGAAAAATCTGTATTACAAGCATTCCCAAACATTTTGTACATGCAGGGCAGAATGGGCATACCCTCCATTCACTGATACAACGCTGTTCTCAAGGCAGCAAGTGTTAGTGTTCTGAACAATTTCTTTAAGACCAGTGTATTTAAACACTTCTGTATATGCATTGTTGATGCCTAGAACTGCCACTCACTGACAGAAACTGTTCTCAACTCAGCAAGCAAATTGCAGTTTTAGAAACATCTGTATTATAATTGTTCTTAAACTCATCTCTCTATGCATTGGAGAAAGGTTATAAGCTTCATTCACTGATATAACACTGTTCTCAATGCTGCAAGCAAGCAGTTCTCAGAGAGGTTTTTATTACCAGTGTTCTAGGTGGAGCATCTCTTTTTTCCTCTCCCTTTTAATTAACAACTATTTGGACATCCTTAACCAAACAGAAGTGCCTCTGCACATCACATTGTACCTGGACATCCAGGAAGTTCTTACGTATCAGATCTCAGTCATGGAATCCAAAGGAGTTGGCAAGCCACCCCCACCCCTATGCCCTGGGATTGGGTAAGAGGGGAGCTGGTTAGTACAGAACTAGGTGGTTACTCATGGGCAATAAAGAATTTGAGGAGGGCCAGGGTGGCTCAGATGGTAAAGAATCCGCCTGCAAGGCAGGAGACCCAGGTTTGATCCCTGCGTTGGGAAGATCCCCTGGAGAAAGAAATGGCAACCCACTCCAGTATTCTTGCCTGGAGAGTTCCATGGACAGAGGAGCCTGGTGAGCTATATAGTCCATGGGGTCGCAAAGAGTCAGACATGACTGAGCGACTAAAAAAAGTCTGCCTAAGGGGAGATCTGTGTCATGCCATCAGTGTGGGGTAGAATTTGGATGCAGAGGAAAGGGTAGCACTTGCCAAGGGAGCCTCTTCCCCACGGCAAAGATGTAAAAGGCTGGGCTTCCCGCAGCTGCAGCAGCAGCAATGTCTCAGGCAGAGTAGTTTGAAAGCAGCCTCTTGATGGAGGACAGGTAAAGTGAAAATGGCGAGTGACTGCCTGGCTCCTCCTGCTGGGCAGGTTATGCTTGGAAGATCTTATTTCTCTCCAGCAGCACTGGCTTTTCTGAGGCGGGACCTCCATGTTGGGGAAGGGAAAAGAAAGGAAGCACGTGATAACATCGGTGGGCTTTAAACATGTGCAGGTCCTGCTGGCTGCTTCAGGACTTCAGCAGGACCACCCACAAGCCTCTGGGGAGTATGCACTGGAAGATCTTCCCCTGGCTCTGCTGGCATCTCATAGCTCCAAGTGCTAAACCCACCCGTCTCTCCCCCTAGCCCCTGCTCTCAACTCTGCAGCCAGCTCCTCCTGTGTGCTCCCAAGCGTGGCAGGGAGAATAGGTTAGGTAATCCGAATACTCGCAGAAAGATGGACCAGGGTCCGCGGACAGGTGAGAATCAACGAACTGAAGCTATAGTGCCACCTTCTGGAAGACAGAGGTTTCCTGCAGCCGGCGCGGTGAGCTATGAGAACAAGAGGAGACACTCAGAAGGAAGAATTCCACCCCAGGAGAGAACGAGAGTGGAGCAAGTCTACCCTTTATAAACCTAGGATCCCTGGAGAAGCAACACCGAAGAACAGTACCTCATCAAAGATAACCAGTAAAGAGACTTCAAACGGTAAAGCAGCAATACAGAAACACAAAGAACTTTAAAAGTCAAGGAAATACACCATCACCAAAAGATATCAACAATTCTCCAAGAGCTGAGCCCAAAGTCCCAGCACATTGCAATCTATCTGATAAAGAATTCAAAATAGCGGTACTGAAGAAACTCAATAAGCTACAAAAAGAATTAAAACAGCTCAGTGGGACTTCCCTGGTGGTGCAGTGGATGGGAACCCACTGGCCAATGCAGGGACCATGAGCTTGACCCCTGGTCCAGGAAGATTCCGCATGCTGCGGAGCAACTAAGCCTATGTGCCACAACTACTGAGCTTGCACTCTAGAGCCCGGAAACTGCAACTACTGAAGCCCATGTGCCTAGAGTCTGTTCCACAAGAGGAGCCACCACAATGAGAAGCCCACGCGCTGCAGTGAAGAGTAGCCCTTGCTCGCCGAAGCAGAGAAAGCCTGTGCAAAAGCAACAGACCCAGCACAGCCAAAAAAAAGCTCAGTGATATTGGGGTAAAGATACATGAACAAAATGAGTTACTTATGAAAGACAGTGAAAATATAAAAAAGGGCCAAACAAAAATTCTGGAGTTGAAGAATTCAGTGAATGAGTTGAAGAATGAAATAGCATCTGTAGTAAAGCAGAGGGAAGATAGAACAAATGACTTAGAAGAAAGGAATTTTGAAATAAAGAGTTATACCAGAACAAGGACAAAGAATAAAAATGAGGGGAGGGGGCTTCACTGGTGGATCGGTGGTAAAGAATCCATCTGCCAATGCAGGAGACACAGGTTCAATCCCTGGTCCAGGAAGGTCCCACATGCCTCAGAGCCACTAAGCCCGTGCACCATGACTATTGAGACTGTGCCCTAGATCCTAGGATCTACAATTACTGAGGCCATGTACCGCAACTACTGAAGCCCTCATGGCCTGGAGCTTGTGCTCCACAATTAGAGAAAGCCCATCAGAAACAGAGACCCAGCACAGCCAAAATTAAATGATTTTTTATATGAGGGGAGAGAACCTATATGTTCTATGGGAATCAATCAATAGGGAATACACTTGAATAATCATGAATCCAGAAATTTGTAGTTAGTGGTTCTTTTATTGTTTTAAATAAATATTCGCTTACACACCTAATTTCTATATTCCTTTCCTTGAAGGACCACCTTCCACAAAATGGATAAGCTGGAGGTCCCTGCAAACGCTAGATCCAAATCTTCGGCTTCAGCGTTAACCACCCTTTATTAATACGACCCTTCTTCAATTTAAATACAACCCTTCCTTTGACACTCCTACAAAAACATCTTGGCAATACCAATCAATCGTCATTGAGAAAATACAATCTTATATTATTTTTATTTATGCTGTTTCCATCTTGCTAGCTAGTCTGCACACCCCATTATGAACCTGTTCATCCAGTCACTTGTGCATTGAAAAAACAAGTCCTGGATTTGTCACTCCTTCATCGTTCTTCCATAGACCCAGATTTCCTAAGTCCAGATTTCCTAATCTAACTAGGGTTACTAGTTGCCTAGGAGATGCCTGCTATTTGATAATGATTGTGACGATACTCATCCTGGGCTTTGAAAAAGCCCCCCTTCCAAATTCATTTTTGATGTCTCAAACTCCTCCTCTTTCAGGCCTCTATCCAGAGCCAGGAGTGACTGTCTCTCCCTACACCTACTGGGTGTTTTAAAGATCAGTGAAATTAGTCTATCAAACATGTTGAAATCCAGAAACTGTTGCCAAGGAAATGTGAGTCAGAGCCCCCCAAACTGTTTCTTCACTTGGAATTTCCTACCACTCTAAAGTAACCATTCTTTCAACAGAGGAACCAACTCAAGTGTTTTCCCACTATTGTTTAAGTCTTGGGAGGTCAGGTCCAGGTGTGTAGGAGCCTCTATGACACACCTTGAGGTAGGGGGCGGGCTTGGGCTGCAGTTTTGCTGCCTCACTGGGCAGTGGGACAATCAATCCCAGCAGCCTGACCCAATCAGAGAGCGGGCAGTGTGCTCTGAGCACACAACCAAGGGCTGATTCAACTTTAGCTGGAAGTCCTTGCCATTCTGAGAACACAAAGCCACCACAGGATTCCGAAGTAGGAGAACCAGCCGCTGTCACAAAGAACCCAACAGTAATTTCCCGGTATAAATAATATGCTACCATTTCTGTGTATTTTTTTTTTAAAGGGACAGAATAACATGTGGCAGAATTCATTTTTGTTTGACTGTGGTTGGACACAGAAGACACTAATTTAAACATTATGCTAAGTGAAAGAAGCCAGGCACAATTGGTCATGCTGTGCTGTGCTTAGTCTCTCAGTTGTGTCTGACTCTCTGCGACCCCATGGACTGTAGCCCCCCAGGCAGCTTTGTCCATGGGGATTTTCCGGGCAAAAATACAGGAGCGGGTTGCCATGCCCTCCTCCAGGGAATTTTCCCAACCCAGGGATCGAACCCAGATCTAGGAGCGGGTTGCCATGCCCTCCTCCAGGGAATTTTCCCAAACCAGGGATCGAACCCAGATCTCCTGCATTACAGGTGGATTCTTTACCAGCTGAGCTACCGGGGAAGCCCCACAATAGGCCATACATTGTATGATTCCATTTATATGCAATGTTAAGAGTAGGCAATGTTAACTTGAATGCTTATATTGCATGTAAGTTATATGCAATGTTATCTTATATGCTTATAAAATGTTAATTTATATGCAATGTTAAGAACCGTGAACTTCCAGATGTTCAAGCTGGATTTAGAAAAGGCAGAGGAACCAGAGGTCAACTTGCCAACATCTGTTGGATCATTGAAAAAGCAAGAGAGTTCCAGAAAAACCATCTATTTCTGCTTTACTGATTACACCAAAGCCTTTGAGTGTATGGATCACAACAAACTGGAAAATTCTGAGAGAGATGGGAATACCAGACCACCTGACCTGCCTCTTGAGAAATCTGTATGCAAGTCAAGAAGCAACAGTTAGAACTGGACATGGGACAAAAGACTGGTTCCAAATAGGAAAAGGAGTATGTCAAGGCTGTATATTGTCACCCTGCTTATTTAACTTATATGCAGAATACATCATGCAAAATGCTGAGCTGCATGAAGCACAAGGTGGAATCAAGATCGCCGGGAGAGATATCAATAACCTCAGATATGCAGATGACACCACCGTTATGGCAGAAAGCAAAGAAGAACTAAAGAGCCTCTTGATAAAGGTGAAAAAGGAGAGTGGAAAAAGTTGGCTTAAAGCTCAACATTCAGAAAACTAAGATCATGGCAACCAGTCACATCTCTTCATGGCAAATAGATGGGGAAATGGTGGAAACAGTGACAGACTTTATTTTTGGGGGCTCCAAAATCACTGCAGATAGTGACTGCAGCCATGAAATTAAAAGACGCTTACTCCTTGGAAGAAAAGCTGTGACCATCCTAGACAGCATATTAAAAACCAGAGACATTAATTTGACAATAAAGGTCCATCTAGTCAAGGCTATGGTTTTTCCAATAGTCATGTACGGATGTGAGAGTTGGACTATAAAGAAAGCTGAGTGCCAAAGAATTGATGCTTTTGAACTGTGGTGTTGGAGAAGACTCTTGAGAGTCCCTTGGACTGCAAGGAGATCCAACCAGTCCATCCTAAAGGAAATCAGTCCTGAATATTCAGTGGAAGGACAGATGCTGAAGCTGAAACTCCAATACTTTGGCCACCTGATGCGAAGAACTGACCCATTGGAAGAGACCCTGATGCTGGGAAAGATTGAAGGTGGGAGGAAAAGGGGATGACAGAGGATGAGATGGTTGGATGGCATCACCGCCTCAATGGACATGAGTTTGAGTAAGCTCCAGGAGTTGGTGATAGACAGGGAAGCCTGGTGTGCTGCAATCCATGGGGTTGCAAAGAGTCAGACATAACTGAGCGACTGAACTGAACTAAAGACTAGGCAAATCCATAGAGAAAGAAAGGAGATTAGTGGTTGCCAGGTGTAATGTTCAGGCCACTGAAGATGGCTGTTTGCTTGCTCCCTGTACATCCTCTGCTTGACTGGGCCCTGCTGCACTCACAGGACTATACAATCCTCTTAATTATAGGGCTTAATTAGTAACTGCTTATGTGCTTGCCCCCTGCCCGGCCCTGGTTTCCCTGGTAACTGATAAGCCAACCTGATGTCAATTCCCCCTATAAATGGCAGCCTCTCCCGAGTAGCAAAGTGGCTGCTGTGCCCTGCCCGTCGTCTGCTGCACACGGTGGGATATCGCTCCAGGACATTTTGATTCAGTTATGTAAGACCCCCTGTCCAGTAAGCTGTTGATGTCTCTGTCATTTGTTCCTGGGCTCTTTCTATGGTCTTAAGGTTGGGCCAATACAAGACTTGCAGGCCTGTAGGGTGCAACCAGCCAGGAAGCTGAGGAAACCTCCGTTGGGTGCCATGATGTCGGTAAATAAGGATGGGAAACAGGATTGTGGGGGAAATCCTGATGTGACCATCCGCTAACATGTGAGACCTGTAAGTCTAAGTCTCTTTCCCGTTTAAAAGTAATAGCCCTCAGCTCATGGACCTTCTGACTGCCCGGGATGGCTGGTGCATACAGACCAAACACAAGGACCTGGATTATCTATCAGCTACTTGGGTGTTACCTGTTTGGGTAAGACAAGCCTACCCCCGACCCACCACCCCTAAGCAATTACAGAAACATGCTTTATGGATGTTAACTCAGGGACAGGCTTGTGAACTGGACATGGCCAGTCACCCGGGTTTGGTTGGGGCCTGAGGCAATGGCAAAATAATAAGAGTATTCTTTGACTTCTGGTCCCAGCTATGGAAGGGGGCAGGCAACGATATGGCAGGATGGGCCAGCTATATGCTTCTACAGTGCCTTACAATGGGTGCAAGACATTACAGAAGTCCACACAAGCATTGTGCAATGCAAAAACCACTGTTGGGGGTCTAGAGCAGCTGTGTGTGACGTACAGGACCCCCGTGGACATCAATAGTGGCCAAGGAACCCAGTTTTCTGACCACGAAGCCCAGGAATGTGCTGATAAAAATAATATACGCTGGTATTTCCACCTGCCTTATGACCCCACTGCTGCCAGGCTAATGAAAGGATGAATAGACTATTTAATAGAGAACAAAACCCTCTTTCAACGTGTGGACAAGGAGGCTAACTCAAGGGTGGCTCAGACAGTAAAGACTCTGCCTGTAATGCAGGAGACCCAGGTTTGACCCTGGGTTAGGAATATCCCCTGGAGAGGGGAATGGCTACCTACCTCTCAGTATTCTTGCCTGGAGAATTCCATGGACAAAGGAGCCTGGTGAGCTACAGTCCATGGGGTCACAAAGAGTTGGACATGACTGAGTGACTAACACTACGATTTCAAACACTCCAGGAACAGTTGTCCCTGTGGCTCGGTCATGTTAACCCAGAGGCAACTAGTCAACACCATCCAAGTTCAACTGTTGCCCCAGAAGGACTATTGCCAATCATGGGTCAGGAGAGTACCTCGCTTTTGCCTTGGCCACAGGACCTACCCCCAAGGAAACACCTTGTAAAATGGCCTGGAAATGACTGGTAAGTCCCTCGTGATTTGGGTTTGCTGCCCGGTAGGGAATAGGATTCAGAAAGCGCTTACAGATCTCACCTGTCTTCTACCCAGCCCTACCTGAGCACTCTTATATCATCCTTGTGATCTCTGGTTATACCAGCTGTCCTGAATTCAACACTAGCTATAGGGACTGGGGCGGGTGGGCAGTATGGTATTGCAGGCTGGGACAAAAGCCACAGGCAGGGTGGTGTTATCTCAGGATGCTGTCACTGCTTGTATTTTGCTTAATGGTCATGATCTCCCCTGCACTGTGCCTATTAAATGTCTTACAGTTAATCCCTAGCCTGAGCAGAGGGATCTGTTTGCAGACTGGGTGGCAGGGGTGGCCTTGCTGTGAACTGAGTCTCATTGCTGGGTCGATAGTGAGATGCTGTTGTCATCCTCCTCTGGACTTCCATGCAAAATTGCCCCGATAAGTGCCTGCTTCCACAGTTTGCTCACATCTTCGTGAATCACTATTAATATTTTTAGCATACCAGGTCTCTTTCTCTTGGTACTCTCTAGCTGCCTTTTTCTGTATTGCATTTTGGTATTTGGTTGCAGTGACCCTCTACCTACCTGACCTCAGAGATACTACGGGAGAGGGATGGGCCAAAATTATAAGGGTCAGGCAAGTGTATAGTGGTGGAGTGTATGGTCAGGCCACTCAAATGGCTGTTTTCTTGCTCCCTGTACACTCCCTGATTGACCAGGCCCAACTTCACTCACAGGACTATCCAATCCTCCTAATTATAGAGCTTAATCAGTAACTTTTATGGGCCTGATTATGTGCTTGCCCCTTGTCCCAGCCAATGGTTTCCATGGTAACTGATGAGCCAACCATTTCATTCCCCCTATAAATGGCAGTCTCCTTCTCCAGGTAGTGAAAATTATTGCCATGTCTGACCCGCCGCTGGCTGTGCATGGTAGGGAGTTCCTTTAGGACCCTTTGCTTCAGATGAGTGAGGTCCCCTGTCCAAAAAGGCACTGATGTATGTTGCTGTCTCTGGGTTCTTTTTTCAGCCTTGTGGTTGGGCAGGTATGAGGCTTGCAGGCCTTTGGAGTGCAGCCCAACACCAGGAAACAGGGAAGGGAGGACTGAAGATGTCTCCTTAATGGGTACAGAGTTACTTTTGCGGATGGTTTGGAACTGGATAAAGGTGATGGTTGCACAACAATGCAAATGTACTTCATCCCATGGAACCATACACTTTTAGGTGGTTAAAATGGTAGGGGCTAATCTCAACATCTGTCACCTTCATGACAGCAGACGGGAGAAAATGGGTAGATGCAGACAGGAATGAAGGGAAGTTTTTCATCATGTAACTGCTTATACTTTTGATTTCTGGAACTTAAAAACCAACTCATCCTCCTCAGCCTGCATGGATGTCACATCGATTTCAATATTTTGACAAGCTATTTAAATATGAGCACCACTTCCCACTCCAGTGTTCTTGCCTGGAGAATTCCATGGACAGAGGAGCCTGGCAGGCTATAGTCCATGAGGTTGCAAAGAGCTGGATATGACCGGGCACACATGCGCAAGGCAGGCCTGCCAAGTGGAGCTGCCCTGCAGTCTTTCTTCTCCCCTCTCTCCCTGGCACACAGAAAAGCAGAGAGTGAGTTCAGCACTGTCTTTCTGTAAATGCAGATTTCACCACTGGAGTCCCATGGCTTTCTCTTTTTTCCCCAACTGTCAAGCTGAAGAGGCCAGCCTTCCCTGCCTCTCTTCCTGGGCATCATTCTCTCACTAGGCCACCTACCCATCCCCCCTCCTTGCCAAGCATTTTGTTAATTATTTGTGATGGATTCCAGCTTCTCCCACATCCAAAGTAGCTAGCCCAAGAAATCTGTTCTTGAGTGGCTGACAAACCCCTGTCCCTTCCCTCCAACCTTGACAGCCTCCTTCTGAAGGCACTTTTATGGTGGGGGCACCACAGCTGGCGGTGGGCTGCCCTTCCTGGTCCTTTGCTCCCTATGGGCTTTCAGCTCAGCTCAGCCTGGTCCTTTCTTTGAAACTATAGCTTCTTCATAGAACTGTTTTATACTCCCTTTTTTCAAGGATGAGATTACCCACTTTGTAATTCAGGCAAGCATCTCAGTTTTAAGTTTTAGTTTCTCCTGGAAATCTGAGTCAAGTTCCCTGATATAAACAGGAGTCCAAGGTCCCTGGAGATCTTCAACACCTGTGGCATCCTCCCTTCCTCTGTGAGCTGCTGAAAACTAGTCCTCCACCCTAGGGCAGCACAGTAACAAGTTTAGCTAGGCAGGCTGCAGACTAGAGGTGGGTTAGCATTGGTTGGATAAATCTCTCACGCCCCCAAGTGGAAAGAATGAGATATGGACTGACTACCTCACAAAGAAAGTACCATTAAGAGGGTTCTTGACTCTGGCTGCAGTTCCCATACAGGGTACAGGTGGCCACTGCCACGGGAGCTTTTTTATCCATGTGAAGAAATCTGCCATAGGTTCAGGAAGGAAGTACAAGGATTAGGTAGTGAACACACTTTCTGACATGCTTTTCTGTAGCTGTGCCCTCTTCTCAGAGACTCTGCCTTCTTGCCTAAGTTTTCCTCCTACCTCATGCTGAGCCCAAACTTTCCAGATCCTAAGATAAAGAAAGTGAAAGTGAAGTCACTCAGTCATGTCTGACTCTTTGCGACCCCATGGACTTTAGCCTACCAGGCTTCTCCATCCATGGGATTCTCCAGGCAAGAATACTGGAGTGGGTTACCATTTCCTTCTCCAGGGGATCTTCCCAACCCAGGGATCGAACCCGGGTTTCCCACATTGGAGGCAGACGCTTTAACCTCATTCCTGGGCCCTAGTTGCAGCCTCTTGACATCTGATCTCCACTGTTTCTCGTTCAGTTCAGTAGCTCAGTCGTGTCCAACTCTTTGCGACCCCATGGACTGCAACACACCAGGCTTCCTTATCCATCACCAACTCCTGGAGCTTGCTCAAACTCATGTCCATCAAGTCGGTGATGTTCTCATTGTTTTAGAGACCCCTCTAATCTCCATAGAAATGTCCCAAATTACCTTTCTGTGAAGGTCAGTTCTGTTTAAGATTCAGGAAAGAGTTCTTGGGGTTTACTTTTTTTTTAATGGAAGATACTTAGTTATGGTTCAATATATTGCTTCTGTTTCTTTACTATAACTCCGCTGTTATCGAAAGCTTCTTTCTCTCCCAGGCGAGAGACTCTCTTTCAGTCACCTGCCTGGGGAGAACACATGGGTCCCACTCCCCTTCTCCTCAGGTTTCATCAGCCTGAGATGCAGCTTGACTCATGTTACTTTCTTGCTCATAGTCCTCCTGCAAGGAATGAAGATGATCTGGTTTCCTATCCCTTCTCTTAAGATGTGGAAACAGAACACCAGAGACATTGACCTTTTTTTTAAACCAAGGTTGCAGCTCCCTTTAGTGAAGTACCTGGGGCTGCAGCCAGCCTTCTGCCACTCTCCTGAGCTTCCACCCTCTCTCACCCTGGAGTCTTCCAGGTTCAGCCCCTTCCGGCCTCTTGGCCTGGTCTCCCGCCATGCTCTTCTGTGCTATCAATTGCATGGTTAACTTTCCCCTAACGTTCCTTGTTCTCTACTTTGTTATTGGGCTCAACCCCATGCTGCTTCCTCCCAGAATTCTCACACACAAGTGTTCCCTCCTCTGGGGTCCCTTGGCTTCAGGCTGCCTGTCCTAGGACATGAAACTCTCAAGCTGGCATGAACCCTTCCCTTGTAAGCTGTCAGCATCCAGAGGCTGAGTCTTCATCACTTCCATCTTCCTGGAGCCCAGTACCAGCAGTCTTCACACAGCGCAGACCTCTCAAACGTTGTTGTTCAGTCACCAAGTTGTGGCCAACTCTTCATGACCCCATGGAATACAGCACAGCAGGCTTCCCTGTCCCCACCATCTCCCGGAGTTGGCCCAAGTTCATGTCCATGGAGTCAGTAATGCCATCTCAAACATAGCTAAATACAAATGAATGAATCTTGGATGCATACTGGAACCAGGAAGTTACAGTGAACTTCGGGAAGTGTGTTCTAATTGCCCACTTGATTTCCAGACTGTAGTTTGGACTTTATGACAGTGGCTTTACCTTTTACCTCGACATGAGTGGGTACGTGGGGACTGAAGAGAAAAGTGCAGCCAGAGGGACCTAGAGCTGAACATTGGGCTCCCTCACCCAGAACAGCAGTCGGCAAATCTTTGCCGTAAAGGGCCAGACGGTAAATATTTTCAATTTCATGGGTCATACACCTACTGTCACAATGACTCGACTCTATTGTTGCAGCATGAAAGCAACTGTGCCCACTACATCAACGAATGTGACTGTGTTCCAACCAGTCTTTACACACTCAGTCAACCCCAGATGTGGCCTGCAGGCTGTGCATTGCTGACTTAGATGAGGGAACCTGGCCATGTGGCTTAAATTCTGAGTCCGTTTTATCATTTGTTAAAAAAGTTGAATGAAAAGTCATTGTGTGGAAATGATGACGAGTAAGTGAACTGGGGGAGGTAAAACTCTTAGCACAGGCCTGCGGCATCTTGCTTGCTTAGTCAATAATAATTCATATGGTTAAATGTCAGCCAAAGAGACTTTCCAATGTTAGCAGATCATTCTCATCTCACAACTTAAAAAAAAAAAAGAAAGAAAAGCTAGGCTTAAAGCCACTTGGAATTAACAAAAGGAACTTCAGATATCTGAACCTATTCCGTCCAGGGCAGTGCTGGCCTCAGGCCTGGCTGGACACAGGTTTTGCACATGTTCTTCCTTCTGCCTGGAATGTCCTGCTCTCCCTTGCTTGCCTGCGCCTGCGGTGAGTCCTTCTCAACCTCCAGGATTCAGCATATTCTTTTGGGAAGCACTGCCTGACTTCTCACTTAGAAAATCTTCTCCCTACACAAGCTTTTATTTTTTTTTTTAAATATTTATTTGGCTGTGCCAGATCTTAGTTGTGGCACACAAGAACTTTTAGTTACCACATGTGGGATCTAGTTCCCTGCTCAGGGATCGAACCCAGGCCCCCTGTCTTGGGAGCATGAAGTCCTAGCCACTGGACCACCAAGGAAGTCCCTGTCCTATTTTTCAGATTCTACTTATGGCTTCTTCTGTGAGGACCTGTGATTGGAGGGTTGAGTGCAGACTTCGGAGAAAGGAGTATTTGGGAAAGGCGTCAGTGGGGAGCGGCCATGGTGGGGCGGGAAACCAGGATGGTTCTGGATGCCCCAGAAGGCGAGGGCAGCTGTAAACAGAAGAGTAAGACCGCTGCTCTGTCTTCTCTCTCGCCTGTTTTCTCCTGTCTCCTCTTCCTTCTCCCTCTGCAGTTCCTTCCAGTTAGTACAATGAATGAATGTTTTCATTTTGGATCTCTTGACCAAACACAAAACAAGCTGGAGGTCAGTGGTTATCAATATCAATTAGTAATCACATAGCCCATGACAAAGACTGTTTTCTAGACCAGGTTTAGTAAGGCTGCTCTGAACCCTCTGCTCAACTAGACCTCAACCTTCTGGCTTCCCCATCTGTCTTTTCATTGCCCGGTTTTAGCAAGAATCCTAGTAAATTCCTCAATAGCTGATCAGATTCCTCATCCTTCACCCTTCATATCTGATCTTGCCAGCCTGCCTTCGGCAAGAATCATCTCAAGTCAGAGTAGTCGAAACCGCCCCCCCCACACCTGATGTTTCCTCTCAGTGATTTTTCATCCACCGACCTGCTCATGGCTATAAATCCCCACTTACCCACACTCTGTGGGTAAGAATTGAGTCCTGTTCTGTACTGAGGTCTCTCTTCCCCTTTTGCAACTGTCCTGAATAAAATCTTCTTATACCACTTTACTGTCCAGCTCTGGTTTTCTTTGATACCCACCCTACTGCCAGTATCAAATAAGGCCGATATTTTGAAACAGTCGAGTTAAGAAGCCCAAATGGGAGAGACTACAGCACTGTATTTTGGTCATCGAATCTGTAACACTTACCTCATGCTAGATGCAGCTGAGCATACAAAAACAGATACTGTATTTCCTGGCCTTGAGCAACATTTGATAATAAAACAAGAGAACCAGTGGGCCAATATTTATTACAAATTATTTTATGCGGCAAATGAAAGAATAACCTTAAAGGATTTTTTTTTCAGATTTAATATATTTGCCTGCTTTACCAACTACGGTGATGGAGTGATAGAAACAGAGGTAGAAAATGGAGTTTGCCTCCATCTCATAGATTACAAAATAGTTAAAGCTCACAAAGGCAAGTAGGGAGCAGGAACAAACCGAGAGAGACATTGACAGAAGCAAGACTCTAACACCAACTTAGAAGATGCAACAGGGCCACCAGTGAAACGAAAGAGCAGCTTCCTGGGACTCCACTCTGCCTCAAGGTCAGCAGACAGAACTGGACATGAGTCCAGAGGAGCCAAGGGCTGCAGCTACAAACACACGTGGCTCCCCTGGCCACCTCTTCCTGGGTCTCCAGTCTCCTCTCCAGGCAGCCTTCCTAGTTCTCTACCTAAACCAGAAACCTAACCATGCACACCCTTGCCCCCCTGCTTTAAGTAACACCGTTTGGTGCCTCTGCACAGCTTAATAATTCCCCAGCCCTTCACCTGGTCTACAGGGCCCCCACCATCAGATCTCCCTCCCTGGGACTCCCACTTCCAGACCCAGTGCCCCAGGGCACTGGCTAGGTTGTTCCTCACTCCCTTCTGTTCACCCTGCTCCCAGCCACAATGCCCTCCTCTGACCTTCACACGGTTGATCTCTTCATCATCAGGACCTGGCATGGACATCTTCCCCGAACCCTTCTCCAGATGGCCAGGAGCACTCTGGACCTCCAGCAATGACTAGTTTATGTGACTTGCTTCCCTCTGGACATTGAGTTTTTGAAGGCAATGGCTACATCTTACTCATTTTTGGGATCCCCAGCACTAGGCATGATCACCCAGTTTGGCAGGGCAGGGGTGGGGGGCATGTGGGTGGAAAGAAGGCTTTCCTGGTGGCTCAGATGGTAAAGAATCTGCCTGCAATGCAGGATACCTGGGTTTGATCCCTGGGTCAGGAAGATCCCCTGGAGGAGAGCATGGCAACCCACTTCAGTGATCTTGCCTGGAAAATTCCATGAATAGAGGAGCCTGGTGGGCTACAGTCGATGGGGTCTCAAAGAGTCAGACACGACTGAGTGACTAAGACTTTTCCAAGGCAGGGAAGAGGGTTCAAGGCACTGTTTCTTGGTGATTTAGCATATGAGTGGGGTTTAAAGGCTGGTTCTGCCGTTTACTATCTGGGTGACTTCAAATAAGGTTTTCGAAGATACTAAGAAAAACATATTTGATAACACTCATCTGGCAGGGCCATTGGGAAGCCTGAGTGAAACCAGGCATCTTAAAGCATTTAGCACTGCTCAACCAAGGTTGGCTGTCTTTTCCATTCCTGTGGGAGCCCCCACTGGGGGCCCCAACATAGCTGGTGACAATAAACAAATCCTGTTTACCCAAGACATGTTTAATGGTAAGAATAGAGAGAAAGGTCAACTCTCGATAAAGATCAGGCTCTGGTTTTGCTGAGCAGAGCAGCACTGCCCGTTCCCCTCACTGCTTTGAGCAGCAGTGTTTCTGGATCTCTCCTGCGAGCCACAGGCAGTGCAGGATGCGTTTCTTCTCGGCAGCCAGCTCCTCTTCCGAGAACTGGCCCAGGAGTTTCTGGACAAATATATTCTGATCTTTCAGGAAAATATTCTTATTGATGCCTACGTTGGGCATATTCTCTAGGGATCCAGATCTAAAATGGAAGCTTAAGCGTCTGTTTCGCTTTAGGCCAGGTGCTTTCTCTTCAATCCAGGTCAGCGGGCTGCGGAGGCGAGAGGCACAGTGTTAATTTCACTGAGGGCACACAGATGCTTGCTGGCACCTGAGCACCCCTACTAGATCCTCCTGTGTGCCCATCTCTCCTGCAGCTGCTGCATCCCAACTTCCACCAGCCTCCCAGAGGCCACGGTGACTGTTGGCAACTCTACTGACCAACGGTCCTTTAGTTTTGCCACCAGGCAGGGGAATCTGTGCAATGATTTTGGTGTGAATATCAGTTCATTATTCAGGACTCTCTACCCTAGGAAGCCCTGAGGATGCAGACCTGAGGTTCTGGAGCAAACTGTTGTTCCCAAGTGTATGTGCATTTTTATGGGAAAGAATTCTTAGAGTGCTTTCATCCCATTTTCAAAGAGGTCTGTGATCCCCCGCACATGCCAGAAAAGACTAGATACTTTCTGCCTGCTCGCAAAGCATCTGCTTCCATTTCACATGTGCCCCCCAGGTCAAGGCCAAGGTCAGCACTCACAAAAATCTCCAGTCCTAATGGGACAGACCCCACTTCCCTAAAGTTTCTCCTTTCTCTGGGTTTCTCTCTTCTGTCTTTATAGTAGATAATAACTGTGTTACCTGCTTAATCAGAAACAGAGAAGCCTAATTAGGCCTTTGATCTAAAGAAGCTTCACTGAATAATATGACAGCAAAAATACAAAATCTGCTTTAAAAAGTATTCTAAAAACAATACAGCATTGATTTAAAGACTTTTACAAGAAAAAGAAAAAAAATCCATAATTCTTTCGCCTAAATAAAAACCTTTTCAGTTTGAGACAACCCTTTCAAGTATTTGTCTATATGTATGTGGCATATAAACCCTAAGGTATAACTAATTTTTGACTATGTTTATTTAAAAATATCCTACAGATACTGCTATGATGATTATTTTCATCTGCATATCATGGACAACTGATTATATAATTCATTTACTATTTTATTATTGCCAAATATTCAAGCTCTTTCCAATTTTAATTTAATATGGATAGCCTGCATTCAAACTTTTCACACATATACAAATAAGTTTTCCTTCCTTCTTCTGGGAACAAAGTTTCAGGAAGTCTTAAGAGGACTTGCTTTGGCTACTTCTCTTTGCCTTCCCGTCCTTACTTCTCCTACAGGGTTGAGTCAGGGTCAAGGACAAGGCAATCTGGTTGGACGGCTGTGATATGAACAGGGAAAGGGTTCAATCCTGAGACAGCATCAGGGTCTTGTCTCCTATTACCATTCCTCGGATTCCTTCCCCCTCCCCCCAGGCTGCAGTCAGGCAGGCCAAGATGGGCAGTTTAAACCAGTGTTGCTAAGGACAAAGCGGAACCTCCTTCTGTTTGTTCTCTGCCTCTAGAGGGATGGGACATAATAAAGCTAAATATATAGGTATGGGGGGACTTCTCTGGTGGCCCAGGGGTTAAGACTCTGTACTTCCAATGCAGGGGACATGGGTTCGACCCCTGGTTGGGAAACTCAGGGAACTAAAATCCTACATGTTGTGCGGCATGGCCAAAAAA